>NC_051196.1:10826789-11141253 GCF_015220075.1 Falco rusticolus
TCTACTCTGCTGTGGTGGTTCTTTCCACAAGTTCCCTAAAAGGGAGCATTGAGTTCTCCACTGACTCCCTGCAGAGCATCCCTGGCATTATGCTGGTTTTAAGCTGCCACAATTGGCATAGAAATTGTGTCAGCAGGTGGAAGAAGATCAAGAGACCAAGCATATTTTTCAGGCTTCTCAAATATATACCAGTTCTTTGAGTTTGTTCTACACACTGCCCTGGACAGCACAAAGATGATGTGTGTTTCTGCTGCCATTCTACTGTCCTGTTCTTTGGTAAGCATATCAGAATGAAGAATTGGGCTCAAAAGTTTTATGTGTCGTGTGTGTGGCTAGCTGCAGAAAAAAAAGATGGTCATTACTGAAGGTAGAAACTGGGAAGTCTGCAAAAATCTGGAGTGAAAAAGCTATGCTGATGGGTTGAAGTTTTGATGGAAAATGCAGCGGGGATTTGTGTGGTACCCTACAAAACTCAGCATTGCACATAAATCTGAGTCGAATTGGCTTTTATCCCACCTACCTGCAGTGGATAAACAATACTTGATTTTACCCCTCAATTAGCAACTTGACAATTGCATGTCCTTTCACTGAGAAAAGAGATAAAAGGCTCTGTTTGCAGTCCTGATATCCATAGAAGTAGGCTTCTCTTGTCATTCAATAGATGTGGTAATTTTTCACTTGGAAACAAATTTTTGTAGGTTCAGGAATTTGGGAATCTGTGAAATGCTATTTATGAGCAGTATTAAATGGTAATGGTTTAATTGATGGTTGAACCTGCAGACACAATGTGTACAAGATCATAGAATCGTGGAATGGTTTGAGTTGGAAGGGACCTTAAAGATCACCTAGTTCCAACCCCCCATGCCATGGGCAGGGACACATTCCACCAGACCAAACTGCTCAAAGCCCCATGGGCAGGCACTCCTTCCACCAGACCAAACTACTCAAAGCCTGATCCAACCTGGCTTTGAACACTTGCAGGAAAGGGGTGATCTTTTCAATAATATCTTTTCATGGAGCAACAGGTTTTTGTAATTTAGGTCTCAGACAGTAATTACAAACCAGATGCTATTTCAGGCAGTCTGCAGTACACCCATAGTGCTCATTTTGAAATTCAAAGTTTCAAAAAGCACAAAAAAACTGTTGGAGCACTTAAGGCAGAACGATTATTTGAAGTCATGTAAGGTAATGTGGCATTATGCATAGATACATGAATTGCTATAAATTGTTATAATAATCTCTATCTGGGTTCACTGCCGTGGAGCACGACAGTGGTTTTGGTAGAGTTAGTTTTTTAAGGCTTCGTGTTGAATCTTCTGGGTCAAAAAGCTCGGGTTTCATTTGCAGACTGTGTTGCATAAAGATCACTGTGTGTTGGTATTTGGGGGCTTCGAAGAATCAGAGTGAATTCTTTGCTGCTAAAAATTAAGGCTTGCTAACATTTGAGAGGCATTCCTGTAATAGTGTGTCAGGAGTCTGGATAAAAGACATACTGCTGTTCAGGAGCAAGATCATGTCATACTCTACCTCTGCACCCCATGCTTCTGCCATATTCAAAGCAGACTGCATTCTCTGCAATAACGAAGGATGTGTGGTGGTCAGTTGTCTATTAGACTGCTGCCTAATCTGTTGAGGCAACAGGAAGGCTATGGTATATTCAGGATGAGAATTCTCCAAAGAGAAAGGAAGGTCTCCTGGCTGAAGGCGGTAACTTGGGTGCTCTGTGCCTGCTTTTCCCAAAAAGTTCCTTGACAATGCTAAGCAAGTAATTTATGTTGCAGACCTCATGATTCATCATGCCTTGTATTATGTCCATGTCCAGAGTGCTTTCCACAGAGGGAGGATACTGACCTCTTAACATAGCAGTTGGGCTTTTGCAGAACTCTATTTTGAGGAAATAACCTGCTCCAGGACGCTTATTATTGTGAACCCACACCCTCAGTTTTTGAACTGGCACCAGAATGAATTTGTTAATATTACTTTCTCTATGCTCCTGCACTCCATATATAAAATGGAGATTATATACCAAGCTACTTTCTTCCTTCCTTTTACAGCAGCTCATTTTATACCTATTGCTTAGAGTACAGGACAAGTGAAGTGAAATCTGTGTTCTGAAGAGCCATGTAGTAGAATTCTCTCAGAATGTGCTATAAAGATTTGTGATGAACCTAAAAGGCAGATTGCTTTTGTGCTGTGGAGGCTGATCATAGAGTCAGCTCGTGTGGGATTGGCTTTAAATTTCTTTCCTTCAAATGGCTTACTCTACATGGGAAAGAGTTGAGGGGAAGATAATCCAACATGCCAGCCACTAAGGAGATAGGAAGATTTTCTTCTACTCTGTGTCTTGCTTGATTGTCATCTGCTTCTCTGAATGTTGTAGAAGGAAACTACTAAGATGCATCTTTCTTTATAGTAGTATGTTTCTATCTGTAAAAAAAAGGACTGAGTGACAGGAGATGTGAGAAAAGGTCTGATACTATGTTTATATTCCTACAGAAAACCTATTTAGGAAAGAAGGGCAGTGGTAGTGGCTGTAAGCTGGTTTGATGTTTCTCATCTTTTACAGGAGTTGTAGTTTTGTCCAGAACAAAACAGACTCCACCTTCCTGACTTGGGATTTCCCTGGCTTACTGTGTCCCTGAACATTTCTCTGATGTACATATGGGGTATTCTCTTTGTATGGCATATGAGCATGCATATTGTACATCTGCTGTTTCCACGCATGTTTTCAAGAAGTTATTCAGAAGGATATACCTAAAAGGATGTGTGATGGAATCCTGACAGCAGAACAGGAAAAGTAAATTCTTTTAATTCTGTGAGTAGCTAGCAGTCATTCGTACTAAATTCATGGTGTTTTGCATTCCTCATACATTGAAGAGCTGCTGACTTGTCTTACCCCCTGAAATGTGCTTTTTACTCAAGCATCCCAAATAATGATTTGGAGATTTCAGATTTTTTATTTTGTCTCATGTTATTACCCTTTTTGAAACAGTTCATAGAAGGTGCAGGATGTGGCAAAAGAGAAAGACAATTAATATAAAGCAGTAAATCCAAATCTTTTTTTCTTTAGAGGTCCTTTCTCTTAAGGACAGTAACATTAGAAGTTCGCTGTGTCTTTGGTTTAAATAAAACTTCCAGAATGTATTCTCAATTAATGTTGGTATTTGGGTAGTTGGCTAGTGTAAGTTATTATGTCTGTTCACCTGAATCCTATGGTAATACCTTTTCTAAACACTGCTCTCTCACCTGTCCATTTGCTCTGTGTGTTCCTGAATTACTTTGGACAAGTGTCAGAATGCTCTGACATTTCAGGCTATATTATGACTTGAAACATTTTATTAATGTACTTTTCCAAACTTCACATGTATTGACAAATGTTTGATGTCTTTAGGAACAGACATGAGTAGGTATTGATTTTGTGATTTGCTGTCGCCTTGGATTTTGCAGCATTCACCAAAGTGTTTCAGGCCTGGCTATTACTATTAACTCATTAAATTGCAATCTGGCAATTTATTCTACCATGTTCTGACATTCTGTAGCAGCCCTTACGTCCCTACACTCTTGGTCTGTTACCTGAAGACAAAATACACACCTTTCTAATGAAAATGCTATTGCTGTCAAGTAATAGCAGATGAAACGTGAGTAAAGGTTGAAACAGCTCATTACCAGCCTTGTCTGTTGAACCTGGTCTCACTGGGAAACCTGCACGAGAAATCAATGTGCTCAGGAAAGTTTTCTTATATATAAAGAAAGGAAATTATTGAAGCCATCTTTCTAGTAAAAATCACTGAGGGAAGGATGATGAAAGAAAGATTTTGAGGAAAGGAGGAGAAACAAAAGCAGATACCAGGAGGGAAAAGGAAAAGTAAAACCAGTAGACAATTAAGATGAAAATCTATTAGGTGTATATCTAGATGTAACTTAGATGTTACTTCTGCTTGCAATGGAGTTTCCCAGGCAAAGCATCTTAGATCTTGTCTGAAAAGCTTCAGAACTTTTGAAGGTTTAGCTGAAATGTGCTGTTCTGCCATAGCAGGGCAATAGCAGAAAAGGGATAGGAGAGAATGGCACTCCAGTTCTCAGACAGACTGGAGGAAATGAAAAAATGATTCCGCAGAGCTTCACTCCCAAACCTAAAGATGCTCCTGACAAAAGGAAGGCATTTCTTTTTTGAGTGAGCTCAACCTATTATTTGGCAGTGTGTGGAACAATTAATTTCAATTTTAAGTGGATTTAAAATAAGAATAGGAGGAAATAGCTTCCTGTCCTTTCTCTCAAAGCGTTTCAGCTCCAGTGTCATACTGAGAATTCCTCCTTCTGTTTCAATTCACTTTTAACTTTTCAAATAGGTCAAGTAGTAGAAAAAGGGAAGAAGTCTTGGGACATTTACAAACAACTGGATAAAGATACAAGAAATTAATTAGTTTGGGAAAATATGACTGAAGAAATTATCTCCTCCTACCAATAGCAAGAAAACCACCCATAGTAGTAAAATGTTTGTTCCCAATGGCTGTTGCTGAAATTGTGTGGTACTGAACAGACTATAATCATCATCCCAGGTATACAGTAGGTTTCTGCTGCCTTTGACGCAGAGTACCACTTCAGGGATTCTTTTACCATTTATGATGGCCTAAATTTATTTTATTTATTGGCCAGAAATGTACCTGTGTTTATAATTGGTGCAGCCATAAGGCTTACAGATGTTTGCAGTTCCTATAGCTGCCAAATTCCTTTTCCATTAGATTTAAAAGATTTCATTAGATGTAAGAGATTCCATTAGATGTAAAAGCTTCCTTGAAGTAAGGAAATCCTAGTAGTATGGTGAAAAGATTGTTTTCTGGAAGACAGAATAGGTATTTTTACTAGAACAGTAAATATTGAAATTGATTTTCACTGAGATACCAGAACTGATTGATGAGTTTGAAATTGTTTTTAAAGCTATGCAATTATTTATCAAATGTTATTTGGTGATTTATTTTTTTTATTTTATGTAATGAACTCTCAGCTTTTATTTTTTTAAGAAAAGTCCGAAGTCATTCAAAAGGTCCAAAACTGTCGCATTTTTAAAATATGTTTTTCAAAATTATATTTAATTTTTTTGGAGCCTTAATGTAGCTGAACTCTATTAATCCATTGTTTTAAGGATGTTTTTGTGTCATTTACCAGGATATAAATAATATGGTTGTAGTAACATTCCAGAAACAGAATTCTGCCTGCTAAGCTGAAAATTACAAAACTTTATAAAAGTTCAGTATAGATTTTTGTTGTTATTATTAAGAATGGTGTCCCTAACAAAGATATTTTTATTGACAGCTTTTCCTTTGGGTAGGGATCTAACACTAGCTGGCTTATTGACACTTCTCACCCTGCTAAATGGTTCTGTAATATTAAAGCTGCTTTGGTTAGGCTCTTTGAACCAAACTGTTTAGGCACATCTTACGTTATCAAGCATTTACTGATTTTCCTACTTGTGCTTGTATTGGAACATAGAGTCACTGAATGTCATTTGAACGTTATTAAGTGGTTTAAGGCCATGACCTTTTGGATGGTGTGGAGGACCAACTGAAGCGTGTGATTAATTAATTTGGATATGATAATCACCGAAGTATAGTCAGCAAATTCTTTGATGCTGTTTAAATGACGATATTAGAATACTGATCAGCTCAATAAAAACAGTGGCTTGAAATAGGCTTTGTTCTTGTCACTATTAAGGAACAATTTCAGGTCTCAGTTCTGAGTGTTGGAACTTCCTATTTGCACAATCCATTCAGGGGAAGAATTCAACCCTGTTCAATCTACTGATTTCTGTTTCAAGGCAGAGAGGAGTTTTTTTAAAAATTTTGTGTAGAATTTACACCACAAGCCTTATAAAATTTGCATGTTGCTTATATTATAAACCTCTGTTAGGGCTGGCCATGACAAATTTCAGTGACAGTATTGTCAGATGTGAATGGGATTAGTTGGTGGTACAAAATGATGTGATTTCCTGGAAAGGTTACTTTTGGAGTCACAAAGTTTGCCAACCTGAGTGTGCCTTTAGATGCTGGGGTTCAGCCCTGTTCTGCATCTCTGCTCCGTTCTGAGTTACTGATTTCTTACTGTGACAGCCCGTCTTCAGCTCCTCAGGGAGCCTCACTGGATAATATCTCATTAGGTATTAGCTGTGCAGAACCACTAGGTTTCTCAGGTTTAACATTATGTGGGAAGTCTTATTTGCTATTGATTGGGCTTTTTCTGTGAGGTTTCTCAACCTTTGGCTTCTCACCTTCAGTTCATTAACAGGCCATTGCAATCAGTCCTTCAGCTGTCCTGGTCTTGATGGAGTTTTGTTTCAAGCCTGTAGGCTACATATAAAGACTCAAAGGGTGTTTCTGCTGGAAAAGTGTCTTGAAAGGAGAGACATGTGGGCCTGTTTTGACAGAGGAAAAGGCTTTTCCTTGCTTTTTAACAAAGAAATACAAACATGCAAAACAGTATTTTTGAGACATGAAAACAGTTTTGAAGTTCATGCATCTCCTTAGCTGTAGTATAGTTTATGGTGGCTTATGGGACAGAGAGTGTTAATTAGCACTACGTTCATTGCCAGGGACAAAATGCCCATACATGTGTCCTTTGTTAATCTTTAATTTCTTGTTATCCTAGCACACCAGCTGTTTGGGGCACCATTTACAGGTACCTGTGTGTAATGCAGAAAAACAGGACTCTATGTAGGGCCTACAGGTGTCAGCATTACTGAGGATAATACCATCTTCAAAACTACAGGCCAGTTCTCATTTCTTTTCCATGTGTCTGTGATGTCTGTAGTTCCAATAAGAGAACAGAGCTATATTAAATTCTTTCTTAGTTGCATGAAAGCATTATTTTGTGCCATGTTTTATGTCAGCAGCCCTTTATTAATGCGGTATGTGCAAGTAGGCTAGATCTTCCAAATGAGGAAAGACTGAGCTTATCCCTAAAGAGACTGAGAAACTCTTGCGTAATTAGATGTCATGCACCTGTAGAAGAACGCATGCTGATGCATATGTAATTTCAGCTGGTGTGAAAAAAAGACAAGGAAAAGGACAAGAGTATCACCTTTTTAGGTGCAGTTTGTGTGGTCATACCTTCTCTCTTCTCCATTTGCTTCTGGGCTCTGCCAGGGCATCCCTGGGAATTTCCCTGAGTTGCATGTCAGGTGTTGACAGGTGAATTGCTAATAGCTAGCCTGCTATTCTAAATACTAATTTTGGTAATTAAACACACTCCCGTTTGGTAGAAGCACTTCTGCAGCTTCTTGATTTTCTTCTTAAGTATATATGATATTAATCTTTGATATGTCTAAAAATCTTTTTGTAATGTTGATTGTGGCCATGGGATGAAACAAAAGGAGGTTTCAGTATCCAAACCCCCAAATTGTGTTTGAGTGCTGTAAAGTAACTGTTGTGTTACCAACTTTGTCTCTCTGGTCTCATTTATTTTATCAAAACACAGCATCTATGGAGAAAAACTGAGTTAAAACATTTCCATAGTGTTTGCTGGCTTTCTGAATAATGAACTGAACTTTATTAAATACAAAACAGTAATAAATACAAGTGCACAATTTCTTACAGAGTTTTTATTAAGGTCAAAACTTATTTGTTCAGACTAGATTTATATAAATAAATCACAGTACATTTTTACTTGTGTTTAGAAGATTGTAATACATATTATAAAATTAAGAAATTTTTGTCCCTCAAACCATCACTGCAAAAGGAATCATGCATTATTTCTACTAAACAAACAAAATGCCCACCTAATTGAGAGAGCCTTGATACAGGTATGGCTCTACTCTCCAAAATTAGACATGAAACATAGAGATACCAGGACTATTTATTGAACAGGAAATAATAAATTACAGTACAATGTTCATGTGTTATTAAAAACAAAAGTATACCAAAACAACACACCTCTCTTCACACACCTTTTGCAATGGGTATTACAAATGACAGCTGGCCAGCATGCAACTGAGTAAAACATTCCAGTTTTACAATGTCTACTTTTGAGCAAAAGAAGGAGGAACTAAAAAACCCAGACAAAACAAACAAACAAACCAACTGCCCAGATGCTTACAATTCCTCATGTCATCTTCCCCTCTGTGCCATGTGCTGTGTTCATCAGCAGTTGAGGTATGTCCTGGTGATACCATTCCTGAATAGTGTCCATCACTGCCATCAGGATTAGTGCACTTGATGGACCTTCAAGGAGATGGAGGTCCTTTCAGAGAACTGCAGGACCCTGGAGAACTTCCAGCTGTAGTTCTTTGCCCAACCCACTGTATTAGAAATGAACTGTAAACACAGGTCTTGAAACTACTCAGCCATGAATGTGCAGTGTCCTTACAAGGTAATTCACACCTTGCACAGCTTGGTTCACATATTGTAAGGCTGTCACTTCAGAACAGAATTACGGTTGCAAGCAAGGCCTTGCACTAGTGACAGCAAGATTCAAGGTGACGCTGTTACGAAGCCTGTCCTGCCATTTTTCCCAGCACAGGGGGCTTCTATTAAATTCTACAGTATTGTGGATTACTTTCTCTACATGATTTTTTCCTTCTAGGTAAGAAAGCCATTGTTTTCTCACTTGATACAGAGATGTAATCATTTGACAATGCACTGTTATAAAGGGAATAAAGCATTTAATTGATGACACTTCAGATTGAATCACCTGGTCTATGTTTTGTTCACTTCTTTCTGTTCAGACAAAATGCATTAACAGTAATTTCAGATAGATTTCTAACTGGGTAAAACAGATTTTTCAACTGAATTTCCAGTAGTATTTCTCCCTTCCCATTTAGTATTTGTTACTTTTAAACTAAAAGAGAGTTTGCAGCCTTTTTTTTAAATGGCAAATAGGTCCTCTCAGTGCTCAAATGTTGCCAAGTGATGAATATGTAAATATGTCTCTTGTACATCTGACTTTGGGTGCTCATGTTAATATAGCGCCATATCATGTTTGCTGTTTAAAAACACACGAATGAAACCCAACTGAACTAAAAAAACCCAACAAACCAAGAAAAAAAGTAACCAACTCCCCCCCAACAACTATCCCCTCAAGCCAAAAATGGTGGACTAAGATAACCTCTTATTTTTCATTCTTTAGCATTGCTCTTTGCTGTTATCTCACTTTGGATTGAACCAGTGGTCCCCCCACTGGTAGTTAAATTGGACCTCTCTGTAACAAGTTTCTCATATGTACTGCTTTGGTGTTTTATGGATCTGCTGGCACAGAAAGCTGAAGTGTGCATTGACTAGTAGGAATAGTGTGAGCACTGTCTGTTTTATACTACATGCTTGCTTTCTGTTCTGGTACTCCCTGCTTCCCCAGATTGAGATGCATGTGTGTTTGTCCGCTGCCAGGATTATTTACAGGGAAAAATGAAACAAAAGAGAACAGAAATACTTTTAATGTCTTGTGATTTCAGTGGAAACAAATAAATATTTGAGCTTCCAATTGCAGGAGGGTTGTGCTGTAAGTATTTTGGCATGGAAATATCACCACACAACTGCCCATTATACTCTGCCTCAGTGTCAGTAGCTTGGAAGCCTTTCCCATTGACACTCACTGCTGTTTCATAAAGCAGTGTCTGAAATGGTGGTGGCTTGTTATGGAAAACTAAAAGTAACAGTTTAATAGCACGTTGTTAATGAGTGAAGTGGGATTAAAGTCTTGCTGAGATGTGTTTCTAAGGGGTTTCCTTTTCTATTTTAGAATTATGATACTTGTCATACAGCCTAATTATGCATTCACAGAAAATAGGAAAACAAATGAGGGTTGCAGCTTTGAAATTATTCTTGTGAGCCTTCTACTAATTTACCTCTGAGAATCATAGTTCAGAAAAAAAAGACTGAACAGTGTTGGGATCATAGGTTTCTCTGGGTTTCCAGGTGATTTTGTAGCAGTATATCCTCTGTTCCTTCCAATGTACTGTTGTATTATTGTACTACAGTCCAAAGACAACAGCAGTCTTCTACTGGCCCACAAGAACCATAACATGAGAATGTTTCAGATCTAGAGAACAGCACTGGTTAAGTGGAGTATAAAGGTGAAGGGTGAAGTATTCAAATATAGAGAATAGCTATCATTCTGTATATGCACTGTTATGATAAGGCAGATATTTGTAAAAAGCACATAGTAATGCCACAGCCTGAGTAACAATTTGCAAGTTATGAGTCAGCAAGAATAAGGAGAATTTAATAAAAAATTAGGTTTTCTTCCTCATCCCTAAACCTTTGAGGTGTGCTGGATTCCAATCTCAATGCTTACCGAACAAAGATTTCAGATATTTTTTTTTAATAGATCTGTGTTCAAAATAATTCCTTGATGCCAGACCCTTGAGCATTAAATAAACTGAGTATGGTAATAAAATAAATAAAATCTGGCAATTACACTGATACTACTTTTCAGTTGATGCCCCTTTGGCTTGCTAGAGACAAATCTTAGAAAGGCTTCTGCACTCTTCCATGGACACAGAATGACCCCACTGCATACGTAGTTTACTTTTTACAGAAGTTAATGTTGCTAACATGGCAGTGGGAAAGTGCAGCTGCCTGCTCTGCATTCCAGGCTTGGATGCATGCGTAACGATTTGCCCAGGAAATTGAAGAGCTCCAAAGGAAGAGGTCTTCTGTTTTGCTCATGCCCATCTCCCCATGTTGACACCTGGGGGACAAGCCTGGGTAAAAAGTGCAGGATTTTGCCTGAAGCGAGGATCGTGCATGAACAGATACAAACATTGTACTGTATCACTGGCCCGCTGATACAAAGTTCCAGATGAAAGTGTAGTGGGATAGTTTTGCCAGGGCAACTTTATATCTGTATTTTTTGTTCTTTTGGAAATGCCCAATTATGTGTCTGAATTTTTGATTGGGCAGGTTTTGTAGAGCTGTTCAGTTTGACAGGGGGTATCCTTGTATGTGGTAACTGTATTCTCCATAGCATGGCATGAGATTTTTGAAAACCACTGTACTTACAGGATTTCTGCTTTATAGCTGCAGCACACATTTACAACACATCCACGATTTTCTGCAAGTGCCAATCTGTGCTTAACCCAATAGCAATTCTGATTTTCTGGAAGATCCTCACTGATAGGTTATAACACTAATTTTTCAAATTTTGGATCAAAATATCATATATTATCTTCAATTTGTGCATGCATATGTGTGTTGGCAAAATTGCAAATCCAAAATGCTTGGTAAACATTCATCACATACAAGACATGAAGCAATATGGGTGCACATACACTTATCTGAACTACATATAAAGACCAGGGCTCCCTATCTGTAAGTACATAGCAGGCAACTACATTGCATAAAGTACCCATACTTCGGATTCGCATTTTCAAAATAAAAATTCCCATGTAAAATTTTGAATAAAATTCTCTCTAGAAATTTTGAAGGAAGAGAGATCTCTTTTATTTAGCGTGGCTAAATAAGTGGCAAAAATTCATCCCAGGGCCTCTTGTTCAGGGGCATAGATTTCATCATGTGAAGGAGTTCAGTGTTTTGATTTTTTTTTTTAATGGTCAGAATTTGTCTGCATTTAAAATATACCAAAATAGCCCTGTTAATTCTACTACAAATAATAAAGTAAGTCTTCACAGGCACTATATATTTCGAACAGCATTTTTAAGATTACACTGTGTGTGTGTGTGCACATGCACACATATGTGTGTGCTTGTTTGTATGATAAAGCATAGCCACCTGTGATATGCTTCCAACTTTTTGCAGCATCATGGACACAACTAAGAAACATTGACTGGAAAATCATCTACAAAGGTTGAGGACTAACAGCCTCCATGTTATACAGATGGTTATCTTCTTTCTAAAAGAACACACTGTCATTACAAGTACCATATGTATCTTGTTCTCACCCAACAGAACTTTTTTTTTCAGTTTTTCAGATCTCAAGGATTTCTGCAAAGAACCATATTAATTTGTTTTCATGTAAGGTGAAAGGAGGCACCAACTGAGACTGAGGACACAACTTGTCATCAAAAAATAAATGTCTGATGACAATCATTCTTGAAAAAAAAAAGGATTTAGAAAACTATCCATTCACAATACTCCACCTTTTTTTGCAAAGACAAGAACTGTATTTGTTGCTGCTTCCCATATTTGTTGGTTTTCATTGCTATCATGTTGCTTGTAAAACCTGGGTTATTCTAATGAACAGGAATTATGACTTGAATTTGGGTAACGCTTACGACCATACAAATAACCTATCAGTAGTAGTAGTGTCAGCTGGAGAATTAATGCTACAAGTGAATAACATTATGCTACTTATAACCAATAGCTCTTCACACAGTAGAAGACTGAGGGTCCTATTCAGCAAATATTCAGGGTCCTATGGCTGTGGCCACAGAGGTTCCAGAAGCTCTCGCTGAGTCTAATCCTGATTCAGGAACCAAAATGATATGCTGTGTATATATTTCTCTGCACAGCCTGGATGCGCTGGACACCCTCCCCCACTTGATTCCTGGGAAGGAAAAAAATATGCCTCTGTTTAGCTCAGTGACATAAAAAGCAATCCACAGTAATGAAATCTAAAGAAGTTAGCCAGGCATGTATGAAAAGAACAGGATGCCTGTGAAAAGGGAAGAGGTGTCAAAACCTAATTGTGGGCTCTGGCTGCAATAAAGTTTATCAGAGGGAAGGCAGGTTGGATATAAGGATGTAGACAACTTCTACTAAGAGACACTTCTCATATTCTGGGAAATAGTAACCATTACACTATTCCTCACTTGGTGATGTGTTTTCTAAACCCAGCTCCCGAAAGCCCAGGTAGGCATTTCAAGTGTAGGCATTTCACTTTAGCTAGCTTGTCACTTAGAGCACAAATATATAGGCAGAGATTCCCTACTTTTCTCAATCTTCTTTCACAGCATACTTGCACGTTGGCAGCGCCCATGCTCTGAAGAGGCATGGTACATTCCCATTGCCACAGAGCCTGTGAGCCCTCGAAGATCTCCCTGCTGAAACTGTGCTGCTGTGGTCCCCAGGCACCAGTAAATATAAGTGCTTATGGACACAGGGCAAGACTACGGTATTTTTGCCATTTTGTAGCATCTTCTTATTGCCCAACAATTATTTATGGAACAGCCTAGGGTTAGTGCTTACTAGTAGGTAAAGTCCTCACCTGCATTCTAGTAACATGGCTGCACTCTGATGCATAAAGTATACTTAGAGAGGCTGTAAACTGCCTGCCTCTCTATATTAGGTGCTTATGGCATCGTTTGTGGCTTGATATTAATACTTTAGTCTTTTCTGTCTTTCAACATTGAGGGTAACATTGTGGCTGCTCATAAACATAGTAGGTTTTTTTGACTGGGATTACTGCCTGACTTTAGCCGCGGTAGCAACAATAAAAGTAAGTCATGGTAGCTCTTAGGAAGTAATTTCGTTAAGTGTTTGATGAATTTTTGTGTCTTGTGAATCAGGATTAGTATTCCCTGTACTGGGGAGAGGATTAGACAGAGGGATTAAAAGGACATCTTTACCCCACTGGACTCTGTGGAATAGCCCCTGAGGATATGGCTAAGAAAGAGTTCAACAGGAATGCCAAATTTCTGCTGAATAGGTTAAAAGGGTGAGGAAGCCTCTTCGGCAGCCATCCAAGCGCAGAAGACCTGCATAACATTTCTGCTGAATAGGGCCCTAAAGACAAAAAACAAAACAAAACAAACAAAAAAAAAAAACATAGGAACCTTGAAAAGCTTTTCTGATTGTGTCGCTTCTTATCAGTGCCTCAGATCTCCAGAGACACTTAAACATTTTTTTTTCAGTGCAGTTAGGCATCCTTTGAGATGTGCTAGTGGTGTGGATGATTTATTGTTACAAGAGAAGAAATCAAATTAAGTTGTTATATATAAAAAAATAGGTCTTGATTATTCTGTAAACAAGGTCAATTTCTTTATATCAATTATCAGTGAAAGTTACCCAAGATCTTATTTAAAAAACAAAACCAAACCCTTAATCCAGTGTATAATGTTTGGTGTTTTCATGTATATATTAAAGGCATTAATTACTTTCTGTCTCCCTAAAATTGAAAGGAGCAGACTTAACTTGTGTGTTACATTTGACTTTTAATATCATTATTAATGAGCCCTTTTCCAGGATTCAGTGCATGCATGTGGATCTTGGTTTTGATCATAAAATTTTATCCACCTTCTAATGCCATATGGAAAAATATTCACAATTTTAGTAACAGGTCGGCAAGAAATAAAAGCCTTACCTCTGCAAGAGGATGCCAGTGAGCAATGGGTTTCCGAGGGTATGACAGCATTTCGTTCCAGTGGTCACGACCTAGACTTTCTGCATCGTTGCCTACTTGACATACTCCAATGACCTCATTGTGACCTACACTGTGAAAATGTTCCATAATATTTTTTTCTTAAAATTTTACCTTTAAAACCATACCATTTACATATTTCATTAGGAACGTCAATCATGGATTTTCAGAATTAATTCTTGCCTGAAAAATATAATGAACTATAAAATACATAGGTTTGCTTTTTTCATTTCCCGCTAATCACGATAATTTACTATTTTCCCTGTTATAGCATATACTTTGTGTCAGTATGCATTTATTTCTTATGTTTGCATGAAGAATGTAATAAGTTATTTGCCTGTGTTCTGTAATTAGTTGCACATACAAGTGAACTCTAAGCTACAATTTAGAAATGGAGACATGTGTTGAAGGGGTTAGCATAATTGTGCACAAACAAAACATCAGTGTGTGGACTGTCTGATTATATGTACAGTTATTTCAGTTCTGGTAAACATATATGTGGCTTAGTTATGTCAGTTAAGGATGCAAATCCGTATTTTAAAATTTAGAAAGGAAATTCTGCCTGACGATACAAGAAGTTTTAGTCTTCTGCCAAACTCAACAAGACATTAATTTCCCATTTATTGGGAAAAAATAGTAACTTTATTTCTAGATGCAAATCTACTGTGCAAGATTTTATAAGCCAATAGATGATGTCATTTTACAGCTACAGGTATCTCACCGGTCATAATCCATAACAGCTATCGACAAGTTAATTTGGTCAATGTTTTCTGGAGGGACGTCAAAGACTATGGCTTCATTGTAAACAGGATTAAGGGTATTCCTCTTGGTGGAAGTTTTTCTTTTCTTTAGTCGCCTTCCTTCACACATTAAAGAAACCTTCACGTAGGGATCTGTGTGAATCATAAGAACAACGTTGGTTTTCTTTTGTTGTTTTTAAGCAAACATAAATGGAAAGTGAAGGGAGCAGCTTTCTTGTATGCCCATACCTGCTTGCAGAATCAGTCACCTGGACCTGACTGGAATCTGAGCTTCTTTATTACCATGGAGTGCCTGGGAGGTAGTGGAGCTTTGAAAGCTTTAACTGGTTGACTGCTTATAATGAACAATTTAGGCTCAAGAAGCTCCTTGTTGTGTACCGACTTCTCAAAGGGTATTAAAATATCCACTGAACCGTGTTATACATGACTGTTTTATACAACAGCCTGTGTATCAGCCTATTTATAACAGACTAATTACTTGTACAGGTTTGTAGGACAGACAGAATATGACAATATTTTACACAGTGGAATTTACTGATGTATGGTTAGATGTAATTCAAAGTGTAACAATTAGCGGCTTATATTTCTCTAGAGAATTATAATTATTTTTAAACTCCTGAACGTAGTAAAAAAAAAAAAAAAGCTATTTCTTTGTGGCTTCTTTCTTGGAGCTCTACAGCTCCCTGCTAGTATTTAAAAATCATCTATGAATGACTCTTCATTTCAATTAATTTCTGGGTTTTATCATCAAATTTTGGCAGGATTGCTGAAAGGAGTCTGGGATGATCGTTGTTTTGTCCATACGCCAACAACAGCAGAATTGGCTCAGTGGCTCTCAGAGACTCTCACTGAGGGTCAGTCTTCCTCTGTACCATAACGGTAACAAATAGGCTGCTGTACAAACAAATTCCCAGTGTGAATGCAGTTCTGCCAACACACTATTCTGAATCACATTGGCTTTAGAAATAACAGTCTTGCAATCTTTTTAAGAGCAGATTATTTAAAATTGTTGGTTGCAACTCAGCAAATTAAAATATTTATTTCTCAGAAACTCCTGTACTCAAGTAACTCAAAAGCTAGCAGTACAAGAACCCTCTTCTTGGAAATCATTCTGGCATTTGACAGTGCTGAATTCAGTGTCTCAGGAGGGAAATGGGACAGAAATCCACATAGAGCATTAAATTCATTCCTACCTGATGCTCCTGTGATATCCATTGCCTTTAAATTTCTTGCCTTTATTATTGTAATAGTTAGTCTACCAGCTGTAGGAAGGTAGCAGAGTGAAAACATCAGGTCACCAAGATCCACATTGTCCTGTTCCAAGGAAAGAGATAGAATATGAAGCGATAACAACAATTTTCTCACCCATAACAGGAGCTAAAGATAAAAATATACCTTTGGGGATCTACAGTTATGCAAGCAACAGCTGAATTCTCATTCTGAAACACATCTGAAAAAACAAGCATCCATCTGCATACAAGGTTCAGGTTGCTATGTTTGTTGCTATACCACCAAAGTTCTCAAGTGGAAATGTGGTTATAGTTTCTAGCACTCGGTCCTCGGAGATGAAACATATTTAAGTGATGAAGTACAACATGAGGCACCAGAAAACCTTTGTTCTATTTCACGTTTTCTAGTGATTCGCATGTGTCATTGACAAGCTGGAACAGACCTCTGTGCCTTTCCTGCTGGGTCTGCCAAAGGATACCCAGAGAGAGGTTCACAGAAAAAAACATTGGTTGCACAGGGCAAAGTTTTATGCAACACTCAGGCTTGCATAAACTCAGGTGTGATAGTCACTATGGGAATGGAGCAGTATCCACCTAAGGTGATGAGGACATTACTGCCTGTGCCTTGCACAGACAAGCTCCCTCAAGTTACCTTATCCACTTGTTTCATTGATAGAATGATTTGCCATCCTTTCCTGTGTCAGCAGCACTGGGGTTTCATAAAAGTAGTAGAAAATGAGCAAACCCTGTTTCAAGTTAAAAAGCATCTGTCTTTTTTTTTTTAAAGGAAATCCAGCTCTTCTATAAAAAATATAGTGAGTAAAGGATTGTATTAAATAGTTTCTGAGATTTGATTTGCATTTTTTTGACTGAGCAGTGAACTGTCAGTTTCATAGACCGATCTCCTGAACCTAATATTTCATTCCTGACTAAAAAAAGTTATCCTGTCTAGCAAATTCAAAGCTATGTTCTCGGTTTTACAGGGAAGTGAAATACAGCTGTTGTGGAATATGTGTATATTGCCCACTTAGCTTTGTGCAATAGTTTTTCTTCTTTCCCTTTCTCAGTCACCAAAAAATGAAGGGTGGTGGATGACACAAAAGAGTGAAAATACCTTGAAACAGCATCTAACAGGCTAGTGTTTGTCTCTGAGCTAGCTGCTGTGTAGACCAAAGCCCAGAGCCTACACAGTCACTTTATGTAACTTCATAAGTCAGCAGGGGAGGTGTGCAGGACAGAAAGAATTGCTGTCACAGAGCTGTAGAAAAATGTTATGTTGGAAGGAATTTCTAGAGGTCACTTGACCCAACCCCTTGCTCAGACAGGCATCTTCACTTCAGTTTTCAGGTCATGCAACGAAAAAAGAAATCATGTCCACTCATTCAGAAATATGGTCTTCCCTGCTGCTGCTGTTGGAAATGCTGTCAAAGAAGGGAAAAGCTGATATTATGGGCCCTTTGTCAGTAATAACTAGCTTTTAACCCTGACTTGACTTCATTAACTATCATCTTTTCCATTATAAAGATCAGTGTTTCATGGTAGCTGTAAAGCTAATAAAGGTTGTGAAAATATCAATATAGCTGATATGACTGTTCAGTGTCTTTTGATAGCTCATACTTGGAAGTAGACCTGCTGCAACAAACTCCCTGTCTCTGACTGACTTTGACTGTGGGAGGATCAAAGTGCTGTTTGAGAAGGTGATGCTGTAAGGAGTCACACAGGCTAAAGTGATGTCAGCACATCCAGGAGAAATTTCTCTTGGCTAACACCTGCACTTAATGTTATAGGAAGAATAACTGATCTCTGAAATTTTCTCAGTGGTCACCGGGAGCTTGATACCTATAACCTGGGGAACAGGAAGCAAAGATTTCACTTATCCTTCCCATTGTGAGGAAGGAAAACTTCCAGCCTTTAAGTGAACTTCCCCAGCTCTGAGGTGCTGTGACTCAGCCATGGAATTCTTTCTCATGCTGCAACTCTAAGGGGAGCAGACTTTCATGAGCCATTTAAAGAAATTACTGAGTGAAGCCATGTGTTGGTAATTTGGGGAATTTGTCACTCTAGTGAATTTTGATTGAGGTTATTTTTCATGAATTGGTTACAGACTTTTAGGAGAAGATAACATTGTTGAATCATGCAGGTTTTCCCTGGCTGTAAAGAAGCCCACCAGGCATCTGTTGTTTTAACTGTTTATCTTAGTATTTTTAGATACTGTCAACCATGGCAAAGTCTTTCTGTATTCAACTCCAGTGCTCCACACAGTGACTAGGTCATTTACCATGTGAATACTGTAAATGCTTTACTGTTCCTGCCAAATAGAAGAGTTTCCAGTCCAGACTGGATCATTCTGAATGAACATTTTAAAAAACTTTTATCAATTCTTATCAAGAAGTTAATAGGTAAATGAGTTACTATACAACCGTTTTAGATACAAATTCCAATAAAAATGTTAACCCTCTGCATAAATGAACTGGGTAGGAAAGAATGGATCATGTGTGTTGCATGCAGTGTTAGGAATTATGCTATAATATACTTATCCACAAGCTTTGCCTTATGTTTGAAAAATAATCATCACCCACACTATGATGTATATTTTAGGAAATGCTGAAATCACAATAATACTTAGTTAATGCTTTTTCAAAAATTGCACTGGGCATTGTATAGGAAAACCAACGTTAAACTGGAAGGAGAGCCTATAATTTCTTCAGTCCTTTCCAGTTCTAGAAGTTGTAGGTGTTGTAGCAATAGATCACAGATGATTGTGAGATTCAGTCTGTTTGTAACCCAATGCTAGTAGTAACTCATAGCAGAGAATATACTTGAAAGAAAGCTTACAGGCAGCAGCAGCAGAGACACATATTTTTTTGGCATACAAATCCTTCTCTGAGTCTGAAAAAGAAGCCCTACATTCTCACACTTTCATTTTGATTTGCAGGAAATTAACTACTGCTCCTTAATACCGGTTACTTGTAAATCTTTTCTTAATTTTGGAAAGACAGATATTGTAACAAAGTTGAGCCTTTCCCAGTGCCCTGGCTATTCCACCCTGCTTAGCCTTATTTTCTGTAATTGAAGGGCAACATTTTTAACTGTCCCAAACATTGTAAATTTTGCTGTTGGGGCTTCAAAGTTCAACTTAATGAGGGAACATTCTTCAGAGTACCACCAGCTGTGACTGCACCACAGAATTTGCATGTTTGTGTTCATCTGCCTGGGTAACTGCAGCGAAGTGGCAAAACGCTGACTAGAGGTGGTGTCACAGGCATGACCATTACATCCAGAAAATGCAAGTCCTTAATATAAATTCAATTTCTTGACAGAAGTAAGGTCTATGTAACAAAGCAGAGAGATTATTGCACGTGTTCACTAGTTTAAAATCACTGTGCCACATGGCTTAAGCCACAGATTGACACTAAAGGTGTACTGTGTTATCAAGAAAGAGCTTTAGGAACAGGCTTAACAAGCATAGAGAGAGGGTAGGTTCTTCTGCAAGGTTTATGCTTCTGTTTGAATTGAATACTTATGTGTTACTATGTATGCTTGACAAAATCTGGTGATTTAAATATTACTCTGCCAGAAACACTTTAAAATTTCTGGTTAGGAAAAGATTTCATAATATTGTACATTATCAAGTCATGCATTTTGTACATTCCAAATTTTTGTCTAACTTTATTTAGTGTGGTAGTAATACCATACTGTGCACGTTACAGTGCAACCAGGACAGTCCTAATATAACCAGACCAAAAGTTAATATTATTAATAACTTAAAAGAAAATACTCAGATGATAATAAAATTACAATAATAATCATTTATAGGAGTATGGCCTATATAATTTTTTTTGGTCCTATTCAGCAGGAAGTGTATTGAAAGAACTGAATAAATATGCTGTAATAAAAATACCTAAGGTCCAAGCTCTTCTCCCATTGTCCTCAAAAACTGCCCACATTCAGAGGAATATAGCACTGCCTTAACTTTTAATCTATAACGTGCTCATTCCTGTATTCTAAAAAAAGTAGAACAACACTGGTGTCTGCTTTTCTGTTCCAGTGCCCCAGGCTTCAGCTTCAGGCTTGGGTTGATGGCTGAATGCCTTGACTTGGTTAGCTGTGCCTTACAGTGAGCCTCACAACCTGCCTGTTTCTGATTATCCTGCCTAGATTTTTTTCTGGGTCCTTGTTCTGTTAATGCAGTCCTTTATTCAACAGGGGAAGAGCATGAAGTTTCTTCCTTAAAAAATTGCCCAGTGTTTCCTGGGAGAGTTAGATGTATTCAGGGTATGCAATCAGTTGGAAAGTTCAGATCAGAGGTGTAAATCACAAGGTTTGCCTGAAAACTGTATCTGCACAAAGGGAACGAATCCCTTACCAGAACCTCAAGATAAATAACACCCTTTCGTTGCTGTTTGGAGTGTGGATTTACAAACTCTCCCAGATTGTGCTTCCTCCTTCTTAATTTCTGGTGGAAATACTTCATATATCATAAAAATAATATTATTTATATAATTTTCAATGCCTTCTACTGAAAGGTTTGCTGTTCCTGCTTTTCCCAGAAAACATTTCTGGTTTCTCCCCTTTAAAATTAACACAAAATTAATATATCTTTTAAAATGCTGAACTCCAATAGTAAAGTTAATAGCTTGTTAGTCTATAGTTACACAGTATTTATGGATTTTAAAATTATTAATTTCAGTAGAGATTAGCCTGCAGGATAAATCACTCCTCAGTACTGTGTCAACAGCTTCACCCGAGTGCTTAGGTGACTATAACTGCGCATATTAAACAGGGAGATGTGTAATCTTAAAGAGGACTGCAACAATAGGCCCTTAAATGGCTTTAGCTTTGATTCCTTGGAGGCTGCATTAAGAAGCTCAGACTGTACCAAACCTTCTCAGTGAAACCTGTAAGTCACTTGGTAGTTAGGGAGTTTCTGGCAAACGGGGTTGACATTTAGGATCAGATTTCTCCTCTCCCTTTTCATAAATACATTTGGGTGCAGAGAATGGGTATGTAAAATCAAACAAAACAGGCAGCAAAGGACAGAAGGAAACAAGACAGATTATAGGTTACAACTTCTGCTTTTGCCTCCTGTCTACAAGAAGATATGCTGTCCTTGACTTAGGCGATCATAAGTTTTGTGCCCATTTCTTCTGAAACTTGCATTTTGTATTTCTGGAGCAGACAAGCTGTGATAGGCGTGTGTTATCACGCAGTGCCTGTGCCTCTCTAATTAAAGCATATGTCTCAATTATACCAGGTTCCTCAGCTCCACATCTATAAAAAGACAGGCACTACTTTTTCACTTCTCTAGTATGTTGAAAAAATAATACTAATTATGTATTGTGAGGTGCTCAGACATATCTTTATGCACCTCATCAACTTAGCATTAATGGGAGCACTTACAGGCAGTAAAGGCCTTATTTATTTTTTTTAAAGTTGCTAACTGTTGAAACAGGTTTTCAAGGCACCAGTGATTTTAGAGATTTTATAAATTCTTATTGCTATGTCAGAGCTGAACAGGTCAGGTAGCTTTGCATACTACCTCCTTTAGCAGTTTGTACCTGTCTCTGCAAAGGTCACTGGAAAACAGAAAAATAGCAGAGGTTCCATGAAATAAGATGATAACATTTGAGCTTCTGAAGCACAGAAAAGATTGATTACCAGTATTTAATTCAATTCTCTCTTTTTTCCCCCCTCCTAGCTGAGGAGCCTTAGTTATATTTTAAACAAAAGAAAATCTTCCCAGTTCTTTCATAATCTTTCTGGGAATTAATGGAATTATACTTCTGTAATGCAAGACAAATTTTACTGAACATCATTCTAATATTTGATAATGTAGGGTTTTGAATTTCACAAGGATTTTTTTTAGAGGAGGTTCACTCGCCTAAAAGAGGATAATTTAAGTATACTTGGTTATGTATTAACTCTAAATGAATTAAAAATACTTTTTAAAGTACTATCTGCTTTTTGGGATATACATTTATTGAATTGTTCATCTGTGTTGAGAAGTCTGGATTCAGATTTGAGTGAGCTAAGATATTAATTTGGTTCAGGTACGTGTCCAAGACACAAGTATTATGCAAATACCACACACAAAAAAATTGAGACTCTAATCTGTTTGGGAATGATAGTAAATCTAAAGTACTTAAAATGATGAATTCATGAAGGTAACTCTACATTTTTTATTATTTCATCATAGAGTTATTTTGACATATCTATGAGAAATGCATATCAAGAAAAACTATTTAGAAATGTTTGATATTAATTGAATTTCCACATGACTAGAAGAGTGTCAGCTGCTTTCTTATTACACATTTTAAAATGAATAGAGAAGATACAACTGGAAAATTCTATTTTCATGACACCTTAAATCAAATAAATGAACTCTAGTAAAGCAGGTATTTATTAATGCCTCAATCAAACAATATCTACAGATATTTGATTAAAGTTTGTGGGACATGGGAATGGCCTATCTTTGACAATAATTCTTGCAATACATCAATATCAGGCTATATTTGATGTTTTAGGCTAGTTTGCAAATTGTATTATTTTCTCAGTGTGATTCTATTTTTTGCATTTCATTGCCTGTATTTCTTTTATTCACAATTTTCTTTAAAAATGAAAGCAAATAAGTAAAGAGTCTTTTAGAGCTAGGTATGCAGAAATGAGTCTGAATTAATTTACTAGGAAAGAGCATTAAAAACAGTTCTGAAGCTTGGTTTCACTACAGTGAAGAAATATAAGAAAGCTTAAGTGTTTGCATGTAATTCACTCTGGCTTTTATACTGCTTTGGGTACACAATATAATTTTCATGTCACGTCATAGACTGGCTATTAGCTTTTGTGCCTATACAACTGTACAAAGTGTATATAGAGCAGCCAATCTGATGGGATGCACAAAAAGGCAGGACAAGAAAGCGTACATTTGAATTCCTAGTACACTCTTCATGGGCTTGTCTGTAGCACAGCATTTGCTACTTGGCACACATTGATAAAAATGCTGGACCTGCGAGATTCTTGCATGACTAATACAGTGAAAAGTATCATCAGCTAAAGAATTTAAGCAAAATTCCCTTACAAAGGGGAAAGGAAGCACTTAGGCTGGCCATCCAACAGAAGGTGTTTCATGTTCTAATTTTTTAAAAAATAATCTTCTGACAGCTAAGTTTAACTTTGCTGCTTAACTAAGTATGTAGCTTGATTTTTCTCTATTGTGGTTTATATTAGTAATTCCAAGATGCTACCACAACAGAGTTTCTATTATTTTCTCTCTGAGGTATTCTAGAGCACCTTATAGTCAGACAGACACCTCGCCTGACAGACCAGTGCTGAATACACCAACTTTGTGCTGTACTTTGTAAGGACTGAAAGAAGTAGGAATATTTCCAGCAGACTGGGTTGTAGAAAGCCACTGTGATTATCAGCCAGGAAGTTTATGTTCTTATTTTAACTTACTCATAGTTTTGCCTAGCATCTTGGCAACTTCTATATAAAGACTATCAAAAGTAAAGCATCCAGCAGATAGCATATCCTCCATTTCCATTTCAGAGCCTGAAGATCTTTTCATAAGGAGGTTTTTTGTCTTTTTCTCTCCTGTTTCCATCATCTTTGTGCCATGACTACTTTTCTTTAAGGCAGATCACTGCAGTCCACATAAGGAAGATCCACCAGACACGACTTAGGTGTCTGGTCTAGTGAGTCAAGGTATCTTAAAATGTGAGTAGCTGGAGTCAAAGGATAAGCCTTTCACCTTCATATGTTTCAGAACAAATTCAGTTAATGCCTTGGAGAAGAACATACACGTAACTTGCTTGTGGCACAATGTCCTTAGTAAGTCAAGGACCGAGGCCTTTTCCTGTAGGCAGTCAATGTACTTATCTCTCTAAAGACCCAACATCTCCATTGTCATGATTTAAATCCTATAAATAGGATGGCAGTGATTAACTGAAGCTGCCATTCCAATTGGTTAGCTGCATATTGTCCTCAGTGTTCTGAATGCATTTACAAAATATATTTATTCTTACTGAATCATTTAAGACTTTATTGACAAATTATTCTGTAATAAGATCCTTACTTTAAAAAGACCTCCATTCAGTAAAAATAAACTTCATACACATACTTATTTTTAAATATATGCTTAAATCCTAAAGATTTTAATGGCTTTGGATCCTTTACATAGATTTTAAATTCCGAACAACTAAAGTGCTTTGCTGAATCTGGGCCTAAGAGTGCATCTAATGAATTATCCTGTAGCTATTGAAATAAAGATAATGTCTTAATTTGTTCCAAACTAGATTGATGAACTGGGGAGATAATCTGAATTGAGCTAATGAAAATTAGTAGAGACATGATTGAAAAAGCTGGAGTTCTTGTCCTGTTTATGTGTGTGTGGCCATGTCAGAAATTGATTTCACAGGAAAAACAGAAATGAGGCATTCTGAAAATGAAGCTTCCATAGAAAGTTAATATAAGCAGTTTTTAACTTCCTCATCAGTCATTAAGAGGAAAGAGTGTGCACCGAGTTGTTTCTGGAGGCTTGCTAGATGGCATTGCTGGTTAGAGAAAGAAGTTAACTAAAGTTTAAGTTTCTCCTTGCAAGGTAAACTGTTCCTCTGAAAACTGTTTTGTTTTCTTGAATTGTAACTTCTTTTTGCAATTCTTCTATGACTTGTTGCTTTCTACAAAATACAAAGTCCAGTATAGATTTAATAATACAAAAAAGTCTGCCCTGACTCTTTCCCAGACATTGCAGGCTTTTGTGATTCTGATTATTATGAGGAGGCAGCAGGTGCATGCATGTGTGTGGAGGATAAGGAACACTTGAGAGCTAGAGAAAATAATCTTCCTGATCTAATATTTAACAGTGAAAATGTCATAACCTCTAAGACATGGGTTTACTAGAGATGTGCAGTGGACAGATTTGCTCCTCCGTTTCTTTCGGTGTATCCCACTTCAGCATATCCCACCTTGTCAGTGTTTACAGATTGCCTCCTTTGGTATTGTGCTTCAAAAGTCTTTTGAAAGGGAAGCCTCTTGAGGGTGAGTTTGATTTCACAATGCTAAAGCTTTAGAGGAGAGTACCTAAGCATCAAACCTTTCCCTCTGCAGAGAAGGCAGTAGTGCTTTAGAAATGTTGACAAGCTTGGGAATAGCTATGAAATATAAATTGTTCTACAGAGGAATAGATGTTTGGAGGGCAATTTTTTCTCGAAAGGAAATGTAAGGGAGAGCTTCAGCTGGGAAACATAAAAGTTTTGATGGCAGGTGAAGACATTAAAAATGGAAGGACAAGTAGGTCAGGCAGACAGGGATGCCTCACAAAGGGCAGTTTCACGAAACAACCTAACAGTGCAATCTGGAAAAATGGGCAGTAGTTTCCCAAAGTAAGGACCAAAGCTTTTAATGAATGTCCATCAGTATCTGTCATGTCAAGCCCAATAATTTTTGAGCAGGCTGTATTTGATTTGGATTAGACTGCAACTTTTTGTGGAATACTGAGATTGAAAAAACAAAGAAAACCAGAGTCACTGTAGTGTGCAGTATTCTTACCATACCAGCTAACCTGTCTGGGCCAGCCTTGCTGACTTAAGAGGAAATTCTTGATGAATATCACACAGATGGAAAGAGATGAGAAAATAAACGCTCATGATCTCAAGGCTAAATGCTAGCTTGCTGTAAGAAGGGGAGACTAAATTACACGTCAAGTGTTCACTATCTCTAGGCAAACGTGAGCTTGTAGAAAATGAAGCAGCAAATTCATTCTAATGCATAAAATTATTTTTACCATGAATTATTTGCCAGTTACTTACATTCTTACATTAAGTTATATATATTGTAAGTTATATATATACTTACATTAACTTACATTAAGTTCTTGCTTACATTCTGACATAAGTTGAAAGTAATGTTTAATTATCTCTATATCCCACTAATAATGAAAATCTCAAATACATCCAAGAAAAATGCAAGGGAGGAAGCTGGTTTTAAAAATAAGTTAGCTGATCAAAATATTTTAATCCGAAATGTCTTGCCTGTTAATATTTCTTCCTTCTGTGTTAAAATGAAAATGTCAATTTAAACTAATCTTTATGCAAATTAATAGATTGGCCTTTCACTCTACCTTGAGTTACAATGGCTGCACGTGACCTTACAGCTCCACTAAAATATCGAAAGATACCCTGTCTTCTAACCCCACTCAATCACCCATTCATGTACAGGGACTGAGAGCACGCAGTGGGCCAGGGCCCAGGGCAGTAACAGGCCCTACCAGCCCTGGCCACCACAGGGCCTGCCCCCACCCTGCCGGGGCCCAGGCCCTCCCTCCAGCACAGCACTGCCCAGCCGGGGGCTGCTGGGGGCTGCCTCAGCCACACCAGTGGGTCTGTAGCTCCCCACAGCCCAGTCCTGCCTGGCCATGGGCCCTGCTGTGCTGGGCCCTGCTGTGCCAGGCCCAACCATGGACCCTGCTGTGCTGGGCTGCTCTGTGCCAGGCCTTGCCATGGGCCCTGCTGTGCTGGCCTCCGCTGTGCCAGGCCCACCTACAGACCCCTCTGTGCCATGACCAGCCATGGGTCCCGCTGTGCCAGGCCCACCCACAGGCCCCACTGTGCCAGGACCAGCCATGGGCCCCGCTGTGCCAGGCCTTCCCATGGGCCCAGGGCCCAGCCTGGCTCGGCCTGGCCTGGGGAGCTGGCTGATGCCCAGGGCTGCCACCTGGGCTGCCTGGCTGGGTGGGACCTGGATGGTGAGCAGCCAGCCCTTCTGCCCTGCTGACATAGCCTGAGTTACGGATAAAGCCTCTCGCAGAGTGGCCATACTGTATTTTTTAAAAAAAGCTGATACAGACATGGTGCTGCAGCGTGATGATATTAAAAATTTGGGCCCTCTAGCAGTCCCTCGCCTTTGCTTAGCACTGAGTGGCATTCTCAGTGAAGGCATTTTGTGTTGTGTAAAGCACAGGCCCTTTATATCATGCATTCTGAGAACATCATTCGGAAAAATGAGAGAAACTAAGTACCTGGATAGTGCTGAAAAAAGATGGAGAGAGTCATAGTATCAGGGGGAAAAAAAAGAAATACTTTTTTCAGTCTGTGTAAGCACCTGTAGTGTTTTGTGGACATGTTCATTATACTCAGGTCTTCTGTGCTGACTTCCTTGCTACTCAGGCTTAGCATAGGTCATATGAAAAATGATTAATAAAGAAAGGCCATTTTTTATAAATCTGAATCTACTTTTAACCTAAATAAAAGTTTGCTCTACAGTTTTGGGTTTGAAGTTGATATGAAAGAGGATGGTCCAGATAGTACAGTGTGCTTGAAAAATAGAAAGCTAATGTCCAATTCTATGTTGCAGTAGCATGTCTTTCTTGCCATTCCAGAGCTTTTCTCTGGAATTTTTAATATTTTTTTTTTCCAAATCAGATTATCTCTTGTTGGATTTTGCCATGTGCTCTGTAATTCCATCCCAGGTCTAATTTCAGTAGAGAAGATATGGTGGGCTGGTATATGTGTACCTGTGTTTGTGCCCTGAGGAGGCTGGGAGGGGATCCTTCTGATCAGGGCTCTAGTGTAATGAATACACATGTGCTTTGTTCGTTGTAAACAAGCAGCAAAGCAGTACTTTGGCCCGAGATTTTGACCGCTTGAATACAATGGGCTTCTTTTGCCAACCAGTAAAATAACTATTAGTGAACTGTGTATTGCCATTAATCCAAACTCTGTCTAATTATTTAAAAATTCTTGTGATATCTGGAAATCAAATCCAAGTTCAATGACGTCCCTGGTGTGTCCTTTCTCTTTCTTTCTCTTTTGGATCCTTTTTGGCTTCACATCCCACTAAAAAGTAATAAAGGAATTATTACCTCTGTTAATAAGGTATACCTAAGGCAGACTTTTCAAAAGAAATGTTTTCTATGTGCAGCTCCCTTTAAGTTCAATGCCCATTTAGCAGGTGGGGAGAGAAGCATGGTTTTATGAATCTATTTCTCCTTTTTTTCTTTTCCTTCTTTTTTCTTTTTTTTTTTTTTTTTTCTTTTTGTATGAGTTACACAGAGACTTTTTTCATCATGATTTAGATTAAAGTTATTGTTTCTTTCAAATAGGTACCTTTCCTGGGTTTTCTTGTGATTTTAAAGCCATGGATCAAGTATCTTTCTGCTGATGTTTCTCCATGTGTTTTGTTCCTCTAGAGCCAATTCTGTTGTGTCCTGTCATGCAACCCACTCAGGTCAGGAACCGCTGATAATACTTCATGTTTTTTTCTAGTAAAAAGTAGCTTTTTATCTAGAACTCCCCGATGTTCAAATACTGTTACCTTTGAAATGGGCTTAGTTACTATTACGTGGTGCAACTAAATACAAAAACCTGGCTTGTGATCTGTCACCTGTATAAATAATAACACTGGTGCCCTGCCAGACTCAAATGCACCATCCACAGAAATTATCAATATAAGAAAAATGGTGCAAAGGGATCATTATGGCTTAAAAACATGTCTGAGAGCATTCCATGTAACCTTCCATTAGACTGAAAGCACAACTAAATTTCATAACATGTATTTTACCAGTAACACTTTGCTACAAAATTACCCACTTTTAACAATATAAAAGCAATTTCCATAGAAGTTTTGTTTACTTCTTAGTAATTTATTTAAATGGGTCACATAGAAAAGAAAATCACTGCAAATTTCAAAGCAAAGCAACCAAGGTAAAGAGACTACTTCACTGCGAGCAATATTCTGTTAAAAGGTATGCAGTTGTACTGCTTTGATTGTCCTTGCACAGCAATTCCATTTTAATTGGAAGTTAAGGGGAAGAATATAATCATGGACACTAAGGTTAATCCTACAAAAGCCATACATGAAATATGTCAAAATAGACAATCCCCCTAAATCTTCAATACTGCAAAATTGGCTCATTTCATACTTTAGAATCTCTCTGCTATTCAAATACAAAAGGAACGAAAATAATACAGGGAAGAAGGAAGAATAAGAATGACAATGAAATTAATGATAACAAGACAGTGTCACTCCAGAAGCATGAAAACGAGGACTGCTTTCATCCTTTGTTTCTCAAACCATGCTACAAAGAAAACTTCACATTTGAATCAGGAGAGAAGTTGGCGGCTTGGTGATTCTTTTTTAGGGGTGGTAGGGAAACATGAAAGAGAAGGGAGGCTCTTTGTTTCTTCCCAGGGATGCTACTTATGATTTTGTAACAGACTGCTATGTCAAGTTTGCCAACTGTAAAACGCTCTCAGGGCAAACCTCCCTGACTCACCTCCTGGATCAATGCCATGGAATCTGTGGTGATCTAGCAACAGGGGGTTACTTTTACCACTTCTTTTAGGCAATGCCAGAAACATTTCAGTGTTTCTCAGTATCTTAATTGCTGATGCTGCCCAAAAGCTCATGCAAATCCAGCTACCTTCTTTTCTTTGGAGACAGTTCTGGACTATTGCCATTAGGACACTTAGGCTATGCAGATCTGGTGAATACGAATTTATGCTGTTGCTGTGTATCTTTCACCTACCTTGCAATTAAATAGAATATTTTAATCTTGAAGCTGGTAGGAAGTGTACCAATCCAGTACTACATCTACTTAGGAGCTGTACAGAAGAAAACAGGTTTAAAATAAAACTAAAGACTGTGAGGAGCTGATGGAATGGTAAGGAAGAAGACAGAAATCCAGTTTAGAAAATGCAGACTCTGAAATCAAGTTTTCTCATCCAGGTGGCTACAGCATAAGCAGGAGAATATGTGATTTTGTAAAGTGTGATAACAGTTCTTTTTCTGTAATACTTGTTCTCTATCAGATATGCTCGTGCCTCCCTATTATATTTACACGTGTACTGCAGACAATTTTAAGACCACTTTAGTGAGCGTGTTTTCTCTTTTAAAGAATGCACAGAGGGTAGTGTAAGGTGTGAGATTAAAAAGAGCACTAAATATAGAAGTGCTTTAGTGCTTTAAGTCCATAAAAGTGAGTCAATAGAACTTCTTCCTCTTAGAAGGATTTTCTTCTAACTTGTTTTACTTTACACATGCTACATGAGAAATGTAAATAGAGAGAAAAATTATTTTTTTCTGTGGCTTGTTTTGCTCTCCTCCTCATGTCCATTTGTGTGAGGTGAGTCTGTTGCACTGCCCAGACTGTTACCTGGTTTTTTTTAATGTTCAGAATAAATAGTATTATTAAGTACATACTAGCCTATGGATAGGAAAAAAATGTAGCGTTTTTAGGAAGTCTGTGAGTGATTTAGTAAACAGGATCTCACAGTCACTTAGATGCCTTCTCAAATTTTTGGTTTAGTTGCTTATAATTTAAATAATTTTACAGTTTTATAAAGAAATCAAAGTTGTGAGTTGACTTGGTATAAATGGTTTCACTCTAGAACTCTTTTGTTACATAGACAATGGTCAGTGATTTAGGGTACTCAGTTTGATACCTTAAAAGGGCCTGACTTTAATTTTTTTGGAAGAAAGTATGGTTTTTGAAAGAATTCAGTGTAGTTATCTTTGACCATCCTGACTCAGTTTTTGAAACAAGTCTGTCTGAAATGAAGGTTAGTATCATTTTTTGTATGTGCTGCTTTAGCACGGAAAGTTTCCTGAAATAAATGATTTTTGAGAAAAAGAGAGTGGCTCCATGGCTGTGAAGAGAATGAGCATCTACTGTTATATCTACTGCTTTGTTTTTAAAAAATATCTATATTTTGTTGAAAAACTATTACAGTTATAGATAGGATGAAAAGCTTTTTATATGTTGTTTTATAATAAAAGTTTTGTATTGAATGAAATGTTTCTTGTGGCTTTCCCAAAAATGTTGACACTTTATATACTGAATAAAGCAAAGAATTTGGAAAAGGAGCTGGCAAATGAGAAATGCTGCAGAGCTACTGGAAGGAATAGGTCCTGACTGAATAGGGATGCTCACTGTATTCTGTTTTCTATTTGGACTGCTACATCCAGTCAAAAGTTGAAGATGTGGATGTAGAACTCAGGTCATTTCTGATGGAAAAAAATCTATCTTGCTTTCTCCAGGCCTAAATTTGACAGCTCACACATATTTTAGCCATCAGATTTTGGGGAAGGAGGAGAAGATTCAAATCTTTGTTGAGCAGGTCATTGTCATGTATTTATATTGCAGAGAGTAATCAAAGGATGGTGATTTGCTTGTTCTGCTGTTCTAGTGAATTTTCTGTGTACATCTCCAGTTATTTGTTTACATTATCTTATGTGACTTTTTGTACTGTTTACAAGACAATATATCCAAACTATAGCAGGAGGATATGCATGAAATCTGAGCCTCAGTGGGAATTCTTTCCCTGACTTTACTGTAGTCATGATCTTATCCTGAGTACTACTCATTTCTACCTGCATAAAATGTTGTGGTCCCAATGGTGAAGTTTATTGTTGGATTAGCATTTACTGTAAGATTCTGTGCTCAGTGGAGTGCAGACATTGAAAGGTTTTCATTATTTTAAAGTAATTCCTTTCTTCCTGATGATCATAAATAATTCTCTAGGGGGCTTGAAACCAAAGTCTGCTGTTTTCTTCCTATCTTTTTTGTTCGCGTTTGTTTGCTTTATTGCATACATTTTTATTTTATTGTTGGGGTTGCTTAGAGGAGTTATCGTAATATAGATCAGATGGTTGATTAAACCACAGCTGGCTTTTAAAAATATTTATAAAACCCCAGTATGCTTTTAAAAAGAAAACACACACAGAGTTCTGTGAAAACTGAAAACAAATATACAAAATACAGTATGGAGAATTGTTCTTTTGCTCTTCCATGTAAACTTTCAGAGTGTTTGGGTAGCAGCTTCTATATGAATAGAAAATATTAAGTATTGGATGATATTGCCAATCTCCTATTCACTGCTACTTTAAAAATAATTTTACTGCAGGAAAGAGAAAAGTAAATTTTAGGTAGGAGGAGTGGTGGATTTCAGCCACTTGTACTGTGGCTGTTAGAAATTGGTTGCCTGGCAAGCAAGGTTATGTTTTCTGATGTTGTGATAAACTGCTATTTTTAAGATGCCAGATTTGACCCAAGAATCTGAGTGGGGAATTTTATCCCAATAGTTCATATAATTAGCTGTGAAAACCTCCAGCTGTCAGTTGTTTTTTGCTTCCCTACCCTTCACAAGCAAGATGCCATTACTAGTCAGAAATCTTCTTCCAGATGGTGTATGTAGCTTTAATTTTGAATTTGTGTGATGAAAGGAGTAGTGAATGTTAAGCACTCAATAAGGTAAGCTGTAGCTTGTGACTACTGTTTTCTTGAGTAAATAGAGCAAGGTGTTTAACCAAGCAATGAAGTGCCAGTAACATGTAGCCATACAAATCTCAAATGCCATGATACCACAGATGTAGCTAATACCATCTTGTCATTTGAGCCCGTCATGTCACCAAAGTACATTCTGTGAAATATTCATTCCAATTCTCTGCTAGGAAGCCATAGGAAAGCTCAGACACTGCAGATGACTGTATGCTTCATTTACCTCTGTGAATACATCCAGTGAGTTCAGCAAGACTAATTACAGAAGTTATTATATCCATAATTCTAGAATTTGAATGCACGTTGCAAATTGCCTTTCAGTGTTTGGGAAGACCAGTGCAGAATGCGGAGGTTTACATGTGTTTGTCATTTAATCATGGATTTTTTCATGAAACACTGTACTTTATACATTGTTCCTGATACACATATATCTTTCTGAATGTTTAGAAAAATGTGTATGTATGAGGAGAGATTAAATAAAATAGTGAGTTAAAATTAAGATCTCTGCTGTAAAAAGGTAGCAAACTTGGAACTGATAAATCTTGATGAAAAACTTTTAGTCAGGTTATAGGTCTGCAGTTTTGCCATTGTTTTGTTAGCTCTACTCTCAGAAAGACACTTACAATAAGAGAGTGATGTCTTTCTCTCCCTCTTCCCTTGGATAGCTTGGCTTCCAAGTAATATATTTTTAACAAAGTGATATAATGGAAAAACATAGCTATGTATCTTTCTGTGATAATCTGAGTTACTACAGAGCCTTGGAAGTGGCCCTCATGCTCTGAAGGGCTGGGGATTGAATAGAGAAGCTGCCACATACATCTCTGAGGCCTCCCAGGGACAATTAGGGCCTCTACAATATCTGGAATTATACTTGTTGATCATATAACCAAATCTTAGCAAAATATATTGTCTTTTAAAGTTGCGACTATCATTTATGTCAGTTCAGTTGTTTCATCTTTTATTTCTTTCAGACTATATGATTAGCTGCTAAGATTCTGCTAGACTAGGAGAAAAGCTAAAAAAGCTATAGATACATATATAAGACATATTGTGGGAACTTCTTCACCAGTCAACTCAAACTTCAGCTGCGACTTCTAGTGTTTCCACACACACACAAAAAGGCAGGGGGGAGGAGGTCTGGAGAGAACCCTCATGTAATTATTTAGCAAATGTTACAGCCTTATCTTGATTTTGGCAAGCTCTATAATTTAGCCTGTAAGCATAAAAAGTGTGCTTCCTAAGCACTACCTACAATTATGATCCAGTAATGCCTTCCTTCTGTACAGACAAGGTTTTGTCCTCTGCAACAGGACTCTGGAAAGATCTTGGAATCCTGAATGGTTAGTGTGAGACAGGTTACATCCTCTAACAAGAGTTTGAAAGGGGACAGACAAATCTTTTGGTAAGAAGAAAAGCCTGTATATAGCGGCACTTTCTTTTCTGTTTACCTGGGGCACGGATACTAGAAAAGATGAAGTCAAGGCTGACCCCAGCAAGGACACATTTGACGATGTGTTAAACAGTCAGGTATGGTGTGCAGGAGGTGCTTCCCAAGTAGCTAGGCTATCCCCTGCACAAATATCCAGTATGTCTTGGTAAGAGTTCGGAGCATAGTTACAGTGAATCCCTAAGTAAAGAACACACAATAACAAAAAAGTGCACTTACTGCTTAAATATGAGACCATGAGAAAATAACATGAGAACTGGGTAAACAGACTGTACGCAGAGGAAAACTGTAAAACTCTGAAATACCCCGTTTGGTGGAGAAAGATGCCTGATGGCTGTGATATCTTGTGGGGATTAAAGACTAAAAATGGCTTGAGGCTTTTCACACAAGCACAGTATGTTCAGAGGGAAGAATACTTTCAAGTTTGGCTCGAAATATTGAAACTAAATTTAAAAAGTAGGATTTTTCAGAAATTTTGATGAATCCATAAGCTATTGAAATGCCCTCTGTGACCTCTTCTAGAAAAACAAAGTAAGCATTCCCAAAACTGTTCAATAATTAAATGCATGTTTGAAGTGATTTTTTTCCCCCTGCCTGGCTAAATACATGTTTAAATTGAAAGTTATATAACAATGTAGAAAAAAGGCACAGTCTAATCTTGAATTATGTGCGGAATGGTTACAGCCAAGATCACCTTAATACAGCTATTTTAGCCTTAACGCTGTGAAAGTGCTCTTTGCTCAACTTTGAGGAATGGCTGCCTATGAATTGTAATATACTAGAGCATTTTTGTGTTTTTGTTTGCAACTCCACTAATGATTTTGGATGATACAATCAAAGGACAGGGTTGGCTCACTGGGATGACATTTTGGTTTTGCTTGATGTGCAGTCTGTATGCTATTGTGGGCTGTTTCACTGAAGGCTATCTCCAAAAGCCTTGTTTAGAGAGAGTTTTCTGGGAAAAAGAGACTTGGCAGAGGAAGATGAGAGGAAAGGAGAAGGGGGATTTGTAGAACAGGGACCGTTACAGACTCTTCCACTAAGCTGGAAAACCAGGAATTTAGGATTGGGTCTAACATTTTTTAGCGTGCAGCTAATGTGTCGAGGAAAATGTTCTTCATTCACTATTGCTGTTCTGGGGCTGTCACACCAGGGAAACATGTATGGTACAAAGACAAAATAGAGAGCTCAAGAGTATGCAGCATTGATGAGCAGGGGAAGAACCAGTGTGGAAACCAGGATTTTATTCCGTTTTGAAGCATAATATCCCTCCCTTGACTTGGAACATTTTGTTCTGATAAAAACCAGGAAGTTTTGTTCCCGTTTCAACTTTCAGAATTTTTAAAAATGTTGCAATAGAAGTGCATTCCAAATAAGAAATCAAAACATCTTATTCTAAAATTTCAGTCTTCTCATAATACTTTTTATTTTTTAAAAAAAATCCTTAAAATTCTTTAACTGAAGTTTGTCTGCTTTATTTTTGACTTTGTTTTTGTTTGTCTGTTTGTATGTTTTTTGTAGACTGAAAAAGCTTACTTGGAAACTCTGATGTCCATACTTCTGGATTCTGTGAACTTCAAGTGGTACATACACAAATACACAGGTCTCTGAATTACCATCTTCTTAAACTAATCCCAAAACCCCAATAAATGTTAGCTGAGGCTTCAGTGATACTGCACGATTCATCCTGTTTCTGACCATGCCTGTGGGGCACTTGCACGGAATAATCACCATGATTTTTAGAGACAAGCTTGGGGTGCTTGTACCACTAACTCAGGACCAGCCTAGCTGCACCTCAAACCATTGCTCTTCAAGGCATTTAACTTTTCTTTACTTCAGACACCACCCCAAGTTTTATTGAATATTATTCTGTATACCCAGTTGCTCCAAAGAGAATTAGGCATCTGCTGTCTTAAAGTTTTCTGAAAACATATGTCAACATTTTATCTCTATCTTATAAAATTGTACATAACTGTATCTGTCCTTTGTGTAGCCATGCTGAGTGCTGTCTCCTAATCTTTTAGATGTATTTAATTTCTGACAAACCTTCTCCTACAAAGTAATTAGCAAAATCATTAGATTAAAAAAGAAAACACAAGAAGTCAAAAGGAAAAGCCTTGTTTTGAAAATGAACCCATTTAAGTACATGGTTATTAAAAAATGTAAAACTGTAGGAAAAACACTGGCTACAGCTTGTCCTGCACTGTACGAAGACTACTATATCTGTTGAGCTGATGCTGAAGGCTTATTAATCTCTTTTGCTTCCTTATGTGGTGATCTGTAGAAATCTGAAGAACTAAAGATCTATGACTTTTCAGCATCTTTTGACTAAGAAATGGTTCATTACACATGGACTTCCATTTTTTCTGTACATTTCATTAAGAACAGTCAGAAAAATAACAAAACAGAGTGACCTTTGTGACTTAGGAGAAGATGAATATTCACTGACCTGCCTCTTGACAGCAATCATGCTTTCGATATTTTTCTCAGTACTTCTGGGTTTGGTTGTGGAGTTGTTGTGATTTTTTTGAAATTACTCTAAAATTTAAGTGAAGTGAATCTTACCTCTTGTATTTACTACCTTAATGTGTCTAGCCATGAAATAATTGTTGTTGCTCCTTAAGCTTTTGGCATGCTTTAATGTGGGCAAGACACATGGGTTTGCAAATCTATCTTTTCTAGAAAGACTTGCATTTGATTGCCTCCCTGATGCCAAAGCCTACTCATTTTAAACAAATGGAACACCAGATTAATACTGGATATTTCTGTACTACGAGGAAAAGAAAAATAAATCAGCTAATGTTTCCCATTTACTGCTACAGTCCTAAAAGTAGACATGGCACTTCACATTGATGGTTTGGATTTGAATTCATACATAAAGCCAGGGATTTGGTTTGTTTCTGTTCCTTCTCAAACTGTTGACTCAGAAATTTTTGTTAACAATTGTAAACATTTTAGATGCTTTTCTGAGATCTCACTCAATGCCATCACTTTTCTAAACCCAGGAACTTGCCAGAACAGGAATTTTAGAAATACTAGCTAAAACATCTTGACAAGCTAAACATTTTTTAAAATTGGAGTAGGTGGACTTAGTTGACTTACTGCCAGCTACAGTATCTGTACACTGTCAAAGAAGATGAGCAATGCTACATAGAGTAGATTAAGGCTGGTGCCAGGAATCTGCAGATTCTGGACCCGGTCTCATTTCTGCTGTTAAGTAGTGTCATGTCTGGAGCAAGTCACATCCTTTTTGTGTGAGTCTGTTCCACTGTCCATGAATCAGAAAAAGTATTTACCTACTTCTTTCAAAGCACAAGATTTAATTTTCTCAAGTTTTGAGGGTGTATACCCTAAGGATTATGACCTGTACCTATGCATGTGTGTTTGGCACACATTAAAATGCTCACAGCCTCTTAGCAAGAATGGTCCTGAGCAATGCAACCTGTAAGGAAGTGTTTTTTCAGTTTGAGGACAGAATAGTTTTGAACTGCAAAAAATCTGGTAGGTTTAGTCATTTTTCAAAATTTTAGATTTTTATTATGCATTCCATAAACAACTGACTGAAATAATTTAGTCTCTTTTTGTCTCTCTTCCACACATACTGTGGTTGGCATTAACATCCCTGAAACAGGGAACTTGAAACTTCCTTCTGGTGATGTTATGATTCCAGTTGCATCTCAGTTATACAACATAAATGCCTAAAAATACAAATTATGAAATCTTTCTTGGGCAAACTTGAGAACAGTTAGCATTTCTAGAATGCAGAATTTCAATTTTTATAACCATCCTACTTTTTAACTGTTTCTTTGTGAAAACACTAGCATGTATACCAACATGCAACTTAAATTCATTTGGTTTTTTTTAAATACAGTTTTGTTTACTGGATCTGTGCAAAAGCAAATCAGCATTTTCTGACACACTTGTATTCTTGACCACTACATATGCCCTAAAAGAGTTTGAAGATTCTTAAAAACAGGTGCAATCAATTTCTTGGGTTGGCAACTTTTAGCATATGCTAGCTCTTTCTATATGTCAAGCAACTTGATATAGAGCTTGTGTTTCTTTATAACTTTGAGCTATCCAGAACTATCTTTTGGATTTTCAGTGACCCATACACATTCTATAAAGTCTGTGACATGTTACTTCTCAAATTCTGTATGTATTACCTATGGTTTTCTTTCTGTAATCTCTTCTGTCTTTCTTTCAGAAATATATTTCTTCTATATTTTCACTTTCCTTTTGTATCCTGATATACTGGTTTTTAACTTTGGGGATGGGTGCTACACTCTTCAATGCTTAGCTAGAAACAAAAGTGGAAGTACTTCAACACAGCAATTTTCAAAACAACTTTTGAATCCTTTCTAGTACTCTGATTGTTTGCAGATAAAGAATAAACCATGGTTTGGATCTGACCAACTGATTTACCTTTTTCAGAGTTTCAGTTTACTTCACACCTTCACAGGAGGTGGATACAGCAGAGTCTCAAAGGAACCACAAGATAAGGATAAATGCTAACAGTCAATATACTGCTACAATTTGTAGAATATTAGGTGCGTAATCACGGGAAACCTTGTTAATATCCTTTGAGAAAAGAATGGTCTAGAAAGATTCACAAAAACAGGTTAGTCTGGGATGTTCAGCCTCAGAGTGAGATGAGATAAAGGTGTGAATAGGGTGTTATGAGTACAATTTTTTTTTTAAGTGTATATATAAACTTAGACATTCTGAAAAAAAACCAGTTTTCATTCTACCATGCCTAGATCACAAGTATAACTATATCTGACAACTGAAAAGATAGCATCAGTGTCAAAAGCTATAAATACTATAAGACCAAAGTCACAAATTTGCCTCTGAAAATGAGTAGTCATTTTGGAAATGCTGGCCCAGCTAAGAATGGAAATTTACATTGTTCTTTCTTAATCCAATTATTCCTCTGCTCTAAGGGGAGGCCACTTTTAAATACTCCTCTTGTCTAGAAAGATCAGCTGCTTAGCAAGTGACAAAGGCCAAGCATTTTGAGAATCCAAACAGCCAGTATGAACCAGAGCTAGATTTCCAGTTCACAGAAATCCTTCTCCATGCTCTACAGCTGCCTGGTGATATTTAACAAGCAGTTCTTGAGAAAAGATTTTCCTTTCTGGGTGCCCAGCAAGTTGTGCAAGTGGATATGTAGCACCTTCTAAAAGGAAAGATTCTCTTTTATCTGAAATGGACTAATGGACAGCTTCAGGTCCTTCACAGTTGTTTATCTTACTTTGTGACAAAGCCATGCATTTTTGCCTGATCTGAGTCTGAAGATGTCAACCAAGGAAATATTAACATCCCTTTTCTCTTCAGAACATACTATCAGTCTATGAACATTGAAAAAAACAACCCCAAAAACCCCACCCCAAACCCTGAATGTGTTTTAGAGGCTACTAAATAAATCATACCAACTACTGAAACCCATCCTAAAAATAAAAAGCATCTTTCTTTCCTGATGAGCCAGAAACCAGTGTAATCTGTCTGGTAGATATACAAAAAGCTTATCTAGTTCATTTCATGTTCATCTAAAGTTGATCCACTTAATTATTTCTTCCATTAAACAGCCCACTGCTGCTTTTTTTCTGGTTGGAAAAAGTGTCAGTGTTACAGGACAGAGATTTTATGCTCAGAGGACCTGGGATTAGAAGATCAACAATTTTGATATTGGAGATTTGTGTTTGGAGGCAGATTGCTTTTGAGTGTGTAGAAAATTTTTATGCTGACACCCGTCTGTGTTATGAAATACTTTCAAACTCTGGGATAGGAGCAGATGTTATTGTCCAAAGAATCAAAATTGTTGGTTTTGAATAAAAAAATCTTCCAGTGTTATTAGAAAACAGAAGAAAGCACATAGCATAATAGGTCTATTTAACGGCATTGTTTGCAGTAAAGCTGACATTTCAGGCATAATCTGCAGTGCTCACTTGAAATAGGCCATTTTCCATTTTTCTGGGCAGAGAAGGATTTAATACATTCTTTTATATTAGTGTGTCAAATTGGATTAGAACATAATAAAATGGAGAATGTAAAATAACGGCCTTTGGGATCACTGGTTATACAGCATAATAAGATGCACAAGGAATTAAAATGAATGTACTCTTCAGAAGTATGACAAACTTGTCATGTGTAGTTGTGTGGAACTTCCCTTTTTCTAGTATGTTTATCCCTTGTGGCTGCACTCTTTGTTGATCTGCATTGAGTGAATTTCCTTCATAAGTGTGCCCAGCATTTGTCTGTTTTGTAATTATTACTATTTGAAACAACAGGACATTCAAAGATAAAATGAGTGAAAATTTCCTACAGCCAATACAGTTTGTTTGCAACCATAAACTGCCCAATGCTGCTCAAAACTTTGCTAACATTTATTTCAGAGATTCACTAATACTGCCTGCTGGCCTGGTTTGGAGTGCAGCCACAGGAGTATTCACTTCAGCAGCTTCACCGAGTAGCTCATAGGATTCATGTTCTGCTGTCGGTCTGTGAGATACCTAGGCTACTCAGGCAAGGAAATGTGCTGAAACTTGGCTTCTTAAATGATGCTTGGAGGGTTTCTTATAACTTTATGGAGTAAGTTCTAACCTTTGCAATTTTGGAAACGTTAATTAGTAAGCTGAGTACTCCACACTTTCATTTATCTGATACTCTTATCTCAGAACTCACATTAGCCAAAATTGGATTGTGTGTCTTATGTCTTATTATTCATTTGCTTTGATAAGGTCTCCGTTAGTTAAAAACTGGGTGACAAGTGTATATGGCAGGTCATGTGTTCTGTTTGGATAAACAAACTTACACTTCACACAGGAATTAATATTAGTAGGTGTTAATGAATGACTCATGTTTCAGTCCTGAATTTAATTTCAGAGATTACAGAACATCTGAATACAAACTATCTGCTGCATCACTTTTGAAATTTGGAAGGGGAAATGATTAAAAAGAAAATATCAGAGTCCATTTTTTGCCAGAATTAAAGCATGGAAAAAGGACTGGTACATATCAAAGTAATTCCAGTGTGCATGTGCATTCAATTTTCAGTTGATTGTAAAACTGAAAAGTTGAACTTGGGACACTTAATGTTGCATGAAGGCAGGCTTTCACTTGGAATGACTGTCATCTCTCTGTCAGATTCTTACTTTTCCCTTGCAGTTGAAAAGCAGTAACTTTTTCTAAGATAAAACAGGTTCATCTTCCTTTGACACTGAGTGTCCATCATCCTGCTTGTACCTTGAGTGAGGGAACTGCTATTGCTGCTGCTGCAGTTCTAGTGTGGAAGGAGATTGTGCAGCGGGTGCACAAGCACGTTCTACACATGTATAGGTAACACTAAGAACACTGAGAAATCACCTTAGAACAAAGACAATGTTCAAAAAGAAATTCCAATCAAAAAAAAAGGAATCAGTTTGGTCTGTAACATGGACATGCTACCAGACCACAAAAGTATAAGATGAAGATCTGCATTCAGGAAAGTATTTGTCTCAGAACATCCTTTACTTTTCAATGGCTTCTTACACTCAGCTAAGCATACACTTAAATGCTTTCCTGAAGTCTAACAAACTTACACTTTGATCTTACTGTTAGTAATGTTTTGTTTATTTCATCTAAAATGTGTACTCCATTTGAGTATGGTTTGACATAGCAAATGAAATATTTACTGACTCTTGGCACTAGTATCTCACCTTTGTGGATTTCTGTAATGTATCATTCTCATTGAAGGTCTGTTCTCCATAGGATGCACGTGATTAAATTCTAATAGCATTACAAGAAGGTTGTGTTATGCTTTGAGAAAAAAGCTCTTTCTTTACCAAAACTAATTTTTGTGATTTTGTACCTAATCACTAATTGGATCCCTGCATAGAATTTGATACCAGAGACTTTGGGATAACAGAAATGTAGAATTATTTTGTAAGATTCCCATTTCCCTATGTAACAAAAGTGATGACAAACAAAGAGTTAAACCAATTCAGTGTGTTTCATTGCTTTCATGGAACAGCATTGTCAAACTTCTGTTTGCCTAAATTATAGATGTAGTGTTAGCTCACTTTATAAGAATACAGTCTTTTGAAGGACTGAAGGTCATGCAAATCATGCAAAACACAGAAAGACAGGCAAAATAAGAAAAGTAGTATTTCCTTAAGTAAATTTTAGATTAAGTAAGTTTAAGAGAAAAACATTCTCCAGTTTTCCTACCCTATCAGTAGGGCAATGACTAAACCATGATCTCCTACGTAAGACATTCTTTAATATATCCAAAGAATGAGAAATGAGGACTGAAAATGTACTGTTCATTTCCTTGGATTAAGGTCAAAGCTTGAGAAAGAGAGAAAATAGAGTATTTTCCTTCATAAATCTATCAGACAATTGCAGTTATAATCAGGTTAAAAAAAAATCAGAAACAAAAAGATTTCAAAAAGAAAAATTATAATACTTACATTGGTGACATATTCAATATCCTTCCAAATATTACATTCCCTGGGAAAATCTGCCAAATCTAAAAAATTATCCACTATCACTTGGCCAATCAAGTCATGCCTGGAGAATCTGTCAAAGTCATACACAGAGAAATGGAGTTTCCTTGTGTTGAGATCATTGTATGGGACAGTAAATAAAAAAACTTCATCAAATACTGGATTTAGGGTCTTTCTGTGCACTTTAGTCTGGTGTTTTGTTTTCCTATCAGGAAGCAGATATATCTTCACATATGGATCTGAAGTTCCAGAGAAGTCCTTTGCTGGCAGGTTGATGGCCTTGTGTATCTTCACTATCAGCTGCTCTAAATCACAATCGTATTTCAGAATAAAGTTCAGTTTTCCACATGCCTTGCTGTTACTCCTCCGGCCATCATCTGTGTCCACTGATCTTTGTTTATATAGCTCTGGCTTAATGCGGCCAATTCCTGTCAGTTGCTCCTGTTTCTGAACCTGCTGGATGTTGAAGTCCGGATTGGAGAGGTTGAGCTGTCTTCGGATTGAGTTATGCCTTAGGTGAAAATGAAAGAATTGAAACAGATTGTGTTGGAGATGATAAGAATCTGTGCACAGCTTTACTTGCATAAAGTGATAAAGCATGATACCCAACAGTTGTGAGAGCTCACCTTCAGCATTAGACTGCTAGTACCACATAATTTTCTGTTCCTGTGTCTTAAGCTAGTGGTACACACTCTCCAAACCTGGCTGAAGTACGTGGCAAATGCAATTTCATGGCCATTGCAAATCCAGAGGATCTGCCTTATTGGCAAGTATAATGCAACATGACTAAGAACTGTAGCTATTCTTATTGGTTATCATTTTCAACCGAATCCTTTCGATTAATGCCTATGAAATGGGTTATATTATGTAAACAGCAGTAGGATCTGGCCTATTATGCCAGCTGAACTTGCTGATTTCTGGTTCTAAGGTAAAGCTGGACAAAAGGAGGATACTTCCTGACATCTCTGTATTTTTATTACTTGTTGATCTCTACAGCTGCTCTATTAACAAGTGAGCTGTTCTGGTCTGAAATGGTTTGTTGACCACCCCAACAATTCTCTCATACCTGATGTAATAAGCTCTGTGGTATTTTGGCTGAAAAGCTACTTTAGTTTTATTACCCCGAGGAGAGAAATTTGCTTTTAGCTTCAGTCCAGTGAAATTTATTAACTGGAGTCACTCAGTTATTGTGATTGAAATTTCCACTTCATGAGATGATAACAGAAATCAAATTTGCATCCCTGTCAGAGTAGTGGGATGTGGAAGTTGTATTCGGTAAAATCCTAATCTTATATGAGTTGGATTCAACTTTTTTGTCCTATTCATATGCAGCGATCATTCAGTATATTGGCATGCCATGAGCTGTGGTTGAACACAGAAAGAGCACGTGGAAAATTCTCGCACAGGATTAGTCCAAAGCTATTTATGTTGAATGTAATCAGCAATAGTTCCTCTGCTTTCATTGTTCATTCCTTCCTTGTAAATATGTGTTTACACATGCTTAAAACAGCCTCTTATATACTATCCTATTTTTTCTCTTGTTGCATAACAAATATGTAATTTTATAGCTATCCATTAGTAATTTTCATCATAAAATATTATCATGTCACAAAAAAAAAAAAAAAAAATTATTGTTCAACCCTTAAGCTTCTCATGGCAGTGGGAAGTGCAGAATATCCTGGGGAGGAATAAAAAGGAATGCACGGGAGAGACAGCTTAGCAGGGATTGTAGTAGGGGCAGGTGCCTGGTCTCTGGCCACACAGCAAAGCCACAGCTGGCTACCCAGTTATGCCAGAAAGCAGCAGAGACAGAGATGAACAAATGAACAATGCAGTACAAGGAAGATGGGCCCCTCCTGATCGGTGAAAGAGTCTTTTGCAGAAGACCTGGGCAAAAGTAAGGGGCAATGAAAGAAGAGCAAAAAGCAACACATGTATCAGCATATGGTACAGGGTAGGGGTGAGACCTGGCCAAGCCATGCCCTTGGGTACAGAGAGCCAGTGTAACTAACACCTGCTAGAGAGAGCCAGACTGGGAAAAGCTGACAGAAGAAAGATCTGCAGAGATTCACAGGAAGAAGACATTGTCCATGCACTCAGGATGCTGAGGCAAGTTCTTCACAGATTAGGATCGCTGCTGCTTCTGGTGAGATGGCTATGCAGTGGTGATACCATGCATTTATCATTTGATTAAGTATCAGAATTGCTGCCTTGTTGCAGCACTAAAAGCCTGTATCTGACTCAGTACTTTCACAATATTGAAGACACACATGAGAGCTCTTGGAGTTAGATGTCGGATGTGAATCTTCTGTTGTTAATGAATCTCATGACATGCTTATTTCCCAGCAGTTTGAAAACACAGCAGCATCAGCCCTGTACTGTACTTCTGGGCTGTTAGTCCTTGGCTGGAATTCAATCTTGTGTGTGGTAGGGCAGATACTTTGGTATCCATAATTATGGCTTTGACCTCCCCAGAAATTCCTACAATAATCTAAGCCCAAGACATTTTTATGCTAATCTACAGAGGAAGGGCACCTGGAGCTTTTGCTGCATAGTATTAATAATGTTCCAGGGACCTCAAATTTTTTCTAAGATATGCTTTGCACAACTGGTTATTACTGAACTGGCTGCTAGCTGCTGTCATCTTACCCATGTTCAGGTGTGCCTGCAGGCAAAACTTGTTCTCCCGCATGGCCAAGAAAGAAGGCTAGCAAAGAGCAATTGGACTAGTGCTGTATACCTTCTCCAGCTGAATCTGCTTTGACTCAGAAATTTACTGGCTTTTCACATGCTGATCCTTTTTCTTACTGTGTGAAACATAATTCTTTTATCACCTGCCCCTGCACATACTCTCATCTCCCTCTTTCCTCTTCCCCCCTGTACTGGTTCTCCAGTTCCCCTGGAGACCTTGCTAACTCTTGTTCAGTCACTTTTCCCCCCACAGTCATGATTGTGGCTAAACTCTATGATTTTTAATTCTATTTCCTAACTCTTGCAAGTGTTTCATTAGCTTGCCCTACTTTTCTTCTTTGGCTGTTTTAAAAATCTTTGAGGAGATATCACTGAGTGTTCAGCATCAGTGCTAAGTGCAAATTAATATGCTTTACAAGCTAAATCTAGGCTGCTCTGGTGCTTTAAGGGACACACAGTGCTTTGTCTTGTCCAGCTCCTGAGGGAGAGGCACAAATGAGACAGCAGTCGATCGAAGAGTGGAATAGCACTGTGATGCTGTTTTGCACACCTCAAAGAATAACTTGTGTGTGGTTTTGGTTGGTTTTTTTTTAAAGAATGTGGCAAGGAAATTATGCATTTTAAATAGATCAGGGCACTGGATAATCAAGCTGTGCTCTTTTGACTGCATCTGTATTCATTAATATCAGACAGGAACTGGAGTTACTGACCGAGCAGAAGAGGTTGGTTCAGTGATCTGACGATGCATTCGCACATTGTGTACACAGTTCTCCTTCGTTCCCGCCTGAGCATCTAACGGAATATCAGGGGAGGTGTGGCTGATCTTCATGGAGGACTCCGGATAGGCTGTAGGCTGACCCAGATAATCCTCGCTGTAGTCATGGTCATTGGTCTCTGTATCTGTGTAGTTCAGTGCTTCTTGTTTGTTGTCTTTGTTCCCAAATGGCAGACCACGCTCTCGCCAAGGAATCCAACAAAGCTTCCAGGATACGAATAGAGAGACACCAAACAGAGCAAGACCACAGGCTGTGACAACTAAGGAGAGCAAGCTTATTGAGATATCTGCAAACAAAAAAAACAACAATGCATGTCACATCTTTGTAGCCTTTGGAGCTCTGCATCTCCAAGGCTTACAATATGGGAAGTAAACGCATCTGCAATGCAGACCTACAAAAATTAAATTCTGGTCCCTGCAACAGTCATATAATAGAAACATCATAAACATCCTATTCTTCCCCTCCACCCCACTCCCACCACCAACCACCCCCTCAAAAAAAAAAAAATATTGAACCTTGTTTGGAATTCAGTATAAGGCTTATCTTGATGGAACTTAGTTCATATTTCCCCTCCAACAGCTGTGTGGGATGAAGGCTTATTCTAAGTATGAAAAGGGCTGTTCATTTGTTCACTTGTTCACTCAACTTTATATGGAAAAAAAGAGCAATGCCTGCAGTAAATTTTGTCTTTTATTTTCCTTTTTTGCAGTGCAGTTTCCTCCACCTCCTTTACCAGATCTTACTGTTACCTCTTCCAGTGTCTGTATTATACTTAAACACTGTGAAAATACGCACACATGCACATATGTGACATGATTTTTTATATTTTTTTGGTATTCAACTAAGTATCTTCTTTTAATTCACTTCCTTCTAATCTTAGACTCATTCTTAACTTTGCAAATTATTTTGGACTACCAATACATGGCTTGTCATTAATAATTTAGTTTAGGTACCGATATTTTTTCAAAACTGAATTTTTTCTGGTTTTTAACTCTAAAAGTTTTTTTTCCTGTTTTCAAACTTCTGGTATAAAACGAAATGTGGAGAAGAGTTTTTTGTTGTTTTCCCCCACATTCCTAGCATTAATCCTACTCCATAATAATATCAACACAAACAAGTTACAACTGGGAGAGGCTTCTTCTCTGTTTTGCTTTAAGTTGCATGTTGGGAAAATGACTCATTGGAACAGCTGTTTTTATGGTTACCGTGTTTTTGAAACCAAGTTTCTTAGTGGATTATACAGTACATCATGCCTTAAATACAATTAGTAGGAATTCTGTTTTACTGCCTTAAATTATAAGCACAGCCTGATCAAAGTAGTTTTTCACACTGTGTGTAGGTTCAGAATGTCAGGCTGCATCTCTTTAGCTAAAAGCTAGCCTAAATTTTCAAAGGATGGCATGAGGTTGAAATGTACTGCTCCTTCTAGGACAATTATTTAAGAATGACAATTCAGATGAAACTGCCTCAGTCAATTTGAAAAACAAAAAGAGGAATATTTTTCAAAAAGTCAATACCTTCTGCCCCTGCTGTGAGTCTCATTCTCACTGGCCAGACAGGTTAAATTTCTACAGAGAGGAGAGGGTGACACTGCAATCAGTTTCACTCAGGAGCTGTCCAGTTTATTTTGCATGCTGAAAACCAATTTTAACCAATTTTTGCCAGCATGGCCCTTTCTGTCCTTCTCCCAGTCATACGAAGACAAAACTCATTAACACTAGGGACAGCACAGCAGCTGTTTGGAATTATAGCAAAGAGTTTCAGAGCTGAAATTAATTAAACAAATTCCTCCCGTGCATAAAAGGCAATTTAAGAGAAAGTAGAATGGTGGTTCTTGATATTTTTGGAATATTTACTGGTAAACAAGTCTGGCAGTGGAGGCAGAGCACAACCTCTCAATTTGATTAAAAAACAGAGGAACTGGGGTCCAGTAGTGAAACACCTTCAGAATAAGGCAATTTGTCTTGGATTCCCTGGGGAGAAAGGAAATATGTCAGAGGTCTGCTAAAAGGTCAGTTTTTAAAAAACTGATTCAAGTAAATGATCCAGCATTAAAAGAAATGTGAATCTGGGAGTTGTCAGAACCAGTCAGAATATTACAAGGTGAGAACTGGACACTGCCTGATGCCAAGGACATGTGAAGGCAAGGAACAATTTGAAAGGTAGACCAACATCCCCTACCTTGAAGATGACTTTACCAGAGGACACAGTCATCTAGAGAACTGACATCATGAGAAAAAACACAAGAGCAATATGAACTATGTTCATTTGGAGAACTTGAAGGGCTTTTATAATATACCTCTGCATTAAGTAACATAACACTGAGTACCCTTATCTCACAGCTTACTTTCAGAGAAGCTGGGTAATACACAGTTCAGGTAACTTGCCAAGTCACAGAGTAAGAAGGGATTGTTTTTCATCTTGGTTTTACTTCTTTCTGACTTCTAAGGGACAATCATGTATCTGTCTTACTTCTATGAAAGACAGTGGGGCTAAAAGGCAGTGCTCCAAACTGTTACCTTTCATTACACACTCATTTTCATACACTGCAGAGCTGGCTGGCAGTTTTCAGCAGCTGGGCAGATCCAGTGTGAATAGCTGGGGTGAGTGCAGTCTCAAGTGAAGATATTTTTGGCTGTGTCCTGGAGCTGCTTTTACTTTAGCCGTTTGTACTGTTACATACTGTTTTCTGTATAATTTTTACTCCATCTTTCCAGATGTCTCAGTTTTCCTAAGCCTGTTTATCTGTATTCCCATGCGGTAGCAGTACTCATCTGATGCCAGTGATTTCCTCTGCTTTGTAATGAGAGCAGGGTAAGTCTTGTTTGTCCTTACAAAAATCAGAGATCTACAGCACAGAAAGTGTTCCTCAAAAATCCAGCTGCTTCTCAATTCACTCTGCTTTCACAAGAATTAGAGCAACATGTTTTCCAGAGCAGTATCTGATGTAAGTCTAAACTGCAACTGTGAATCAAAGTGCAGGCAAGGCTAAGCAGTTTACAGGCAGGCATGGGCTTTGGAAGCTGTGAGGAATGGTGCTGACTGTTTCAGAAAAAAGTTTTTTTCAGTAGCATTGCAACATATAAATTCACTGTGTACATTTTGCCGTGTTTTTGATGATCCTCTGTGCTGACATTTAGCATTTGGCCAGTTCCATTAGTGGCTAACTAATATATCTGCTTTCTATACCTACTCTGCATTCATACAAGCTCTTTATGCTCTGCAATGGAGAATCTCATGAACACAAGGAAGGCCTCTGTGCCACACACAAGTACTTGCACTGATCTCTTCCCTGGTGCAACCACAATGCCAGCCAAATATCTTGACATGTAGCTAAGAATTCAAGTCAAAATTTCACAACTATACCTTCCTGATCATGGTTGCAACATGACTTGAGCTCCAAAATTCCAGCATGTCAATACCTGGACAGTATAATGGCATGTTGATAATGAATAATGTATTCTTTAGAAAGTAAGCCCAAATTTCTGGTTAAAAACATGTACTCTTAAAATATTAAAGGGATATTCCAGCATTGTTGTAATATACACATGGATCTATTAGGTGTTGTTTGGCTAGCAAGAAGTGAAATAAATCTTAGCAATTTAAAATCTTGCAATACATATATTCTTAGCCCAATACAAGCAATCTTTTCTGATTTAAAACCAACAAATTCCAAACGGCATTCAATTAAAATGATAAAATTAACTCACTATGAACAATTATGCTACTAGACTTTAGGATGTATTGGGACAGACCAGTCAATCTTTGTGAATAGGATTCTGTCCAAATTCAATGGTAATTTCAAGTTGTCATTTCCTGAGAAAAAATGTTCTTCCTTTCATTAAGTTTTTGTTGCTTAGGGAGAGATTTTAAGGAATATGAAGTGGTTATACAGCTAACTTATTGAAAAACAATGGAAACATCAGTGCCTACTGCTGAAATCCTAGCTGTGCTTTTGAAAATCTAATTGTCTTTCTTTCATGCAAATACATCTATGGAGGGTCAGCCATAATTCAGCTCTGTAATTGTGCTATAAAGTATTTTTCCAGAGAAGTGTTGTTAGGATAAGTTTTTAAAGTACTTAGTGAAGCTGTTTTAACCTAATATTGCAGTGTATAGTTTCATTTGTGCTTCACAAGTTTTTCTTAATTAACATAGCTGGCACTTGTTCAAGATGAAAGGTGTCTCTTCGCAAAAGACTCTTGAGACAAAGGAATAATTCTCAGCTAATATATTCTTCTGTGAAATATTACTGAACACAGTTAATTATCCTTAACACTGTGTTTAGAAACTTTCTGGGAAATTCTTTAAAGTAAGGTAGCTGAAAACCCAAGGGAGCGAATCTCAGATTATATTATTTTTATTACACTTACATACTCCAACTCTTGTCTGTCTGACCCTGAAATTTATGAATGTGGAACAACAGAACAGGCCTAAGTGAGATCACTGTCAGGGTTTCATATAGTAACAACATTTTCCGTGTTCTAAAAATGTACTGTAACTGGGCTTTACGAGTATTTGAGGCTGTTAGTAGCTGTTAGTGACATTTTTTCCAAGTTGTGTGTTCTACATCTTATAGGTAGGCCTTAGGATATGAGTAGCTCTTGTGTTGGTTAAGACCCTGTTCTAATCCTCTTGCATATTTTTTTCTTCCTAAATAGTGTTATGAATTCTGGTTTATCAGTGTGTGCTTTCTCTTCAGCTGCTTTCCTTAGGTTACAGATTTGTGTAATGTTTTCTCCAAGTATTGCTTAAAATGAGCTAAGTTTCATAAAAGAACTAGATCAATGAAATATAACCCTAGAATTTCACCAAGATAATTTAAAATTAGTTTAAATCTACATAAATTCCACAGCACAATTTCAATATGAAATCAGAATTACTAAAGCATCATGCAAAATATTCACCACAGAAGTGCACAAGCAATAGAGATTTGTTTGCTGAGGATATTTTTCCAGCAGCAATTGCTGTGACATAATTCAAAATTGACACAAGATTGACATCATAATTTATTGGTAAGATCACAAAATTAGAGCCTTCAGAAAAAAAAAATTGTTCATGGACATTCATAAACAGGAAAAAAGGACTCAAAGTATAGCAAAATATTTTTTATTTTGTAGCAGCAGATTCTAGTTTTGTTTACTAAGAAGAAAAATTATGTAAACAGAGTATTTTGTTAGTGATTCAGGTAAGGTGACCTCATATTGAGGTAGCTTATTAATTGCAATCAAAATTGTATGTGAGCACAACGCTTAAAAGTACACTTGCTGAAGAAAACTGATCAGTCTCTATGATAAAGCTTAACATCTGTAATCCAATAAATTAAACTTGTTCCAAGAAGAATTTCTTTTTGTTGCCACAAGTCTTTCCTCTTAATATATTTAGTCTGTGTAAATGCAAATTTCCTTGACAACTTAGCTGACATGTAATACTCTGCTAGAGTTTGTAAGTGACAAAAAATGTCTTTACTAGTCAGACAGCTGGCTGAGTGAGCAGTGGTTCTTAAAGACAGGAGAGGAGTCATATGTTCAAGGGCTTGCATTTTTCTTTCTGACATCTTGCAGTGGTTATCTACTGACAAAGAATCATGTTGCTCCTCTTGTGAAAACTGAAGCTTCTGTTTCACAAGCAACATGGATACAAACAAAGCATAGTAGAAAATAAATTTTTTTGTGACTACATATACTTAACTGTAGTAAGATTCATCCAAGCTCCCATGCCTTATACTTGTTTTTTTCTGGTTGTTACCATATTCTCTTTGAATACATACTTTGCACAACTGATTAAATATGCAAAATTACTGTATACATTTGGTCTTCGAATAGCTGATAAAAAATACTATATAGTATAATCTGGAAAACATGCATAAATAACAATATAACAGAAGAGAGGACACCAGTTAATGATACCGTGCCAGGTTGTCAAGTACTCTGTGGGTAACGTGACATGGAGATGGCCTCAGCGGCTCTGTTTCATCCTGTTAAGCAGAATCAGTTAGGGTGCTACATTTGCACGACAGGAGATGTAGCTGGAGCAAATGAATAGCAAATCTTCTAAAACCCATTTGGCATTTGAGACGCACTTGTAGCTTGTTAGCTAAAAGGAGAAGCTGGGGACATGCTGAGTGGGAAAGAAATTTTTGGGGTATACATTTCGGTGACTGTCAGGCCTGTTAGGTCCTTCATAGTGCTAAAACTGAGGAGCTGTGCTTTGCAAGAGCTACAGTTCACACGACTGTAGTTAAGACCTGCAATGCGTATTTCCACCCACCCACTTTTCCAGCTACTTCTTGGGGTATGTTAAATAGAATCAGATTAATTACCTGCTTAGGATAAATAATATGATACACTTAGACTTTTCTATTTCTTGCAGGATCATTCACAAAGTCAACTGAGTTGCTAACATAATTTGCAATTTTTTATCCTGGTGCTTTTTTAGGAAATGAAAAATAGTAGTTCAACAGGTTATTGAAGAATTTAACTTCTCACCTAGTTGTAGAAAGTGACTAGTCACTTCTGGCAAATACTGTGTAGGTTCCCTCATTGGAAAAATGAAAGGTTTTAATAGAGAAATGAATGATGAAGAATGAACAAAGAACAACCATTCTTTTTAGTAGAAATTTTTGGAAAAATTGTGTGTGTTAAGAAGTATGAAACTTTCAAGATTTGTGAACATTCTCATGAATAAGCCATCAGAGCACACATTAATCTTGAATGTTATGACCCTATGAATAATAATGAAGAGAAATAGCCTTTTATTTCTGCAATATATAGCCAGCAGCAGGAAGTCCGCTGGTTATGGAAGAAGAGCAAGCAGCTTGCTTAAACCATGCCAGTAAGCTTTAAATTCCATTACAGTCCTTGAAAGCCCAGTAAGTTGCAATAAATAGTAAAGAAGCATTTGAGAGCACCAACAGAAATAACAGATAAGCATTTAGTTTCCCACTTGTATAAAACTGTACAGTAACATTGTACCAAAGTGCTCAAAACAATAGTTATAGAGATACATTATGAAACATAATAATGAAGTAGCAATATTTTCTGCATATTTATAACAAATTCCTTTTAATTTTGATCCCCTTTAATGCACAATCTTTACAAGGAAAAACAAAAAAAAAAGGTAGAAAGAAATAAATGTTTCATTGAATGACTTTCTTTTGGTTGGAAAATTTGGGAATGAAATTACTTTAAAGGACATGGGAGATGTGGACAGACCATTACAGTGTTTAAAGGGCTGTTTGAGCTTTAGCAAAATTTAAGTTTCACATTCGTATCTAAAGACATATGTACGTATATATATATATACATATACATACACATCTATAATGCGATTAATATGATGTAATATGATGAAAAAATATTTTCACAGAACTAGCCATAATTATTTCATTGAAATTAATAGGTAGGAGTTGCATCACTTATATAGTTCTAGAACAAATCTATATATCCTTTTCTTTCAAATTTCCATTTTCTTTTCTACTGGAAGCATCCTTCTATTGGAAGTAAGCAATCTACCAATTGGCTACTTGTCCCTTTGATTCTCTGAAGCTCAGTGGAAACCATTATTAGCCTTTCTAATTTTGATTAAACTAAAAACATTGTCTATTTTTGAACCTTACTTTCTTCATTTTGGAATGAAGTATATGAATATATATTTATTTCATTTAGGAAATAAATACGTAAGAAATAAGAAGACAGTATTACTCTTCTGGGCAGTTTGTGCAGGCTTCTCCTTAAAAGGAGAAAGGAATGGAAATGAGGTCAATTATTTCATTAGCTTCCTTTTCAAATCCAGCTACTTTAAGTCTATATTATGAGAGTTTGGCACATCACAGTGGTTCAATATTTACAATCCTTGCTTTACATTTAAGGAAGAGCCAAAATTCATTTTCTTTCTTTATACTGGCAGATCATAAAAAGGTTACCCCAAGTGTTGAAACCTCACAAGGGACTTCAGGAAAGTAGCCTGCATAGAGTGATATGGATAAAGAGGAAATTTATTACTTATCTTGACCTGCGTGAACATAATGAGATGTTTATACCTGTTTTTCAGTTTGGCTGCTCTTGCCCACACCCTTCATCCCCCCCTCTCCCAGAGTGGCTGCACTGTCATCCCTACATAATAATAGACTAGAAAGATAGTTTACAATATTCTCAAACTGTTCTGGTTAGGACTTCTTCATATTAACTGATTGTTCTGGACTTGTTACTCATTATTCTTCCTGAAAAGTAAACTGTCACAAACCACTAGCATCTTAAACTGATCAAATAGCCTGATATTTTCTTTTAGGAGGGAGATTGGAAAAGGAAGTAAAGACAGCTTTGAAAGCATTTATCCTTCTCAGATGAGGAGCCAGATGCACTGTAGTGCTCAGATTTTTCAAAAATGTATTTCAGAAAATCACCCATGGTGAATGTATTATGTATCTGTTGTTCTTTGTGAACGTAGGGTTCCCATTTTATAAATGAAGCTTTTTTGGTCTGATCCATATGTAGTAGGGTGTGATGGAAGTGTTACTGACAGGGATATTTACTACTATGAAAGATAATGAATTAGTAATTTACAATCAGATCAAGTTTACTATGAATTTACTGTTAGAAAAAATATTTGGAATACATTTCTTTCCCATTCACACTCCTTTTCATTTCCAGAGAGCAAAAGAAATGAGTTCAAAGCTTCTACAGACTTACGAGTGAGTAATTCTGGAAATCCTGTCTCTAAAATACTGTCTAAAAGATAACTGTAGAACAGATATGAAAACAGAGAAACTAAGAGCAGAAACTCAAGAGAAATCTAAAGTGAAGCGGCTTAAAAATGTAACAGCTAAAAAATAGAATTGAGAAACAGATTTGATAAAAAATTATCATTCAGACTGCACTTCTGCTTTTTCATTCTTAGAAAGTGATTATTTTAAACCTAAGATGCTCTTGGAAGCCTCCCTAATTTTGGCAAATCCAAATACAAAGAACTTCAACGTGCTTACTTTTGCAAAGCCTGTATTAAATAATGTATGCTTTGAGTAAGAATTGAACATAACTGGATTTCTGCTTTCCTGGGTGTAATTGTAAACTCATGCAAGACATTCCTTATATTAAAGGGAATCTGTAAAAAGAACTAGTTGCAAGAACTCTTTGAAGTTTTCTTATGAGTGACATAATTTCATGTTGTACTTAGTTGTGAATGTAAAATTGAAACTGGACAGCTTGAGGGGGTTTTCTTCTTGTATTTAACTAGTTTTATGGAGAGGAAAGCTGATACACTTTAATGATGACCAACAAAGCAAATATTCAACACCCTGTAGTAGTGACAGATGCCCACCTATCCCAGATTAATGGGCCTGCCCTGATCAATATTTGTTACTGAGAGGAAAGCAGTAGAGTCTAATCCTCTTGTTCTGTGAGTGTACCCAAACTGTGCACTGGGTTTCAGAAATGAATGCATTGAAGTTTTGATAATTGAGAAAGGTGGTAATGATCTTCATGGCCAAGTTACTTTCTGAGGCTTGTCAGAATTCCTCCATATCACGCAGGAAGCATCCAAATATGTGGCTTTCCCACCGAATAGCAAACTGGCAGGCAGCTTGCTGTACTATAGTTGACTGTAAAGATAAATTCAGGGCTATACTCTCTACAGGTGCTGATCTAAGCATTTTTGTTGAGCTATAATAGATTAAAAAAAAAAAGAAAAATTCAAGAAGTTAATCAATCAGAACAGCGCATTTCAGCATCAGTGAAGTAACCATGGGATTGCTACTCTCCAAAATCTAGCTGTCAGAGTTCACAGATGTGATATAAAATGTTGCCAGTGACTGGTGATTAATGTGCCCTTAAATTCCTTGGGTAAAATTGGACAGAGTTATACCTGGAGAAACATGGCCCTACCACATGGTCAAAGGAGCATGCTCAACAAATCAGTTACTGTGAAAGGTCAGGAGTTTCTGAGAACCTGTTAGATTCACAGGGAAAACAAATATTTAGGAGGAGAAAGGTGGGGGACAAGGCACAAAGAAGAAAGCTTGCTATAACCTGTTGTGCTGCTAACGACAGAATTTGCCAGTCCCTCTTGTACCTTCCTGTTAGCAGTACCCATAGCTGTATGCTACAGAAACAATCAGATTATAATAAAACATAAATGCCAAAGAACAATATCAATAACTAGTTCATTAAGGCTAGAAATTCTGGGAACTGTTGAGACTAAGATGTTTCAGATTTTAAGGAAAACAGCTTATTTTTCCCTTGCACCTATATGTAAAAACAGAGACATTTTTTAACAAACACAACCCTTCAGAAAGGCCTGCGCAGTCAGAAGTTAATTTGTTTTGCATTCATCTTGACATAAAGGTCAAGTTACTAACACTTCAGCATTTCAGGGGTTTAAGGCTGATAGTAACTTAACTGAATACATTAGCTTTGCATCTGTCTGGAAGTTTCAAAAGCTGCAAGGGGCCTCATGGTGCATTTTGCACCTAAGAAAAGCAGGAAGTGGTTTTATTTTAGATATTTAAGAAACACGATGAGCCTTTTTATGCAAATAAGGAAACATCTACTTGTGAATACTGGAAACCCTGAGGTCAGTGGAACAATCAGAAGCTCTTACACTTCATACAAGCCATTTATAGCAATGACTGCCTGTTGAACCCTATTTACTAGTATCAACCACTGCAAAGAAGTATGTTAATTCAATGCATCTAAGATTGTCCAGCAAATACAAAATCAACAGTTAATATTTTAAAAACGTCCCAAAGATTTTGATCTATTCCCCTCAATGATAAGTTCATTAAAGTTCATACATTCCATTTTTCAAACACTGCAGGCTCGGACAGATGGCTCCAGACTGATTTACATTGTTTTGTATGTTCAGAGGTTTCTGCTCTGCTTTCTGTTCTCCCTCACTTCATCCCTCCTGTCCGACACACACACTCACACATGTACATCCTAAGTCTAAAATATATCAGCATAGGTGGAAAGCTAAGATTCTGAAGTATATATTACATTGGTAGAAAATGACCACTGACATAAGCTTAATATATCATACTGCCTCTAGGGCTCTGATGTTTTAAAAAATTACTGAGCTCTGACGAGTAAAATAGATATCGAGGGGAACAACAACTCTCAGATCTGTAAGGCTGGAGCCACAGTTTACTGTAGGGACCTTGATCCCTTTTGAGTGACTGTGTGAGAAAGCATTGCCAAATGCAAGCTTCTCTCCTTGATCATACAGGTCACCATCCCTGGAGGCATTTAAGACATGTAGATGTGGTGCTTAGGGACATGGTTTAGCAGTGAACTTGGTGCTGCTGGGGTAACAGTTGGACTGGATGATCTTAAGGGACTTTTCCAACCTAAATGATTCTATTCCATGAATCTATGAAAAAGTCATCAGTTGATGACTCATCACTGTGACCCCAGAATTACAAAAATAAATCTTCTGTGCACTTACGATACCCTGATTTTTAATAGCAGCTACATACAGGCTTAGTGTATGCCCAAGACTGTAACTATTCAGGAATGATTAAGATAAGGGGTCGTCTGACACCTTTCTTGTCGAAGTCTTTAGACTGCCTCTCTGATGCATGATGTAGTCATCATTCCTGTCCATCAACTAGCAGTATGCCTCCCACCCTCTTGGATGATGACAAGAACGTCCAGTCAAAATAAATAGTTTCCTTCAGTAATTTCAAATATCATGTGAATGGGTAAAGAAATGTAAATCCAGATTTTTAAGAGAAAGAAGCAATTTAAAAGATTTTAAAGAGAAATTTGCAAGCTTTTTTCAGATTTTTTCTTTATTTAACAGCTTTAACCATTTATCTCAGACATAAACAACAACTTTCTGTCTTTATTTAACTAATCAGTTATGTTGCCATTGTTGATAGGATGAGTAAATTATTTTTTAAAAAAAAATCAAGGTTTATTCATGAAAGCATTAGAGTTTTCCATGTTTTCTTTCTGAGTGTCTGGATATACACGCTTAAAACCATTGGGAGTAAATCTGGATCTGAAAAATGTTAATGGAATGTAAACAGTGCAACAAATGTGTTTAGAAACCCTAATGGATATCTGAAGAATGGTTTGTAGTTTTTTCTACCCACATTACCAAGTAGCTTGTAGAACAAAGCTGTTAAATTATCACAATGATTAAACTGTTTATCACCTAAGTAGCTTTTCCCCTCCTTCTATAAATGTCAAGGTTATTTAAATGTCTTTTTACAAATAGGCAATAGAAACCAAGATACAGCATAGTTGCTTAAGGTGAAATTGGGTAAATCTGTTGAAAAGTTAAAAATGGAACCTGGATCTTCTCACTTCTAATTTTGTGTATAGCAACTTTCCAGATACTTCTAGTGAAACAATATGAAATTATTAGTGAAACAAAGTAGAAAGGTGAAACTATTAATGAAACTAAATAGAAAGAATGCAGAGTTTAAGAAGCATTGCTTAGCACACAAGCAAGATTTTGACCACCAACCAGATGGTATAGCTTTTTCAAATAATCTAGTCATAAATGAGTTAGTTAAATAACTGAGTTCAGAGAAAGCTGTCATCTCTCCAAATGTACCTGCTTTCTGTGAGACAGTAGGCATATTGCCAACATGTAAAGTACAACTGACACAATGAACAGACCTTTGCAGAAAGGAAGTGATACAGACAATTGAAAAGCCATGTCACCATACTCTCCAGCATAAAGAGACTGCTAAACATCAATTCTTAGGTTGTAAAACAAAATAATCTCTTTTTTCAGAGTAGGTCCCAAAAAGCCTGAAATACCACAAAACCCAATTACAATCAATATCTGTAATAAAACCCCAAAACATAAGTTTTGATAGATGTAACAGTGCTGGAAGATCTAAGCAGAAAATCCAAACAGTGGTATTTATGTACACTCTTTAATGATTCCTACAGTAAAGATTTGCAGTAGTCTTAGAATCATAGAATGATTTGGGTTGGAAGGGACCTTAAAGATCACCTAGTCCCAACCCCCTGTCATGGGCAGGGACACCTTCCACTACACCAGGCTGCTCCAAGCCCCATCCAGCCTGGCCTTGAGCACTGCCAGGGATGGGGCATCCACAGCTTCTCTAGGAAACCTGTGCCAGTGTCAAACCACCCTCACAATGAAGAATTTTTTTTTTTAATATCTAATCTATATCTACTTTCTTTCAGTTCAAAGCCATTCCCCCTTTTTTTATCACTACACGCCCTTCAAAAAGCCCCTCTCCAGCTTTCCTGTAGTCCCCCTTTAGGTACTGGAAGCTGCTGTAAGGTCTCCCTGGAGCCTCTTCTCCAGGCTGAACAACCCAACTCTCTCAGCCTGTCTTCATAGAAGAGGTGCTTCTGATGATCAGCCCTCTGATCACCTTTGTGGCCTCCTCTGGACTCACTCCAAAACATCCGTGTCCTTCTTATGCTGGGGGCCCCAGACCTGAGCACAGTACTCCAGGGGGCTTTCATGAGAGCAGAGTAGAGGAGCAGAATCACCTCCTTTGACCTGCTGGCTACACTTCTTTTGATGCAGCCCAGGATATGGCTGACTTTCTGGGCTGCAAACACACATTGCTGGGCCATGTTTAGCTTCTTGTCAGCCAACACCCTCAAGTCCTTCTCCTCAGGGCTGCTCTCAATCCATTCTCTGCCCAGCCTGTGTTTGTGCTTGGGATTGCCCTGACCCACATGCAGGACCTTGCACTTGGCTTTGTTGAACTTCATATGGTTTGCATGGGCCCACCTCTCCAGCCTGTCAAGGCATCCCTTCCTATCAGCATGTCAACTGCACCACACAGCTTGGTGTTGTCAGCAAACTTGCTGAGGGTGCACTCAACCCCAGTGTCCATGTTGCTGACAAAGATGTTAAACGGCACCCTTCCCCTGAGGAACGCAACTCATCACTGGTCTCCACTTGGACATTGAGCAGTTGACTGCAACTCTTTGGGTGAGACCATCCAGCCAATTCCCTATCTGTCTAATCCATGTGTCTCCAGTTTAGAGGCAAGGACGTCATGTGAGGCAGGGTCAAATGCTTTGCACAAGTCCAGGTAGATGACGTCAGTTGCTCCTCACTCATCCACCAACACTGTAACCCTGTTGTAGAAGGCCACCAAATCTGTCAGACACGATTTGCCCTTAGTGAAGCCATGCTGGCTGTCACCAATAACCTCCTTATTTTCCATGTGCCTTAGCATAGTTTCCAGGAGGATCTGCTCCATGATCTTGCTGGGCACAGAGGTAGAGGTAAGGCTGACCACCCTGTAGTTCTCCAGGTCTTCTTTATTTCCCTTTTTAAAAACGGGATCTATGTTTCCCCTCTTCCAGTCTGTAGGAACTTCATTGAACTGCCACAGCTTCTCAAATATGATGGATAGTGGCTTAGCAACTTCATCCGCCAGTCCCTCAGGACCTGTGGATGTACCTCATCAGGTCCCATGGACTTGTGCACCTTCAGGTTCCTTAGATGATCTCGAACCTGATCCTCTCCTACAGCAGGCGGTTCTTCATTCTTCCAGTCCCTGCCTTTGCCTTCTGCGACTTGAGTGGCGTGGCTGGAGCACTTGCCAGTAAAGACTGAGGCAAAAAGTCACTGAATACCTCAGCCTTCTCCATCTCCTGGGTGACTGGGTCTCCTGTTTCCTTCTGGAGAGGGCCCACATTTCCCCTAGTCTTCCTTTTATCACCAATGTACCTATAGAAGCTTTTCTTGTTGCCTTTGATGTCCCTGGACAGATTTAATTCCATCAGGGCTTTAGCTTTCCTAACCTGATCCCTGGCTGCTTGGACAACTTCTCTGTACTCCTCCCAGGCCACCTGCTCTTGCTTCCACCCTCTGTAGCTTCCTTTTTGTGTCCGAGTTTGTTCAAAAGCTCCCTACTCATCCATGGAGGCCTACTGGCGCTTTTCCCTCCCTGTGTGCTCTCCTGCACCAGCCACCACCCTGCGCCCTGGCTGCCCGTCCTGGTCATAGTGCTCCCGTATGGGAGCTTCCATATGGGTTTTCCATACCCCATGTAATATATGCTGTCTTGCAATATGTACGTGGGCATGTAATTGCTGTCACAGTTAATAGCCTCTTTTAACTTGGGATTCTGCAGATTTAAATCTTGTTATGCTTTCTTCTAAAGCAAACTCTGCAATATTTCTTTTATAATCTTTTATTATCAAAACACCATTCTACATATTATATAAGAACTTTAATCTGATAATTAATTGAATGGAGAATAGCAAAATAATTAACTGGATTAAAAGTAAGCTCTAAAATAGTTTGAATGTGCTTCAAATCAGTCCATGATATTTAGGCTTGTCTTTGCACTTGCAGTAGGTAAAATAAATTCAATCAAATAGTCTCTTGTTTTCATCCTGCATTCTGATAGAAGATATTTCTAATATTTTAGATGTACAATTATTGTAATTATTTATCATATTCAGACTGTTGGAGAGATTTTGTGCTTGCAGCAAGTAGAATCTACACTCTCATTCTACTGGATTTGCATTTTCTTTAATTAAGTTAATTTAGCTAGATCCGTATCTTATCTCCTGAAATTATTTTCTCCAGAAAAATTTGAACAGCTAGTTTCTTAATATGAGGAACTAAAGAGTATCCTCTGCTTTAACAAGTACAGCAAGGAAACATCAATAGCTGTTCCTTGAACAATCCACTATGAAATGAAAAGAGCAGGTGCTGTCAGTCTAAACTTGAAAAACAGACCTGTGCCCCAACATCCAAACCCTGGGTGATACCAGGGGACAATGTAATTTTCCATCCTTGTGAAGGAAAATTTCCTGTCCTTTATCTGTATGAAGGGCTTCACTTCTGCTGTCCTAGACTGCTGCTTGGCAAACCACTTTCTTTTATTGAGGTTTCTAGACAGTCCATGTTAATTCCAGATCTTTGGCTGTTTAAATAGAAAATATTGCCAGGCTAAATGAGCAGATGAATTCATGTGAGCAGTTCAGTGCTTCTTCTACTTTGTAAACTAGAATATGCGGAGGAAACCTATTCCTTTCAAGAATTACTGGACAGTTCCATATGCAGAAAACAATTGCCCTGTCTTACAGACAGCAGAACAATTTGTTTCAGCATCTTTAGCTGGAGTCTTCCTAAATAACATAGGATGTGTCCACATTAGTGTTTTAGCATTGGAGGAGGGAGAGGGAAGGATTCTTTTTGCCACAGTTTTGCCTTGAACCTATACTTGCAGCCTGGCAGCACTCGCTTGGGTGAGACACACCGCTGGTGGCTCTGTTTGAAGTAGTTTTCCTCCTGGTGGAACCAAGGCTGAAGGAACTCCGGGGTTCAGCAATGTGGATGCAGGGTCCTCCTGCAATTAGTGCCCTAGGCTTGTCTGATGCGTGCCTTGAACTGGCTACTGGCTCAAGTTTCACTGCTGGCAGCAGCACAACAGGGACATTCAGTCCTATAACCAGAACGGTGTGCAGCAAATAACTCCTCTCGCTGTGCCACACAAGTTGGTAATTGTAGATTTACCTGTTCTGTCTTCATACACAAGTTACTCTCCCTGAAGTTAGTGAGATTTCAAGGTCAGGAGGACTATGAGTTTGGAACATGACCTACGTTAATTTTTTTTTTTTCTATGCTGAAAAAAATCCCTCACCACAATGATCCTCTTACTTTGAACTGTATTTTTGTAAGCAATTAAACTCCCCAGGTTTGAGATCCAAACAATAAAACAATAATGTATTGGGCACTTTAGAATAAATACAGTATAGCTATTACAGTTAATTGCATATGAGATTCTCAATGAGACCTAGGATAAAACAAAGGTGACAAGCAATTTCCTAGACTGCATTCTCAGCGCCAACACCAATTACGACATTCGAAATCCTGTAAACATTAATAGTAATTAGTGAGCTATGTGTCACTGTGCTTCTTTGACTGATGTCCAGCATGTACTGTCTTGTTGTGTTTAGCTACAGGGAAGACTTACTAACAAATCTTTTAAGAGACAGTCTGCAGCATACATTTGTAGAGGGAGAACAAAATATCCACATATATATATATACAAACTGCTGCTGCTGCTGCCGCCAGCACCTTGAGCATGTTTAGGCCAGCCTCTGGATGTCATTGATAGCATAAATATGGAATAATAATTAATTACTAGGCAATGCTAACTAAACCAGAATGAAGCTGCGTTTATAGCAGTGAGCTTATTCAATTTGGCTCACTATTAGATGATGTTAGCACCAGGGGATTACAAAGCCCTTCAGGGGTTATTCTGCAGTGAAATACCACCAGTTGCATAGTATCTTACTTCTTCTAAAACATAATTTCAAATGTATAAGGTTCACTCAAGCAATAAATAAGAAAAAGAGGATAAACAACCTTACCAGAGAGAGAAATTATAATCATGGTATACAACATAGGTTTTTTTAAGACTAGTTCAGTTACAGTCAGTGATATACCCTCCATGTTATACACTAGTCTCTCCAGGTGGGTGTATGTAAACAAATGGGATGTAGAGAAGGGACCATCAGCTTTGCAACGGTTTTCTTGCAGACTTACAGCTGCTCTTCCTCAGGCCTGTTCCAAGGGGAGAACAACTGCTTTCCTTACCTCCCTCTCAGAATTACAATGAGAGTGTAAAGAAGAAAATGTTGGCAGCAGCCCCTTGTTCCCAGAAACCATAATACCACAGCAGTGGGATACTTAAGAAAAGTGTGGAAACACTGAGCCACAGCTTTCATGTCTTCTCTCCTCCCCCAGGATTTGCTCAGCTGGATTGCTCTCAGATCTGGGGAATTCCTTGCGTTTTGAAGAATTCTGCTCCTTCTAAAGGAAAAAAACAGACACACACAATAGAATAAACTGATGGTAAATGTCTAGCCACTGTTTTTGCATCTTCTGGTTGCCACATTTTTTATTCTTGCCCAGAAAATAATGGAACTAAAAATAGTAAGGGGGGTTTCTTCTCAGCTTCCCAGAGACAGCTACCACCCACTTCCCTTGCTAACTGGAATGTGCTGATGGGATGTGATAATTTTTCAGCTACTTCAGATGAATGATTTTAGGATAGTTATTTTGAACACTTGGCACTTTTTTGTCATCCAACATTCTTAGGTAGATAAGTCACCCACCAGTTTCTACTGCTTATCCTGGTCCATTATGCCCCCCCCCAAATAAATGACGAAAATGAGATTAAAAAAAAATAATCACAGTTCTGATAGTTTGACTATATTATGAAAAAATATAGCTAAAACTGTATTACCTGAACATTTTCTTAAATCTTCTCTTTAGAATCAGGTGCTCGTATACATCCTTCTCTCAGGAAATGTCTGTGATCCTGTTTCCTTTAAATTAACACTAATCCCACCACTGGGTTGACATTTAACAACCTATATTTGCCTTACTAAGTTAGCAAAGATTACTTTTCACACTGTAAATTTCTAACTTCTGCTGACAGTGCATAGCATTGAGGAGGAAATTGATCACGTCCTTATATTTTTAAAAAAGAATCTGTTAATTCTTGTAATTATGTTTTTTATAGCATACATTTATTATTCCAGTACAGCAAAACGAAATAAATGAGATAAGGTCATTTCAAATGGATCGCTATAATACTGGGATAAGTATTTTGAACAGAAGCAGTCATTTATTATTTTATGTAACCACAAACCGTAAGGCTTGGATGTAAAAAAAATACATGAAGGGGTTATATATCCAATTCCCATTCAGCTTCAGTGGGGTACAGTAGCTTCACTCGTGTATTTCTTTGAAAATTTTGTTCTTAGAGGTTGAGTGAAAGTAGTACTACAGAGGTCATGAGATCACATTTAGTGGCTCTGGTTTAGCAGCTTTTAAATCTGACTGACAGCAGGATTACGCTTTGCCCCAAAATTATAGAAACTCAGATGAATATAGGAAAAAGGAATCATTTTTTGAATGACTAAAGTGTGAATGTTAAGAAAAGAGAAAATTTATCACTCGTAAGTGTAGAATTTCATTCACTTAAGAAAAAAACTGACAAAAAAAAAGAAGAAAAAGGGAAGGGGAAAAGGAAGAAGAAGGGAAAAGGACCATGCACGTAATAGCTGCATGTTCCAAACTTCCAGACTTGCGCAAGTCAGGCTGTTAGTGGGTTGCTGAGTAGAGTTACCTCACTGTTGAACACTTTCTCTAGAGGACTTCGATGTACCGGGTGGGTGATTCATTTTATAAGTTTCCTAAACATGGGCAAAACATACACACTGAGGTATACTGAAATTAATAAACAAATATACATCCTCAATATCAAGTAAATTGAGTCAGTAAAAATACAGTTTAATCCCAAGCGTCTGTGTGTGTATGTGGCAAAGGGGAGAAGGGGAGCATGTTAAAAAGGCCTCTCCCTCCAAGAAACATACTTTGTATTGTGCATTGCTGCTACAACTATGTGCTCAGGATTGCCATTATCATAGTCCTTTCAGTTTCCGTCTCAAACAGTATCATGCAGAGATGTGCATTTGCAATCCAGCCCAGGCTGTAAAAGCAAATGTTTGAACTCCTATGCTGAAAAAGGAGCACTAAACAGCAAAATGATGGGATACACCAAAGATAACTAGAAGTTACCCTGTTAGTACTGTTGCACAGTCAGATGCAGGCTAGAGTGTGGAGTGGGATTTACGTTTGAAAACATAAATCCAAGCTTGCAAACAGCTATCATGAATAAATTCCATGGTAAACATTCAGATTAAGCCCAGCACAGAAATAGACATATTGAAATCTTCCTTAGGCTTTTATTTATTCCTATTTGAATGTGTATTCTATCAAATCTCTGCCTCTCAATTATGGCTTCCTTGCTGATAACAGAGGCACATTTCTATTTGCTAACCTACACAGGAGGAAAACATATTCTTTTTATTATTTATAAGAGTAAAGTGCTGAGAGGCCCCAACAAAGCAGAGGCTCTTGTTGCCTGTTCACTATGAAAATAGAGCACGCTGTATTCAGAAAGGCTACTTTCCACTTAAGTCGTGGGCCCACTGTTTTCTCTTGGCTGCTTTTTAGGCAGTTTTCTGCTCAGTGCTTTACTGACATCACACTTGAGACGTGCCCTGCTTTCTCTGCTGATTACAGACAGGGGATTAGCTAGGATTTTAACTGAATATCAGTACTGAAAAAGCAACTGAAGGAGCAGGGGAAAAGCAGCACTGAGAGATTTCTCCGAGATCACACCCCAAGTGACTGGCACAGTTAAAGAAAAGAGCCTTAGTTTTCACAGTCCCCAACTAATAATCTATTCCAGCCAACTAAACCATGCTACTGTCTCTAAACACCATCCCTGCATCAAACAAGTTTGTATCAACATATTGTAGAGTAATATCTGATTCAGAGGATTTACAACCAGACATCTCCTATGCCAATTTGTATGTTCACAGTCCTCCTTAGCTAGGGCTAAGTCCTCCCATTACCTTGAACCAAGTGTGTCAGCATCGTTCCTTTCACTGAATTCCTGAGTCAGGAAATGCTCTGTAAAAGCTTGCTTTTTTCCCTTTTTTTCCCCCAAAGATTAATGGGTAAGAGAATATCCAACAGTCAGGTTGTTAAACTCAACAATATTAATATTTATCTCAGAAGTACTTAAGGACCTGGCCTCTATCTGTTGTCATTTAGTGGGAACAGTACTGCTTGAAACCTTGTAAAGGGGGTCTTTCCTTGTTAATCATGGGTAGCTATGCAACATTTCCGTATCTAACATTTTTTCTACTCCTGTCCTAAGAAAACTGGTTTTATTTATTGGTAACATCTCAGATTTAATAACCCTGCCATGTGTGTGCTATTTACAATTAATCCAAGTTCTTATGTGAATATCCACTTTGAGGTGATGTTTCTTTTAACATCAATGATGTTATGATTGCAATAAATACACTGGGATGGCTGCCAACCATGGTTCAAACTATTGGGGCTGCTACAGAAAAGTAAGGATTGCTCCTCTTTTACAGCTTAGGGTGTTTTATACTGTTGAAGTCCAAAGACTTGTGTATTTCCCAGATGCGGCTGACTGTTTTATCTGTCATGCATTCCACTACACTCCTTTACTGATTGTTTCACTGCATCTAGTTTGCTCATATATCTTTGAGATAGCATTTTAAGGCACTAATCTTACAGCTTTCTGATCCATCTTGCTTACTGAGAAAATAAAAAGGGATTTTTACATGGTAAACATACTAGGTCTTGATGCAGCAGTGATGACTGGAGAGAGGAAAACAGCAGAGAATGGAGGGACTGCACCGTTTCTTTGCTCCTCCATCTCCCATACAGCATACATCATACTAGATGCTGTTAACAGGGTTGGGGAGAAGAAACAGAGAATGGAGAGAGAAAAGTGAAGGGAAGGGAGAGGGCTGAACTTCTCTCTATACACTGTTAAATTTACCCTTTGCAAAAATATCGCACAAAGTCAGCAAGACCATCCAGAGAGGAAATCCATTGTGGGAAACAATTAGGGATGCTGCCCAAGAGAACAGGGCCTGGCAAAATAAAAGGCAGTACTGATTTGGGGGTTTGAATCCTCCAGTTCCCCTCCTCCCTGGTTCTCATGATTCTGAATGAAACATTAATACCGCTTCAGATGCTTCTTCCCTCCAAGGCCAATCAGCTGCTCGGCAGGGCGTGAAGCGCTTGTTCATTTGAACAGCTAACGAGGGAGTGGAAGGACAGAGCTAATTTTAAGGCTTTTCCAGCACTGCTGAAGCTCACATTTGCCTTGACACACAGGGAATGACCTGAAGAGCTGCTCTCCACTTAGGAGTAAGAGAAGTGGTGCTGTATTAAATCTGCATAAACAAGCCTGACTTGTCAAAAGAGGTAATTTTTCACAATACGACAATAAACATAGTTTTAAGATTGGACTAGACACCTCGTCCTGCTTAGTACCATGGCAACAACTACCACTGGAAATCCTCCTTATAAAGAGGGGTACAGAAAAAAAGGAGGCAGAACAGTCAAACCACAGAAAATGTCAAATCACAAGACTTCCATTTTAACAAAATTCCTGTTCCTTCCTCTCTTGGTGCACTGAGCCTTTAGGATGAGAAGTGAATTCTGAGACTGAATTTTTCATGTTCTTGAAGGTGAAAAATTGCTTCCCTCCAATTTGGGAAGGAAAAAAAATTGAGGTGGCTGAAGGTATTGCTGGTTCTGTTGCTATTAAGGTCTGTTCTGATTTCCAGCACACACACACACCCCCCCCCCAAAAAAAAAGAAAAGAAGAAAGAAAAATACATCAGAGGAAGAAAGAGCAGTTCTTGTTCACAGTGCTGGGTCTCACTTGTACCACTACACCACAGAAGGACAGATACAGTAATTACAATCAAATTTGTCTGACAAAGCTATACCTGTGCACTGCACTGCTATTTTGGGCACTGCTTTTAGCTATTTCATCAACACTGGCTCAGCAGCAGTACGAAAGAAGTCATCTTGACTAGGCAAATCACTCCTTATAACATAACGACAACAGAACAAGAGACAGGTAGAGAATGAATAAGGTAGGGAGGAACAAGACATGAACTTGAGAATGAGAGCAGATCTAAAAGCGTTACACCTTCTGCAGTTAAGAGAAGCTGGCAGGAACAGTGATGCCGCTGCACAGGAAAGAGCCGAGGTGGCAGGTTTTCCTTATTAGATCAAGCCATGATGGCCAAGCTTTCTCCTTCCTGCTTAGCCACAGCCCTACCATCAGTGTCAAATCATGCTTTCTCAGGCAGGCTTACCAAACTTTGAACCCTCAAAACCCCCGAGAAAACCCACCCAAACCAACAAAAAAAAGCAATAAGCATCTGATGGGACCCCAAGACAGGCAGAGCATTCAGACAGATCTGCTTTTATCTTTTTTCTATGGTATACTCTCCAAAGAAGCTCAAAAGTCTTTTAAATTCAGAAAAATGCCAAATTTCAGTATAATATAAAATAGAAATATAACTTCTTGCAACAGAAGTATAACAAGATATATCCACAACTTTTCCTGTCTACTATGCCCCTGTAGGCAGGTCCTCAAAATCCCAGGTTTCCACTCGGTTAACTCAAATTTCCGAGTGACAGCAAATCTGCTTGGAGCGTTTTGGTCTCTTAGGAACATGAGTGCTGTCTGCCTCTTCTAAGTCTTGGCCCCCTGTTCTGCTCCTCACATCCACCTCCTGAGCAACACAAGCAGCACGGCTGTACCATGAGGTATCACCCCTCTTTCTTTGTGGAACCGCTATAAATTTAGAACAAAAAAATCAAATGAAAAAAAAAGTTTGCCAGCTAAACCTAATTTCTGGTCTCTTTTTTCTTTGTTTTGGTTTTGGTTTTTTTTCTTTTGACTCATTAATCATCCATAGTATTTGTCAATTTAAAAAAAAGAGAGAGAAAAAATAAAAGTTTTAAATCAGTCTTTTGTTACCGTGGATGCCTTAGTGGCATCTGCAGAAACAGGAGCCTTTCTTGATGGCATGATCTACTGCAGAAAAGAGGACAGTTATAGAATTAAACAAAATTGGAGCTATTAGTTTAGATTTGTGTCTTATATTACCCGAAGCAAATCGGTAAAGCTTAAAAAACCAGGACTGATAACAGAATTTTCTGTTCAGAGCTTTCCATATTTTTTTAAGCAATACCAGTTCTGTTTTCTCTTGTATTTGGTTGCTAATGGACCTAAAAGCTCTTTTCAGCAGGTAAGACTTGCCGTAATGGCACTGCTAGATATCCTGCATCAGTGCTACTATGGGGAATAGAACAGCACTCAGCAAGGACCAACTCAATACCTGTTTTGTTTCCCTGTAGCCAGACTCAGGAAACACTGTCTTCCTTGTGCAGAGAGACCTTAGCATAATGAATACTTGAGATCACCCTATTTATGGTAGGCTTCCCCAAAAAAGAATTACTAGGCATTAATTTTGTTCGTTAAACTTCTCTAGGGGAAAAAAATAATAAAAACCCTTCTCTTTTAAATGGGTAAAACATCTGCTACAAATGGAAACACCTCATAAGACTGTTGGTCTCGTTGATCATCTTCTGATTAGCATTGTACATTCCTTTCTATATATTATAGCACAAGATATATATATTTATATAGTTACCAAATTACAAGTTGTAATTATTTATATTTACAATATTATAGATGTGAGAAACACCTTTTCTAATATCTTAGTATGTATTAGTGAAACCATTAACTCCAAAGGCATGAGCCTCTTGCAAACTGCAAAATAAGTAAAAAGTTTTAAAAGGGAACTCTAAAGTGAACTTGATATAGCTGTGGCCAGATTCTCCATGAGATAATCTGTGTGTAACATGGGTCAAACATTATACATTCATTAAGCAGCAATACAATTACATTCTGAAATTACACTAAATGTGAGGAGGAAACAAACCATACTGTTGAGGTCAGAGATTTAAAATAGAGATGAATTAAAAATATTAGAAATATGGGCAGTAAACAAAATGAGATGCTGCTTGAGAAACGGACTGGGAACACCCAGATGAAACAACATCTGAGACACAGGCATATACACACACAATCTAGAAAATGCACAGAGAAACCAGACACATAGTAACCTGGGCAGGATTGAAGAAGACTTGTTTACAAGAAGAAACTTTAAAAGATAAATATTTACTGTTTTGTATGCGCACAAAAAAGGTCCATTGCATGGGGAAAGGAAATATTTGGGGAGTTTCACAGACAATAAGATAGAATAAAGAAATTTTGAACAAACTTCCTGATGGAAACATAGCAAACTGAGGAAACTATTTCCAAGGCAAGTCAGTAAGGCTTCCTTTTTGTGTGCCTGTAAAACTAAACTGGAGAAAAAATAAAAAGTCAGAAAGTATACTAGAAGGAACGATCCTATTTCAAATCTAATTATTACTTTACATGCCCTTCGAAAGTTTTAAGTCCAAAATCATTACTGCCTGACTTTTTTGTTAGTATGGTGGAATTACTTCAATAATCTAAAAGCTTTTTCTGACAGATTATATATTCTTGGACTCTTCCAACGTTTATCTTTGGTAGATAACACGTCAACTGTAAGTTGGCTCAAGACATACAGACACATATGCCAGTTTCAACTGCATCCACTGTATTTCTGAATTCCAACTAACCATGGGAAGTATATAAGATAAAATCCTGTAGCATATGTGTCTGCCAGGGGAAGCCAAACTGATGTTACTTGGCTAATAAATGCCTAAAATAAAATAAAAAATGCAGCTGAACATATTGAGCAACTTAAATCACACAAGATTCAGTGTGATTACAATAGCTAATGTAACAAATGTGCAAACCACCAGCTGTTATACATAACATTTTCTCTATGTGACAGAATTTGTTCTGTACTCTCCAAATAAATACTTAACAGTACTACAGAACACACAGAAAAGATTTATTCTGTGAAATGATGAACTTTAGGAATTACAGATTCTATAAGTTTCAACTGACCGCATTTTTTTGAAAAGTCCTTCCATCTGTAATTAACTATTCTAAATTCTTATCCCTTGAACTAAAAATTATGTTAGCAATATGAAAGGGACATAAAGCTTTAGACCAAAATAATCTCTTTTTATCTCTGTGGTCTAAGTAAAGCCACAGAAGAGCTTAAATTAATGACAAATCATAGCAAAAGATGTACAATACAATGTTTTTAAATACAGCTTTGCACTAAATCAACAATGGTCATTATTTTCAGCAGGGGGAAAAATAAAACCTAGAAATGTGGTTTTAAACATACATACCTAAACTGCAGTTTATGTTCAGCCTCTGCTTATAACACAAGAAAGATGCTATAGTGCTACACAGCCTCAAGACTGAATTTAACTGGATCTGCTGTTATGACAGCAATAATTTTGGACTTATATTTCTAGGTCTCTGAATTGTCAGTGTAATTAAACTCTCACAAATTGGTTTGGAAAGGAAATTTCCAGAAAGCTATCTGGGGGAACATGTGGCCGATCATTTGTACTTGGGTCACTAAATGTGTGGATCATACAAAATCGTAACAATTCAGAATTCTACCAGTACTGAAAAACGGCATTATTACAAGCCAGGTTCATGGTTTTTTTAGGAATTAACGACCCATAAATCCATTACAGTAACACCTCTACTTAAGTGATCAGAGCTTGGTGTCTCCAAACATAAACTGTTGCCTGAGCAAAGCTCATGGATATTTCTTTGGAAACTGTAACTAGCAAATTCTTCCCCCTGTCCGTCCGTCCTGTCCCCCCCTTCCCCCCCCATCTAGGAGGAACGTGCAAATCCCATTGAAATAAGGGTTATGACAAAGGTAATGATAAAGTTTTAGTGGTGAGCACAGTTGTATGTACAAGGGCTAAATTTAGCCTACTGTTTTTCATGAGCAAAACTGGCATTTAAGATGAGATATTAGGTGTAAGAGAGACTGTATGCTATTTAGCTATTCTAATTTTCAAAAGGTTGATGCTTTTGTCATTACTCTTTAGGTTATTTTCAATGATATGTATTTTTGTTACTCACAGTTCAAAATAACCATTTTATTTAATGTTCACCACACATTTGGAAAAGCCTTGCATAAACTGTGGGGCAACTGTAGACTTAACTGACTTCTAATTCAATTGGTGTGCTATTCTAACTTTTGGGATTACTTCACAAATCTGCTTGCAATGACTTCAGTAAATAAGGTGTTTATATATATACGCACATACAATGAGTATAGTATACGAGTAAACATACTTTTTTCATTAAAAACAAAGGGGTATAGCTGGCATCAGTCTATTTAACACAAGCATAACACAATGTTATGCTATAGTTTCAGTGCATTAGTGCATACTGTAAACAACAGACTTGGGTATAATTTGCACATAGGTGAAGAAGCAAAACCAAAATGAAAGCCCCAGAAGGCTCTTGCTTTCCACACCTATACTGAATATGGATGCAGAGGCCAAGAAGGGCTAGAAGCCACCTTCCTCTTGTCTTTTTCTTATACAGTAAAACTTGCTCTTCTTCCCCCAATGTCCAAGAGCAGCTACAGGACAGCAGTGGCACAAGTCTTGGTCAGAGGGTCTACAAAAAACCTGCTCATGTTTGTCTTGTCAAGTTAGAGGAGAGTACTACTACACTGAAGTTGCTTTGCACTACTGACAAATATAAATTGATTTCAGTAGCGTAAGGATCTGTCCTTTCATGTTTGAATAGTATTTAATATGACATTGCTCCAACCTGATCCAAGCTCAAGATCAGTTTTATTGTAAGAATGATCTTTGTAGTCTTCCTTTTCTCTGGTTCTGAAGTGTAAATTATAACTTAAACATCTATACATCTAAACATCTAAAAATCTATTCTAAGAAAAAGTTATACGCAGCTATAGTAAAGCAAAATCTTTAATTTAAATCAATTTAATTAGAGCTTCAAACTGTTAAGCACACAAGGTAGTCCCTTTTCTTTGGATAGAATTTGTTCTTTTCTATACTTTGTTATTAGTTTTGGTAACTTTGTAATAAGTTTAGTTATCAGTTTAAAACAAACTTCCCAGGAAAAAGCAATGCTAAACTCACTATGACAGCAAAATCTCTGAGAGGCTGTTTGTTTAAAGGGTATTAAACTAGCAGAGCATCTTAGAATACAAGGAACAGGAACTAATTACTTTTGCCTTCTGCAAACTTGTTCCTGCCTTTTCAAAACAGAAAAAAATTACATATTTTTAATCTAAAATACATAACATCACTGTATTTTTTACAACTCTTGAAAGAGCACTTTGGTTCTTGAAACCCAAAGAACCTGAGCTTCACACTTCTTCAGTCATTTGATATCATGTCAGTGAACACGATTCATACTTGTCCTCTGTTCCTCTGTCTTGCAAAGAGTTTTGCACTAGCATGACATACAGAATACTATCAATTTGGACTGGCAGCGTTTCACATTCATTTTGCAGGAGTAACACAAAATTAAAAATACAGAAAGCAATGGCTCATAATGAGTAAAATAAAAATAAAAAACATAGTGAAAGTAGTTTCACCCACTCAAATATTTTTGTCTTCACAACTTGTAAATGTTTTTCGCATTTATCTAGATAAATCTAGATGTGCTTAGCATCTTGATGAAACTCTGCAGCATGGTATGTCCCTGGAAGTTTGGTGTGTGTGTGTGAGAGAGAGAGACAGAGATATAAAAATTAGTAAGTCATTTGAGTTACAAAAATTTAAAAAAAAAACTCTTAAGAAACAAGACTGCTTTCTGAAGATGGGGTTTGTTTTTAAACTCAGTGCTGAACTAAAGGGAAGCTTGCTGAGATAGTACTATTTAATTGCGAGTATTTGCTTCCTCGGGAGTGACCAGTCTATTGCCATGGTACTCCCCACAGAAAACCTCGGCGCTCACATTCCACCAGTGGGCTGGGAGCCACAGTTATGCCAGTCAGGCCTGTTTTGTTTCTTCGTGCTTTTCTCTTTCCTGAAGTTGAAAGTATACATTAAAAATAAAGTACTGATTAATAAGATTCTTAAATTCTACTGCAAGGTCATTACTGCACCTTCTCATACATTGCATTTTCAATAGTCATCACATTTACATGCCCACATTTTTTAGTTTCTTGATTGTCAACTACCTTTACCTCCATAAAGTACTAAAATCTGACTTTGTCACTGTACACTATTGATCTCATATTTATGATCTGTAGCATACTTTATGCCTAATGGCCATCACTATACCCACAATATTCACCGTGTATTCTGTTCTAGCATCTAGTAGTCAATTTTAAAGCACATGATTCAGAATAGTTTAAGGCCTTACTGGCTTATTCTCAAGATCTGCAATCCAACACAAGAGAAATGGAGAGCAAACTTTCCTTTTTATTTCTATTCATTTTTCTGCTATGAAATTAATGGAAATTCATTATGATTAATGGCCTAGACTTTTTTTTTTTTATATCCCTTACCTTCGTAAGAATCTTTTTTTATCCAGTCCTCAGGGTCATAACAACTTCCTCTGACCTTTTTAAATTTTTTATTCCAAGTTTTCAAGGGTTGCATACTTTCTAACTAGAGGAAGAAAAATCAGTCTGTAGAATGTACTAAGGAGATGAAGTTTTGTGCAAGGCAGTCTCAGTGTGCAACTCTTATACTTTTCCTTTATAGGACTTAATTTTACTGATACTCAGCAAATGCCAGCAAACACAGCTATGCATTAGGCACTTTGTTGCTACACCTAGCAGTCACTGGAAGGTATGCAGGCAGCACAAGTTGCTGCAAAGTTGGCAAAGTACTACAACAAAAGGCAGTGCAGAAATTCATCCAGTCTACAAAGAACAATGTCAGCCTACCACTGCCATCTCTGGGAAGCTGGTTCTTTAAAAACAGATTCAGTACAGAATAACAACAAAAATAATCCCCAAAAGGCCCAGAATCACCTGCACCCAAGAGCTACAACAACAACTAGCAGCAAAAGCTTTGAGGTTGATTTCTGAAATTTCTGAAATGCAACTCTAAAGCAGTGAAATCGGCTCTGATGGAAGTGTAATTCACAGTCACGTACCAGTTAAACCAAGAACAGGGCACTAGCTCCAGCCACCAAAATACTTTCTTCTGCTCTTCCACACCAAACTCTTAAATATCCTAAATCAAAACCATGTAACTCTTCCTTCTGACACCACCCCTCCACCCCCACCCAAATGTCCATCTATTAAAAAGTCCAAAGCCACATGTACCATACACTCTTTCAGGCAGGCTGGATTCATGCCACACCGTTTTTCAGTTGCAAAGTTGCAAGGTCAATCTGTTAGGGGAACAGTCCACAAGGAAGTGCAACATTTTTGGTCCAAGTTCCCCTTTCAGTGGTCAGCCTCTCCAGTAAGATTTTCTGCCTTCATTTTTTTTATTTGGTGGTGGGGTTTTTTGTTGTTGTTTTGGTTTTTTTCTGGGGGGTGTGTGCTTTGGGGGAATTTTTGTTTTGTTTTGTTTCGTTTTTCTACACACGTCAGCACGATTCTTCTAGTCAAGCAACTCTTATTCCTAATCTACAATATTTCCTTTATCTGGTGTCATGGGGTGGTATTACATGATCTTGAGTGATCATTTTCAAATGACCATATGACTAACATGGGTTTCACTTGAATACCTCTAAGAGGCCCATATGACTGTCCCTTATGAATATATTACATACTTGGTGTGCTAAGACTTAGCAATTTACCCTCATAAGCCCCTTCTATGATACAGGAATATTACCAACATTTTACAAATAGGGAATGGAGAAATGGAACAGGAAAAGATCCATCTTATTAAGGTATCTAAATGCTTAAGGATGCCTATTGGGATTTTCAAGGGTACTCTCTGACATACAATTCATATTAACTAATTGATGATTTTTCACTAAATGCCTAATTGGCATTTTTATTTTCTGAAAACCTTTAAAATCTGATTCACCCATGTCACCCTTTAAATCCAGCAGACCAGTATGTTAAACCTGGAACTCATTAGTCCTTAACTTATGCTCTAAGCACTGTGGAGTACTTCTCATAATAGGGCAAATTACTTGAAAAATAAAGATGCTGTGCATACCACAAGTATCTAGTCCCCTCCTGTCCCCTTTCTCCTGCCCTCCCAGTTTAAGTCACGCACCAATACTCAAGACAGCAGGGAGCCATACAACCAACTGCATCAGATGTCAGGCAAGAAACGAGTGGGTCTCTGGGGATCTGGCTGCTCAGTGCTGGGACTGAGGGGCACCAGGAGGTTGAGCTTGTAGACAAACCCCAATATCAGGCTCAGCAACCCTTCAGCTCGCTCCCTCCCTCATTAGGGTTTGAATTTTCCAGTAACTTCTGCACCTGTACAGCCCCTCTACCACTCATATAATGGAGCCAACGTACGTGAGTGGCTCAAATGAAACATGCTGTAAAATCATCTGCATCCACCATGTAGTTGGGTTTAGGCAAGTAGCAACTTCATTGCAGAAAAACTGCTATAAGCATGGGCAAATGTTTTAATTCCCATGCAAAAGCTAATAATGTATGTTTTCTAGCTGCACTTTTCTCTAACAGCTGTACACATTTTTAGATAGCTCTTTCAGCTGGCCTAAGAGGAAGTTACTCGGTTTGGCTAAGGCACATCACCTTCACATGGCGGGGGGGGAAGTTACAACAAGGATAGCTTCCATCTTTTTCTGCACGGGTTTTCTTCACACTGCTATGTTTAGATGACTAGTGGCTGGAAAGTGAATGGATCAGCTGTCAGGGCTTTTTACATTTTGCCATTGTTAAGTCAATGAAACTCACTATGTAAATCAAGCTGGATTTGGTCAATGTGCTAACCTTTGATTGTAAAACATATTACTTCTTTCTGGAAGTCACGTATACCATCACATGCCAGGACTAGCTAAACAAACCACACGGGCAGCCAGTTTATTGGGGCAGTAAATGCATTTGAATCAAAGAAATATAAGAAAAGATAAGTTAATAAGTTCCTGACGTTGCTACTCTACAGAAGTGGTTTCCAAGTCAGGGCTTATGGATAACATGTTGCCTGCTAGACCCTCTGAGACTGGCTGCAGCTGCAAAAAATAAAAATGTTAAAATTGAGGCCAATGGGAAGATGCTGCCTGCAGCATAATTGCTCACTGTTGCTGCACATTGGCTGGCAAAGGTTAGGGACCGCTGCTCTGTGTAATTGAGCAGGTTTGTAACAATACCGGGAGGCTGTTGTATAATACCGGTTTAAGCAAAAGAGGTAGAAATAAATACAGACTTTATTTTTTTTATATGTCTTTAGGTAAAGATGATAAATTTTTACTGAGCACACCATGTTTCAAAAATGCTCCCAAACAGATGCTAGGTACACTTTTTGCCCAAGGCTGATGGAAAAAAAAGCAGGTAGCTTCTGAAAGAAATCTGAAAAGCTGTTATCCAAGTAGCTGAGGTTAAAGTCTCCACATGTATTTCATGTAATTTAGTATTCAGAGTGAGTACTGATTTAAGTAGGCATTTTTGGAATCATCACCTGATATACAAATACGTGATTGATCCCTTGGTAAATGAAAATTACAGAAAATCACAGGTGTCTGTCACCAAAATTACTGCTTATATGAACAAAGCAATTAAATCTGCCTACATGAACAAAACAATTAAATTTGCCTAATTTTAAAGAATCCTTATCAAACATTGCATAAATCACTTTAATCTGAATATTTTTGAGTGAGAAGCCAGAATGGCTGCAAATGGCTTTAGATACAAGCGAACTGAATGTCAGAAAATTCCTTACTCATTCATTGTGATAGCAGACCTTTTTTCCCCATTTTTGTTTTATTTATTTCTTGGTTTTACTTGTTTTCTGCAGGACTTTTAGTATATCCAAGTGCTTGTCAGGAAGTTGCAGTGTTACTTCAGATTCACCAAATTACAGAAACATATTTCACAACAGTGTCATTAGACTGCCCTATGCTAAGTGGACTGATTTATTTTACGGAATATTAAAGACATTGATACTGTGCTGTGATGATCAGCTAATCTAACAGCCAGGCTTTCCAGTACTGCAAACGTTTATCGACTTCTCTTTTAACTCTCTAAATTTCTCCCCATACCAAGCAAACTCAACTTGACGGTGTAAAAAATGAATATAATAAACTCTTACTTCAAATTGCAATTTGCCGTTCCCTTACGGCCAGGGATGTACGGAACGGAACGAAACGAAGCTTTCAGCGTTCCCGTGAGGGAGGGCTCAGCTGCCTTATTAAAAGGCTTCCTTACGTTAAAGTTTGTAAGTCAGTGGTATGCCAAGGTATGGAAAGGCAACCCCAGTGCAGGCACACACACACGCAGCCAGCCTGTGAGCACCCTGTCGGACGCACAGCACCCACCTGCTACAGACACGCGAGAAATGGACTTTTTAGCTTGGGAAACACAGAAGCGCAAAGTTAGGCTTCACGGGTGGGTGCTGCGTTTAAACTGAGGACACACACACACACACACACACACCACCCCCGCCTTTGCACTTAAGGATGGCGAGGGCCCCCGGAGCACCGGCGCTGCCCCCGGTCTTGCGGGGCGGCCGCGGGGCCCGGCGGTGCGGAGCGGAACGGTGCGGAGCGGTGCGGAGCGGAGCGGAGCGCCGGGGCCGCGCCGGGGCCGCCCGCGGGAGAAAGTTGCCGCCCGGCCGCGCTCGGGCACTCGGCGCCGGCCCGCGGCGGTCGCTGCCACAGGCGGCGTGTGCACCCCCCGCGCTGCGCCCGCTGCTGCCGTGTCCCCGGTACGGGCGGCCGGCGGCCGTGTGTCCTCCCCCGGCCAGACCGGGGCCAATGCACCCCCCCACCGCGGGTCCCCCCGCACCTCGGGGCGGCCCCCGCCGTGCCGGCAGGCCTCGCCCCGCCGCAGCCGGCCTCCGAGGGATGCTCGGGGATGCTCAGCCGCCTCCGGTAGCCAAAGCACCGGGGAGGCCGCCGGCGCCCGCGCTCCTAACGGCGGCGGCCGTACCTGAGTCGGTGAGGCGGGGCCGGGCTCTGTCCCGCAGGTAGTAGATGAAATCCCGGCAGTTCTCGTTCTCCACCGCCCCGACGGAGCACAGCTCGGCCAGCAGCTGCAGCGCTTTCTGGCAGATCTCGTCCTCCCTGTCGCCGGGCATCGCCCCGCAGCATCCTCGGGAGCGGAGCGGAGCCCTGCGGTCAGGCGCCGCGCCGCTGCCCGCCGCCCGCCTGCAGCCGCCCGCGCCGCCGGGCCGCCGCCCGCATCCTCCGCCAGCGGCGCCCGCCCCGCCGGGCCGGGCCGGGCCGCCCCCGCTGCCGGCTTCGTCCCGCCGCCTCCCGCGCCGCCGGCGGGGGCGGGGGTCCCACCAGTTGAGCGCGGGGGCGGGAGGGCCGGCGCCGCGGCCGCCTGGCGCAGCCCCCCCCCCGGCGGCAGCGGGCGGGTGTCCGCCGTGCCTCCGCCCGCCCGGGCCGGCCGCCGCCCCCCAGGGCAGGGGCTGCCCCCGGCCCCCCCGGGGACCCGGCCGAGCCCCCCCCCCTCCCCGGGCCGAGCCTCTGGGCCGCGGCCGCGAACTTCAGAGGCGGCAGCGGCGGCGGGGAAGGATGGTGCTGAGCGCGGGTCCTGATGGGCAGCGCCCCGGCCGCCGTCCCCCCATCACCGGCCAGGCCGAGGCGTCCGCTTGGTGCCAGCAGAGTGTCGGTGCCGTGCGCGCTGTGCCTCGGTGCCTACCCCTACCAGAAATGATGCTGTTCGCCCGGTTAATTGACTTGAAATTATCTGTTATAAATAATGCGTGCCCTCGCTGCCTGAGCCTAGCCGGGGGGTGGATGCTGGAAATTTACTCCGGGCACAACAACGTTCTTCAGCCGGCTCCTTTTGGCCCGGGCCGGGGCTTAGAAAGGGTTAAAGTACCGGTGAGCAGCCTCAGGCCCCCCAGCCCCAGCCCCGGCCCAGGGTCAGCAGGATTAGTGCTGCGGAGGCGCGGAGCTGTCTGCCATTGAGCGCGTGTTTATCCTGACGAGTGGGAGATTTGTGAGGTGCTGCTTCGCTTCCTGGGTTCGTAGGCAGCGAGGCTGGTGGGTGTCATGGGGGGAAAAGCTGAGAGCTGGCTGCTCCATTTAACTTAATTTTTTTTTCTCTTTCTCCCTTTTATAATAGTTTAAGCGAATATCAGAGGCCATGATGAGCTTGGAAAGTTCAGACCAGTGTGGATGTTCAGTCTGCTGTTTAAAGACTGGTGATAACGGCTCTAGAAATAGCATAGATGGCAACATCTAGTAGAAGCCTCGTGTTTTTTAAGGAAAAAAGTATAGCGTTGAAGTAAGTTAGGATGTATTCTGCAAATGAAGTGGATGTTAACAACAAAAGTTGTTGACTAGTATAAGTTGTTGTCTCCTAGTGCTGTGGCAGCATTGCTTATGTCTCAAAGGCATTACTTCTTTTCATCACTTTTGATGGAAAAATGATGCCTGTAAAACATGACTGTATAAGCCAGGTATAACGCCATCGGTAAACAGGCAATTCTTCCACGCTGGCTTGTTAGGAATTCATAACAGATAATGAAGTGGTATGCAGCTGTTAACAGTTGTTGAGGTCATATTTTTGAAACCCAGAGGGTTTTATGACATAAATATAGGTTTTCACATCTAAGCATGAGGAAATTTCCCACTAGTCTCAATAAATGGTGCACAAATGTTTACCTCGGTGCTAGAAATACCAGCATGAATGGCTTGTTTCTGCAAGCATGCATGGAAGGGGTGGAGAGAGGCAATTCTGAAGAGATGCTGTCAATCACAGCTCGCTCTCTGAAACTAAGGATCAGGCTTTAGTAGTACTGCTGAAGTTTGTACTTCAGTGAAGAAGGGGTAAAATTTAAAGAACTCGGTAGAACCAGATACACCAGAATCCCTTTTTGGGAAAAACACCTTCAAGAAGGCTAATTATTTATATGTATGTAAGCTCTCTAGGAGTAGAAACTTTTTCGTCTGTAACACAAAATCAAGTCCTGGCCAATGCTGGTGATACGTAATAAAGGGGAGGAAAGACAGAAGAGCTATCAAGGACGACTGACAGAGACATCAGTGACGTACAGTCCGAGCAGTCCAGCAACCGTGTGTGACCAGGTTTTGAATTACTGTGTAATTTGTGCATCGTGACTCATTGAGGCAGGTTATTTGGATATATTTTGGTAGTTTGGCCCTGATCTAGATGGCTGTGCTGTTCTGTAGCTTGTACTCTGTCCAGGATAGACAAATATATCAACTGCAAAGTGATATTAATGCATTTACTAGAGTGTGGGTTTTATCCTGGGGGACCACAAGCCCATTGCTAGCCTGGGATTCCAGATTGCTGCGGAATGAACTCTGGACAGCCTGGTGATGAAGTGGTAATTTCTCTATCTTTTTGCTGTAACTAAAAGATCTTGCTTCATTTTTTAAGTAGCAGTGATCTGAAGGTGATGAGATGTTTGTAATGCAGATGGTGAGGGTTGGAAATTTTTCATTCTGGTGGAGGAAAGACCATGAAATAGTTTGGATGTCACTGCTAGTCAACAAAGGCATCTATTTTCAAAAACTCTGAGCAGCTACTGAGTGCACTGCATAAGCAAATGCCCATGCCTCTTTCTGGAGATAATAGTAGTAAACGTAATCTGCTGTGTCTCAAAGCAAATGTCACTTTTCCTTCCTGTGGCTGTTTGTGAAAACTGGATTATATCTGCCATTTTGTTGTCATCAATTGCATGTTTCTGTTCTGGCAGGCACCCCTAGTTGTGATGAGTTTAGTCTTGGGAGAGCTGCAGATTTTGCCCATTCAGGGGGACATGTTATGTTCGAGATCTCTAGTGAATACTGTACTAATTAGCTTTGGTCCTAAAAGGGGCATTGCATGGCGCAGTGGGACACTCCTGTTAATCTTATCTTGAGAGTTACAACTTGTACCTACCATAAATCTGTTTTTTTCTGTTTAGCTTCGAGCTGCCCTCACACAATACAGTGTACTCAGAAGTTAGGAAAAAAAAATCCCCAAACCTGCTACACATGGAGTCAGAATAAGTTTAACTCTTTGACCTACAACAGTTCTGTCATCATCAATTGACACATTCTTCTTTCCTTTCTTGAAATAAAGCTTTTCCCCAGTGTTCTGGCAGTAACACAAGGGTTGCTTGGCAATGAAATCATCTTCAAAGCTACGGCATTCATGAAAAGAATGCCTTTCTGGAAGAAAGTAACACAACTTACATGAGAATTTTTATTATGGCTATGCTGCAACCAGAACTTACCAAGTATTTGTATCAAGTATTTATAACGGTTTGAGTGACTTTTGGCTACAAATAGGTGGACATAGCTCATCATGTTAATACTTTTTTCTTTAACAAAAGGGAAGAAAGAGGCCATGTGTATTTCAGGAAATCAAGGAAACATGTAGTGCGTTAAACTTAATATATGCCAAATGACAAACAAAATAATTTCTTTTTTTCTTTCTTTTTTTTCCTTCTTTTTCCCCAAAAGTCAAATGGGTGAATTTTGCGATTAAAGAGTAGGATGAAAAGGCAGAGATCAAGGAGGATGTTGCTGTGGTTAAAGGGTGCCATTGCGCTACGTGCTGGTTTTGGCTGGGATAGTGTTGATTTTCTTCTTAGTAGCTGGTACAGTGCTGTGCTTGGGATTAGTACACAAATAATGCTGATAAAACCCTGAGTTTCCCATGCTCTGTCAGAGAGCGGGTGCACGAGAACCTGGGAGGGAGCATAGCTGAGACAACTGACATGAACTAGCCAAAGGGATACTCCATATCCTAAAGTGTCATGCTCAATACATAAGCTGGGAGAAGAAGGAGGACGGACAGGGGGGACGTTCAGAGTTACAGTGTTTGTCTTCCCAAGTCACCGCTACGCGTGATGGAGCCCTGCTGTCCTGGGGGTGGCTGAGCACCTGCCTGCCCCAGGAAGGGGTGAAGGGATTCCCTGTTTTGCTTTGCTTCTCTGTGCGGCTTTTGCTTTGCTTATTAAACTGTCTTTACATCAACCCATGAGTTTTATAATTTTTATTCTTCAGTTCTCTCCCCCACCCCAACACGGGGGGAGTAGGCGAGCAGCTGTGTGGGGCTCAGTTGCAAGCTGGGGTTAAAGCATGACACACTAAAGGCAGTTGCCTAAAGTCCAGGCTGGAGAAGGGAAATGCCATTGTGCAATCAAAGACTGATAGATCTATCAAATCTTTCTGTTACTTGCTGTGCCAGACTTTCTGCCTTGCTCTCCCCCACATAGGCATATACTCTTTACCTTCTGCTCTTGATGGACATAACATTTTATACTACTAAAAAGAAGAAAATGCTTAGGTGAACATATAAGAAATAGGAACATGAGTAACAGATTTGTAGTATGGTGCTTTTATGGGCAGCTTCATTCTTGAGATGCGTTAGTTGCTCTTCGTAGAAGGTTTTAGGAATGCCTTTAAGGGAAGGGTAGTTAGAAAGTAGGTATGCCCCTATTTGGGCTTTTTACTCATCATTGACTGCTAGAGGTCACGTGGAAACAGGTTAGTGTTAACCAAAGGAAAGGTAATACCATTTTGAGAATGTCTTATAAAACTTCTATAGCTGTTCTTGGGTACAGCTAATACAAAAACATTTAAAGATTTTGAGATCAGCATTAAATACTGTGATGAAGGAACACAAGAAGGGATGGTGGTGTATTTTCATTATGGTATTCATAAAATCTTCAAGCTTTTTATGTGAAATCACATGTCATTTATCGACATCTGTTCAGATTTTTAAAACATGATGCGTAAAACCAGTGTTAAGCACTGGATAGTACAAAGCTTTGTTCTTTTCTCTGCAGGAGGCCTGTAAGCTGTTTCTGTGTCTGAATTAGTAAAATGTCATTGCAGAGTTTTCTGAATGATGGTAGGTAGGTTGCTTTCTCACAGCAGGTCCTGAAGGAAGAGCAAAATATCTATCCTGCACTGAGCAGAAGAAAGGTATGTCAAATCTCTTAGATTCCATTAAGCATGACTGGAAGCCGTGCTGTATTAGAGGATAAGGAATATACATCTGACAGCCAATGTCCCGATACAACTGGGGCTCAGCTACATTTTATGAAGTGAGTTAAAGATGCGTAAGTTAGTTTGAAAAAAGGTTATGAGAAAAAGCAAGACAGCTACTTTAAGTCTACTGTAGCTCATCAGTGGGATTTTTTTTTTTGGGGGGGGGAGTGTTTTGGTAGGGTTTGGTTTTTTTTTTTCTCGTGTTGCTACTGGGCAAAGCTTTACTGCCTAGGGAAGAGAAAGAGGTGCAAGCTCAAAGTAGAAGATATTGCCCAGAAGACTGTATGCAGTGTAACATGAATACAAGCTACTTCAGGTGATGGATCGCTTTCCTGACCTTTTTATAGCAGATAACCATTTTTTTCTTGATCTTCATACCCCTCATATTGTTAATAGAGGGGACTTTGGGTACTGCAGCTTATCATCTGCTATTTTCATCTATCTTAATAAAGCTTCCTCAAAACTAGAGAAAGAGGGAGGAAAACATGTCTTCTGATTTGACATTAATTCTAATTAGACAATCTCTTCCTTGACAGCTTTTGCAAACACTACGGGGAGGGGAGGAAGTTTATTGAATAATTCAGTCTTGAGAGTGAATTGAGCTTGAGGAGAATTGTTGAATTCCCAGGTCTGTGGTCTGTGGTTTTTGTTATTGACTGCTCACATGGATTAGAAGTCCTGTCTCCACAGTCAGTGGTTTTTATGTCCCCTTTGGATGCTGCAGTTTTGTCTAGCTTTCCATCCCTTAACGCCAGCGTTCTGATCTTGCAAATATGCATATGAAGAATTGCCAAAGAACCTTCTTGCTACCAAGGGGAGCCATAGCTCTCATGCTACCAGAGCTCCTTTCTAGCTGAAGTTCTGCATGTATCTATGCAACTATAAATCAGAATTTGGCCCTGGACCTGAATGTTGAGGAGAGTCCAGTGAAAGCTGACAGAGTCAGCACACTGAGCATGGAGTCATCTTTTCTTACTTCTAAGGTCTGGTGGGGTTTTTTTCTGTTCTACAGGGTATTAATTTATGACACTTTCCCTAAATGTTTGCCCGTTCGTTGATGTTACTTTTATTACTGAATTTTAATCTTACAAATGCACATGAAGGCACGGTGTGACAAGGAAATTGATATCCCAGACAGAAATAATGAAATGAACACTTCAGTTTCACCTTGCAAGTAAAGGATGGTCCAATAACCAAATCATCACCTGTGATTTCTTTCTTTTACTGCTAAAATGTGTTCCCTAAACTGCACTATAACTGTAGCTAGGTTGGAGCCACACCATCTTCCTCTCCCAGAGCTAGACATTGTCAGATAAAGAGCAGAAGTGTTGACCTTTACATTGCTGGGTGAACTACTGTTTAGAGACAGGGAATATGCTGAAAAGAGTGTTCCTACAATAACCTGGACAACCATTGTACTGTTCTTTTCTGAGGCACTGTTGCTAGTATCCTCCCCTCATGTGCTGAAGCATCCAAATCCTTAAGGAAGAGGAAAGCTTGATATCAGAAAAGAATCTTCTGAAAACGGAGTGTCTTAGTCATGCCAGATATACCCATGAAGTTTGTTATTTATATTAACATGCTAACAGGATGCCAGATGATAACAGGATGGGAGTCGGTCCTGTACTTTATGTATCTACAGTCAATAAGTAACAAAACCCCTAATCTTTCTATCATTTGATACACACACACACACACACACACACATATTTGAGTCATTTGGGTATTTTTAAATGCTTAAAAAATAGAGCCCATTTTCTGCAAGGTGGAATGATGATGTGATAAATGTCACTGAAAGTAGCTTGTCCAGAAAAAAAAAATGATGAGGCTTGCTAATATTCAGGACTGTAAATAAAACCTGAACCAACCTTAGCAAACCTTAAAGCCACCGAAAAAAGTAAATGTTATTATCTCCAATGCATTTTTTTCCTAGTTCAAGAAGCAGAATCATCTGCAACAAAAATAAGTCTGAAAATTGGTGTCATATTGTCTAGTAGAACCTTTATATAATTAACTCTTATTGATGATCTCACTCAGTGGTGCAGTTCATATGAGTAAATATGTAAGAGTTCAATCATAATGTGGACTGCAGGAAAGCTCTGCTAATGTATTTCCACTCAGCTGCTTACAGCTACATGTTACTATTTCCTAACCAAAAGAAGGAATAAAAATGTTGTGTGGTTTTATGGCTTATAGCTTGATGAATTTGTAAGACAATGCTAAGAAAGTAGCTTTTGGTGGCCAGGATGTAGGCCATTACCTTTGAACCTTAAAAGATTACAGAACCTGCAGCTAAACAAGAGTTTAAAAAAAAAAAACCAAAAAACCCACCAAACATCCAAAAGAAAACCTTTTTTTTTTATTTATGGTAATTTAATGCTTTGTAAATTATAGATATCACTAGTGTTTCTGTAGTCATGGCCTGCTTTTAAAGGTAGGTAGGTCTAGGAAACATTTCTGATTAAGTGTTAGATCCAATGGGATCTGCTTGCAAGTAAAATAAGCCCAAAAATCCCCTTGTGGATTGATGAAAAGTTTTATTCCTTTTAGATCTGTCTTTAGTTCTGGTTAACATATAATCAGTTAAGCTAGAGCCCATCCAGAAGGCAGCAGTGGTTTAAAATAGTCAATTAATTGTGCTTTCTGCTAGATATTCTTGAAGTAGAAAGTGTAGAAACAGTAACTGAACTAACAGAAGAAATGACTTAATATTAGTGTGTGTTTGAGGATTCACTTGACAGAAAATTCAGCTTCTGTATTGCAAGAGTCTGAAAAGTCCAGGTGGCCTCATTTGGCATGTTCTATTTCGGATCCGTGTTCTCTAGCTAATACACTCATGAGTAGACATGGACTGATGTCATCTCTGGTAAAGAAAATACAGGAAGAGAGAGGGTGAGTGTTGATCCGGTCCTCTCCAGGTCTGTTGAAGAGCAGCATTTTCTTGCTCAAGTGGTCCTGTTTGGTTTATTTTGAACAGGGAAACTTCACAATAGTTTATTTTCAGTCTCATTGGAGTTCTTCATTTTTTTGACATGCATTTGCTGCTTGCTTTCTGCATTTGATTGGACATAAAAAAGGAAAATCTGGAAAAAGAAGGGGAGAGGAAGCCATGGATTTGTGTTCTGGCAGTAAATACCTATGTAACACTTGTATCTATTATTTTATATGCTAACTACATTTTGGATAAATTGTGAACACAGCAGTGATGTTGTTGCACGTATGTTGTCCCAAAAGGCATGTTGGACCTTTGGGATCAGGCCCTTATGCTGGAGGTCAGGGATAATTGTCTGACTTCTTGAAAAGGTCACTCAATATTCTTCTTTCATAATAAAAGAGCAATATAAAGCAGAACAGTGACATGGCTTTTGGCAACAATATAGAAAATATTTAATGCAAGCAAATATATTATCTTCTTGAGAATAACTTTAACTGTTCTAAGGGTAGTGATGTTGGCCATGGCTTTGACAATGCTGAGGACAGAAATTGGTGTGTATGTGTGTTTCAGAAAGGGAGGTGCTTTGCAGCAGAGCAGGGAGGGAGAGAGATGGTGCAGGGCTTTTTCTGGATCTCAGTAAGAAATGACCATCAGCAAATGACTTAGTAAGATAACCACTTTAATAAGACAGAATAAGAAGAGGGATATAGATAGTAAGCCTTACATCCCTTTGTGCCATGATGGATGGAGCCTGGATGGATTCTCCTGCGGCACGCTGCACTGCACAGAGCAGCTCCTGTCTGTGGAGAGAAGCTCTCCCTTTGGTTACCCAAGCTAGTATAGGATTTCCTTACGAGGAAACAACTCTGTTCCTAAAGGACACTCACATGAGTTGCTGCACTGCCAGATGCAGGCAGGGTGAGGCGGGTAGTGCAGATGCTGATACCAAGGAGTGAGCTGGCCTAGGCTGCCCTGCAGCCAAGGCACTGCGAGCATTGCAGAGCCTGCCGGACATGCTGGACATGCAGCATCGTGCTGCCCAGCACCGGCCTGGGCACGCTCCCGTTAACTGTTGCATGGATCACTGACCCCTAAATGTGCAATGTGTCTCTCAGTCAGGATGGGGAACATGCTAGTGCTCTCCCTTGTTTATAACTTAAACATGTGGATTATTAAATTGCGGCCATCTTTAACAGGGTATGGTATTTTGTTAAACTTTTCCTTTCTCCTGAGTATTCAATGAACATTTTCAAAGTCTGTGTGGCCCATGAGCTGACAGTGTGTGTGTAAGTGTAGGGACTACACACCTCTTTTCACTTTTGATGCAGCATTATGCTGGTTTGTAGGAAAGGTTTTGTTTTATATGTCCAGTTTTCTTCTTTTTGGAAGTTTCCTTGGCTTGAGTCTTTTTGTAATACCTCTAGAGCATGTGTCACATCCATTGCTGTTCTGGGCTCAAGGCAGACTTCGGGTGTGTAATCCCTTTTCCCACAAGCTTGAATTCAAATCAGAGTTGAAGCATGTGTATATACATTGCTTCAAGCACCAGAATACTTCTGGTTTTAATTAAATGGGACAATCCATGTCCCTAATGTTAGATGCTTCCCAAGTATCACTCTGAATCAGGACTGCCTACAGTAATGCTCCTGGGCTGCTTGTTCGTGTAAAGATGGTAGGACCTTTTTTGCCAAATCTCTGGCTAAAGACGAAAAACTTCACCCTGAAAATACCCAGCTTTTATAACAGCTAAATTGGTCACAGCCTTGTTGTGACAGAAATAGCATTGTTCAATTTCCTCTGCTTTTTTGCTTAATTTGCTTGAAGAAGATTAAGGAATCCCAGCTGAACACGATGCTTTGGCCACAGTGTAACTTGTGGTACCTCAGTGCAATGGCTGCTGGCCTTCTGCTTCTGTGCAACCACAGGACCCTGTGCTTGCCGTAAATCTGCGTAAGACAGCAAAAGCTTTATGGGTAGCTTGGACATCTCCCTTCCCAACAGACTAACGAACAACTTCTTTCTTCTATTGCACCTGAAACATCGGGTAAAGAAATGAGCTGTGCTGCGATACATGACACTTTAGAGGGGAAACCAGGTAAGCTGTTTCTTTGGCACAGGCATACCTTAAACCTGGCACTGAGGCCCCATATATTAATGAGTTTCACCAAGACTTACTGGCAAGGCAGTAATAAACACTTTGATCAGAAGAGTAGTGTTTTGGTGGGGTTTTTTAGCTTAATATATCTCTGTGATGCTGAGGCAATAAACTCTGCAGTTTGCTTTATTGGTTGCAATAATTACAACCTATACCTTAGAACAGCTTTTCTTCCACCCCCTGATCATCCCTCCAAATCTTTAAGAGCTATTTTTCCTTCTCTGAGGATGTTCTGATGCAGTTGATGCTATGTGGTAGGTCCTGGCCACCTGCTTTACTTGCTCATGTGAATGCTTTCTTGAGTCATACTCCCAAAATATGTTGTTGCCTAAATCTAGAGAAGGCTGTCAATTGGTAGCAGTTGAATTTTCATATTATACCAGAGTTTATGTTAAAGATAAACTCTTACAAAAATGATCAGTGTCTGGAAAACATCTGGGTTGTTTGCTAAGAAACAAGGGGTATTAAGCATCTAGTTTTCTGTATGGGAGGGGTTTTCTCTTGCTGTTAATTACTCTAGGAACAAAAATCCACAGTAGACCACTACACAGGAAAATGAGATTCTCTGGCTTGTACTTCTGTTGTTAAATATTGAAGCTGTCACAGAAATGTTTCCCATCCTATGTTGGCTACTCTTAGCATTAAGAGCCTCTTCTTTAGGCACTGTGAATTTTCAGTTCTTGTCAACAATATCTTTTCAGCCAGAAGGGTTAAGGTTGCTTTAGCAAGGTGGAGGGCACAAGGTGTGTGTAAGTGGGCTGTTAAGTCATTCTGTGAGCCAGAACTTGCAGGTAAAAATATTTTCTGCAAAGTGGCTCTTGGTCTTGCCTCTTTGGAATGGGTTCTAAGTGAGATGCTGTTGTACTGAGGTCCTGTAATTTTGTCTACTATGTCTTTTGATTTTAACCTCCTGGAAGAGTGTCTGTCTTTGGGTGAGGATTCTAAACAGAGTTCCAGGTGGATGATGGGGTCCACCTTTCAGTCTGGAGGAAATGGGGAAAATGTAAAATACTGTGCTGATCCTAGCATTCCCCTGTGCTCTCTTTGCAACAGTACTTGGAGTGGGCTGACTCCAGCAAGCTCTTTGGTCAGTGACTGAGCTATTTTGATTTTACTGAGTTGTGTACCTGTCCACGTGGATCACGTGTGAATGTAGATGGCCCCTTTCCCTCGTAGTAGAAAGTGGAAGGTGAAGAATGCATTCCCTTTTGGAATAACTGACCAGAGCAGGACTTGGAAAGCAAACTGTAGGGTCATAGGGAAAACCAGACGGTCAACAATGTGAAACTATTTGATTCTACAGTTATACAGGAGGAGTGTTAGATGGAAGACAAGGAACATAATAATCCTGCTTTGAAATTGCTGAGGCTTCATCTGATGCAAGTTTTGGATGCTGAACTTTCAGATATAGACAAGCTGAAGAGTCTCCAGAAAAAAAGAAACAAAAAAAGTCTTAGAAAATAATGCTTCATAAGCAAATGCTAAAAGAAATAGGAGATTTAATAAGATTTTTCTAAAGGAAAAGAATGATCTTTTGACTGTGGAGAAGTTTGTTATGTTTTCTGGCTTCTTTAAATAGAAGATGAGTACATAGAAAAAGAGGGACAAAATATAATCAACTCAACAAATAGTAAAGAAAACGCAGTTTTCTACGCAATAGAAGGCTATCTAACTGGATAAGAAAGAAACTCAAGTGAACAATACATTTTTTTACTTGAATACAAATCATGAAAAAGCATTTTGTCTTGATATCTTAGCAGTGGTTTAGTTTTGCAAAAAATTATTTTAATTTTAAATACTTTTTCTTGTGTAAATTAACATACCTTTGCACTTGCTGTTGAATATATATTAAGCTTAAACAAAACATAAAAGCTTGTCTTAATTGTTTCTAAAGCAGCCCATCTCAGACCAGCGCAATTCCCAGCAAATTCCTTGTGAAGACTATGGTGACTATCTTTACACTGTATAAGAGCCTTTACTCATAAAATTGGGTAAAAGCAAAGTAATCTGTATGGGTGCCTGTATTTGATGTTATTTGGTGCAATAGGAACATTTCAGTAGATTGCAGCAGTTGGTTCTGAGATTTGTTTGTGTGGGGTCTGGGGATTGTGGTTCAAGATGCATCTCGTCTAGTCCTCTGGACCTTAGGTTTGTATTTGTACATGCAGTTCAAAGCTGACCAGTGCTGAAAGCTCATGGTTTCAAACTCCCTCTGGGGTTGGAGAGCCTTTAGAGGGTAGCTGAGGCATATTTCACTTCCCTCAGAAACAAATTAATTTTACTCACATCAACTTTGGACTGTCTTGGAGTACAGTAAGCACAGATAATTAGGGGATTCACTTCAATACTGTACTGTTGCACTGAACCGAAGGATAAGGAGATAAAACCTTTACGGTTCCTCCTTGTGAATCACACAGTGGACATTCCCAACTTACCACACTCTCTCCCTTGTTTTTCCTTAAAAAATACAGAATTATTAAACCAGACAGATAGGCCTACTTTTTCAGTGTATACTTTATCACAGTACAACTGTGAGCAAACTAAGGAATGTATGATATGATTTTTTTGTTGGTAGTTCTCCTCACTGAACTGTCAAAGGCGACTTAAATTTCCCTACTTAACAAAGATGTTATTGGTAAAAACTTTGCTTTTTCTTGGTAGGCATGCCAAATATCAAGGGTACAGAAATTTATACACTATTATTGATAACAACTAGACATTATTAAGATATTCATCAAAAGGATCTTTGAACTTTTTCTTCTGTTCAACGACCTAACACTCATGTGCACATCTGTCTGTCACAGGAGTTCTTTAACATTTGATCAAAGTATCTGAAACCATATGGTAAAGGCCTCAATAATTAACAGGTCAGGATTTGCCTTCAGTTATGTCTCACAGCATAAGCTGTGTTTGTGTGGATGTAGCAACAGAGTCTTCTGACTCGATGTGCTGCTTCTCACATTGAGAACTAACATTGCTTAATAAATGTTAATTAACTTACTGTAGCCTTACATAATCAGAATGCAACTTTTTAAGCTGACAGTTTCTGCCCTTAAAGTTGTATTTATAGTTTGTATATGAATCCAAACTTTCCTTCTGTTCATTATGGTACAACCAGAGTTGGATGAGAAATGTCTTTCCAGTTTTTTGAAATTTTCAGGAATGTCATGATAACTTCTGTTCCAGTGTGGGCAGAAACCATGATTTTTTCAGATTGTTTTGGATTGGGGTTTTTTTTGCTAATAAACATGGGACTGTTTTTATTCGGCCACTTTGGCAGTTGGAACACACCATGGGAAGAGAGCACCTGAATCAAATGCCTGATACCTCCTTCTACATGAGTTTCCTCACAGTTAGTTTTGCTATATCCAGCTGAGAGGAAGGAAGACCTACCTTTCAAATTTTTTTCTTCCACACTCTTTCAGAAAGTTAATTTTTTTATTACCTTCCTAAACCAAACAAACAGATTGGCAGTTCCTTACAGAAACTTGTTTAGTTAAAGCTTTCCTGGCAATTCGTGTTGCAGTCTCTCAAAGGCTTTGGCAGAGTAAAGGGTGAGTGGGGCTCCTTTATTGTGGTTCCAGCTGCTGAATTTGGGTTGACTAGTAAGATTCTTCTTCCTCCCTTGAGACCTCAGATGGCTTCCCATTTCTTTACCTTTTTTGTTGTTTTGGTTTGTTGTTTTGTTGTTGTTGTTTTGCTTGTTTGTTTGTTGTGGTGGTGTTCTCCTCTTGTGCAGTTCATAAGATCTTTACTTAAAGACATGAGGGGTTGATCATCTGATTTCCCCAGGAGTCTGAACTCTTCAGTCCTAGGCTCCTCCTTGCCATTAGGTCAGCAGGGCTGATAAAAGCTTGCTTACTGCAGATTGGCTTCACCCAGTGCATCCAGCTATTTTTCCCTCAAACCACGTGGAGAAGGAGAAATGATCCATAGCTAGCTATAGTCTTTGTTTTTTCCCTGCTGTTATGTTTCTGTTCATACACAGGCTTTTCAATTTCACGAAGCCAGCTTTACATGAAAGCTGAAATGTAATTGCATCCTCCTGAGTAAAATGGACAATTTCTGTGCCAACTGCATTTTTAAAGAAAAAGATTACAGCATTCATTCTGCTGCCTGATTTCTTTGCCGATGAATCCCTTTGCTGATATAAAGGGATTAAATATTCTAAAACACCAGCCAGAGCAATTATTTATGATTCCATAAGTGCACAGAATAAAACCTTCATTATTTTTGTCAGGGAAAGAAGTAAAACATAACAGGTAGGCCTCTTCCAATACAGCTTGGTTTACTTCAGCAAATACTAGTGAGGATTCAGTTCAGTATATATCTGCTCACTGTTCCTCTCAGCTCTCCATGTTAACTTGAACTTTAATTATCTTGCAGAATTTGTGCTTTTTGATATACCTTGTACATCTAAGGCAACATAATAAATATTGTACAGTTTTGGGGGTTTTGTTTGTTTTAAACTGAAGACCCTAAGTGTAATAATATTTGTTGATGTCATGGGGAAAAAAGAAAGTGTGCATGGTTGCACACAAAGCAGTTTCAAATATCTTTTTCCTCCCTTTTTTCTAGTTTCTAGCATTGTTTGTCTTGTTCATAATACCTTTACGTGGCCTCAGGAAATGGGTGGCTTTTACAGAGTTGAATTTAGTTACAGTATTTTGCCTTTCATTGATCACATTTCCTAAGTTTTCCAGGCTTACTTATGCATTTTATGCTTGCTTATTGACAGTCATAAAATAGTTTAATTATAGTTATGTTGTGAGCATAATTATGCCAATATATCTCACTTTCTTTGAATAGTGTACAGAATTATCTTTTCCCGGCCAGATGATGTTGCAGGCTTACCTGAAAAAAGACTTGGTAGGAAGATAGTGCAATGTAATTCTTGTTCCCAAAAATGCGCTTGTCCATCTCAAGACTGCACAATCCTTCCCTTAACATTGGAATTTATCTTTGAAAGCTCTCTCTGATATCCCCCAGAGTGGTCCAAACAAAATGGTATTCTAGCTGTTTTGAAAAGTTTGTATTTGCGAAAGTGGGAGAGGTTAGGAAACTCAAGACAACCTGAACGCAAGAGTCTGGAATATCTGGGGTAAAATAGTTCTTCTTTGGGCACAGCTAAGATAATTGGAAGTATAGTTAAACTGTAAGACTTGTAGTCTCCTTCAGGAGGTGCTGAAGGGGTAATTCCTATTAATGTCCAGTTCAACAGATATTCTGTGTCACAGGATGAAGGGGGTGACAAGGTCCTTCTCCTTCAGTTACTGTCACAGTTACATCCATCCTAGCTAGTGATTACGGTGACTGCAGGAGAGGCTCAGTGGTGCCACATCATTGACTTTTTGAGCACTGCATGTTCATCTCAACCGAGAAACACAGCAATAACCAGACAAGCCCTAAGGAAGTATTAGAGCCTCTGTCTATAAAATAAGATTATGTTCTGAAAGATGCTGAGCATCAACTCTGAATAAAATCAGTAAGAACAGAGAGTGTGCAGGGCAACTCAAAGCAATGCAGAAGAAGTACTGTAAGCCTAAGAGCATTGGAAGCATGAAAGAAAATTATGAAATTAAACCCAGTGAGATGTATAAAATTATACTCCAGTAGACTGGATTATAAACCAATGTGGGCACTGGTACTTAAGAGGCTTTGGGGAGGAGAAGGTGGGTAGATCATCAGAAGAACTGTAAATGCCAAGAGAAAAGACTGAAATATCATAATGCTGTAATATCCTCATGTGGGGTCAGAAAAAAGAGTGAAACTTTAGAATGGGAATTGTCATCTGTGTATTTGCTTCTGTATGTGGAAGTCTAATGGATTCTGAAAGGCTTCTTAATGTGCACTTTTCAAGGAGTTTCTTTAATTCTTATTTCTTCCCAATAATAATAGAATTTTTCTTGCTGAGATGTGCTACAAATGCTGTGATATTTTTTTTTCCTCATTAGGAAGCACAAAAAAAGGTCTATATTGCATTTTCAGAGAACAGCTGGGTCTTTATAGTATGTATTCTTGCTCTTCACTTTACTAAATTACAACCACTAACCATATTATTTAACCATACGGTTATCTAACCATAACCACTAACCTGATTTCAGCTGAATTAAAGCTAACTTACTCTTCAATCTCTACCTGAACAAAAACATTCATCAGTGGTGTTCATGAGTTCACAGAATGCTAAGATTACAAGCAATTCTCATGTATTGTATAACCATCTGCAGATCTTAATGCATCTTTTGGCGGCATCCTCTGCCTAAAAGGAAAAATGGTTCAAAGCTATTGTGGGAGAGGATGGAGTTTTTTCTCCCTTCTAAAGCAAAACTTGCCCTTCTTTCTTAGCACAAGTCTGTAACTATTTCAACCTCACGAAGTCAGCCTTTCAAGAGATGCTTAAAATCATACAGGGGTAGTACTCGAAATCTGAAGCCAATGTGTTTTCTACCATCTACACTGTTTAAGATGTATAAAGATGTCTGTTTTAATGGTAAAAGCAAGAGCACTTTATTCAAGGTTTTTGATGATTACTTGCTTTTGGAAACACTGATTATTATTTTTTTTTGGTGATGTTCATGGACTTGAGTCTAAAGTTTCAGTCTTTTATGGCAGATGTTTCTTCCAGGCCTTTAGACCTTTCCCAGTCTAATTAGTCTTTGAGAAGTCAGCCTATGCTTTTGTACAAATGCTAATTGAACCAGCCCTATAACTTGCTTAGCACTTGAGAAACAGTATCAGCCCTCTGTGAGCTCTTATTTCCCAGGATTTAATCCTACTCTAAATCCAGTCTTATCCTTAGCATAAACTGGTATCTGTCTTAAAAAGAGTGGTAGCTTAGATCTCTCTGCTTCCTCCAGCCATCATTTTAGCCCTGTGAGGTTTTAAACAGTTGTCATTGATTTCAGCTTTCCAGCTATCCATTCCCAACTTTAAAACAGCTTAACCTCTCCTCTCGACTGGTGCCAGAGGCTCTGTGCCTGCTTTAGCAGGAGTAGTGACTCCTTTATGGTTTCTTCCATGTGTCCTTATTTTAAATCATTCATGATCTGTGACTAGTTTCACCTCTAGAGTTTCTCTTTTCCTGACCAGTCACAGCCTGAGCTGTACCCCTGAGTCTCATACCTGCTTTAGAAGGAGTGACGTTACATTTCTTCCAATTTCTTCAAGCTCTTATTTTAGCTGCATGAGCATGTCAAGATCTATCACTCAGCTGCATATGCTCTCCTTTTTTCAAGCTCTGTCCTTAACCTAAATCCCATCTTTCCAGCAATGCAGTGGGACTTGACATACCTTATAGCCAGCGGCAGCATGTTTACACCTCTGTCCCACAGTCCTCATGTCACCCTGAAGGCTCTTAACCTGCAGCATTCATCTCACGCCTGCTTCTCTACTTTCCTGAAAGCTAACCCGAAAAGTGGTTGTAGGGCTAGTTAGTGCTTGCCTTAACTGGAGTGACAGCTCACGTAGCCCTGCTTCCTCCAACTCTCATTTTGGGAGCACCTGCAGAACTGAAGGTAGTGCTGAATCTTGAAGGTCTCATAGGGCTGGAGTGCACTGGGCGGGAGAAGAAGGTACAGTCTGGTCTGCAGGGTTTGGGAGAGGGTGAAACGTGAGTTGGATTTTTTAAGACCTACAGGGCTAAAACTGGGCAGGTATAAGTTGTATGTCTGGTGTAGCTTCTAATTTTTTAATACATTTTTACCATCCTTTTACCTGTCGTCTTGCTTGTCTTTAGTGATCTGATGCTCACTTCAGCTTTATAGGCTCTCCTTTCTTGAGCAGTCCCTAACTACAGTCTGAGCTGCGACTACTGGGCTGTTATTTGTCTTCCCATGCTAGAAAGTCCTTTAAAGATCTAATGCTAATGCATTTTTCCTCTCATCCCTGAATATATCCCTGGCCATATGACCTGCACTTCCCATTTAAATTATACATCATTAACTTGTGCTTTCATCATAAATGTATCAGGTGGAAGAAAGCTGTATCTCTTACTCAGGTTGGAACTGGAATTAGAGTTATATTTTGGAATATTGTTCTCTGGAAGCTGTCCAGCTGCAGCAATGAGTCTAGATTAAACATGCTCCAGATCCCTATACAAAGATAGCTTTTTTCTCATTTATCATTTCTAGCATCCAGCATCACCTTAGGTCTTTAGCCCTTGATTTCCTGATCCCTGTTCATAGTTTGGTCTGAGCTTTATTCCAAGTAATAAACCTAGCCCAGTGATAGCAACCTGTTCTATTCCCTAGGTAGCCAGCCTTACAAAAGTAAGTTTTGTCCAAAATAGAGGACTAATCCAACAGTAATTCTAGCTTTACAGCCCCTCCTGTGCTGATTCATAACCTTAGTATTAATTAGTCCAGCTGCTCCTGTCTTCTTCCTAACCTTGAGAGAGTGGCGTGTGGGGTACTGAATTTAGCTCTTTGTTGTGTTTTCTGGAATTCAAACCTTCTTGACTATCTGGCTTAGCAATATACAACTGTTACTTTCTGTGCTGTGTTTACTTCGGTAGAGAAATAAATTGAGTTTATATCTCAGCAATACAAATCCTGACTAAACTTTTAATTCAAAAGCATGCAGAGATAATGTATTTGCATAAGCAACTCAATATACATATACACATTTTTATGCTTAGAAATTACTATTTTTTTCACAGAAAGCTATCATATATACTAATAGGACTATTAGAAAGAAGGGGGTTTTTTTGTGTGTAGCCTATCTCTGTGCAATTATGTTACATTTTCAGAGCATAAGGAAAAAGGCTCCAACACTCCACCCCCTCCCTTCCCCTAGGGCTAGATTTTTCCAAGAAGTTCCTCTCTTTAGGAGGAGCACAGGGAGTACGTTGTGTGCTGTGCTGTCTTGAAAAATATGTCAAACTGCTATGATCTCTACACAGCAGCTGATCGCTTCAAAATCTGGCTTTCGTCCAAGTCAACCAGCATATATGTATGTAGTACAGCCTTTCTCAGTGGACACATGATGAGCTTATTAAAAAAGCTGTATACATACCGTGATTTTTCATATAGATTGAATTCAACCTAAGCACATTTTCACTGATGCATTCAAAAATACTTCTCAAGAGGGGATGCTTCTAGGCAGCTGCTCAAGTATGTTTCTTCAATCATTTGAATGGTAGAATTTTTAAAATATGTAACCCTTTTGATGATGAAGTGTATTTATAAAATATAGTCTGTCTTCCAAAAAAAAAAAAGATTATTAATTTTGCAAAGGATTCACTGTGAATTAAGTGCAATATCCTAGCTGTAAATAGTAGAATTTAACTGGGAAGGTTAACTTTCTCAGGGTAGGTTGGGAGCAGAAAACCCAAATTAAAATTAGTCTATAAACACAGTTTGTTAACACAGCTTCTGTAATGGGAAATCAGTTTTCAGATCTTGATTTTTCAGACTGAACAAGATCCTAGCACACTGTAATGCCCTACTGTCAGATTAGATTCTCTTTATGAAGAGATTTCAGTAAATGCTCAATATCAAGCGAGCATACCTTGCATACATGGTGATTGTCAACTTTTAACTCTTCTCTAAAGGGGATGATGAGGAGTGTAAAAGAAGACTGGCAATACTTAAATTTCCTGGAGTGGTACAGATGCTAAAGGTCTTTTCTAACTTAAATAATTCCATGATTCCATATTATGCTAAGGACTTGCACCCAGCAGCTATGAATCCCTGGAAGACTTTCTGCTACAGGGATCCTGTGCTATTCTGGGATAAATCAGGTATAACATAGCAAATTCCACAATACTGTTTACTGCAGGTAAAGAAGGTCCTTTACTTCCCATGGATTGAGATTGATGTGCAGCTGCAAATATCTCTCACCAGTTTATTGGTAACTCATAAAAGACAGGGACCTAAAGAGCTTTGATTAGTCAAGAAGAAGCCCCTCACTCTTAGCCAAATTATACTGCAGCTTTTGATTTATAGCTTTATGGCATACTTGTGGTTTTGAGTCTCTTACTGTGCTTTTAGTCTGAGGACTTTTGAATGCAGACAGATGCTTTGTTGCTGCCAGTAGGAAAGAGAAGAGCCTTTCTAAAACCAGCAGTCTTAGTAAGAATTCCATGACTAAGGTTCATACTAGTCTGACCTTTCTTTAAACTGTGTACAGCAGTCTTTTTTTACTATTATTATTTTTTATGAGATGAAAAGGATTGATACCTTGCTTCATGCTATGTGATTTACCATGATAAAATATCATTTTGCCTTGGGCTTTCTGCTGACTGTGCTGTAAGGCTTGTACCCCAAAATGTGTTTGTCAGTATGTATCACATCTCTTCTTATCTAGTTTGGTCTATCTGCCTATTTATGTAACTTTCTGTATCATCAAATGCTTATCAGCACAGGGATTCTGGCAAATTCCCTGTCACAGATGTATCTGCGCAAGAGTCCTGTGTTTCTCATCTCGTTTCTGCAATGATGTCACACACCTGTGTCAGGTTGTACCAGCTGCAAGTGTTAAGGATCTTGTAATTAGGTGAGGCTGTGCTTCCAAGGACAATTAGGAGTGAGCACAGGACTGTGAACACGTTTGATTTCTGATTTGTTTTGTTTTCCTTTCTATCTGTGTAATGAGAAAGCTCACAGTAGCAGGGAGATACTATATGAATGAGCTATATAAGTTTCTCAGAGAGCCTTGAGGATAGGGAACACAAAAGTGGTAACTGAGCACTTTTTCTCTAAAAATAAATTTCTGTGAGTAGCAACTCTATTTGTCTATCGTATATAAGGTGAAAAACTATCCTTTATGCAAGCAATTGGAAAGGAGAGAATTAAAAACCAAATAAGAGTGTAAGGCGTGCTTGACTAGTCAAGATGTAGAATAGGATGCAGCAATATGTATATGTCAACAAAAGGGTGTAAAAATGCAGAATTCTGTAGTGGAGAGAAGTCTGATTGCAGCTGGCTGACTGCAAAACTCATCATGAATAGTGGGAAGTATATGATCCAAGCAGGTGGTGAGTAAAAGAACCTGAGTGACAATTCTGTTGTTGAGTTTGTAGTGGATCGGAGCCCTGCTCGATGGCAGAGGCACTGTAAGCATTTGCTAGGCCACTTCAGTGCGGGGGTTTTACCCTGTTGCTTTCTCTTGTGTATGTTTTACCAGCTGCAGGATCAAGAGGAATAGAATGGCCAGATATCTTTGGGTAAGGTATCTCTGTGATTGTGTTTGGGTTTTGTGTGGTGGTGGTTTTTTGTTTCAGTTTTTTTCTTTTTTTCCCAAACTTCTTTATTCTGTTTTATTACTAATTGTACTTAATATCTAATCCCTTAGTCTTCTGCAAAGAATAAGCAAAACTGGTATTGAATGTGTTTGGGGGTTTTGTGTTTGTTATTTGCCTTATTGGGGAAGTCCTGGGCTTGCATTTTTCTAGGTCTTGGTTTTTATGTTTCTTGTTGCTGTTTGTGTCTTTTTGCTAATCTGTTTTGCACTGCAACCCCCAGTTCTCGTGTTACATTCTAATGTTTTTCTCCTGTGTTTGTTAGCATTGCGCTCCCTTTAATGCATCTGTGAGTTTGACCTATAGCTCTCCTGTTGCTGTTCAGCTTCTCTCACTTCTTATTTTCCTCAGAATCATGGGCTCTGTCTCCATGATCTCATTCAAAACACCTTCACACATTTATGTTCTCAAATGCTTTATTAGTCGGGTCCAAAATAACTCTCTCTTCTAGATCTTTTTTTTTTTTTTTCTGTCTTCTGAAACAAAAGTTTTTCTCTGTGTATTTTATGGTGTGTTTTTTTTTTTTTTGTTTAGCCTGTGCCCAGACATATGTTTAGGATGCAAGGACTTACATCAACATTTGTGAATCTTTTAGAGATACTTTTCAAGTCCTATTCACCACAAAAGAACCTGTTTATTTACTACACAATTACAAAGAAGAACTGGTATCTAGGGCTTTCAGGTGTCCTGATGATCTCTTGGTTTTCCTTTATTACTATCAGCTGAGATTGATTAGGACAAGGTGAAATTAGTCCTAACTTTCCACAGGTTTGTTATTTGCATGCTGTTTGCTCCCTGTGGCCTACCAGAGTCCTGCAGCTCGTCATTTCCATCTCTGTATTACTGCAGTATTCTGCCTGAAGTGAATATGTGGATGAAAGATGGCAGGAGAATGAGGGTAAGGGACATAAGGAAGTCTGAAGGTGTGCAGGTGTCTGGGAACGGGCAGTGAACTTTAACTTGAGAAACCTGAAGCAGTTTCTCAAAGAAAAAGCTAGTTCAATTTTTATCTAGTATGTTGTAAATGTGTGAGTGATACTTGATAGGGAAGTGGGAGAAGACAGAGAATCTCTTTAACTGTATGGTTTGCGAAAATAAATCTGCTTGCTGGAGATTAGGAGGGCATTGAAAATACGATTATATGTGCTGTGGGCTCCAGTAGGTTTCCTGAGCTTGGCTGAGGAAGAAAGCACAATCCTCCTGAGATTCTGGAGGACTGGAATAGAGACTTGCTGATACAACATAAATATTTGCTTCAAAGTACTGCTGATGAACCGTGGAAGGATGGCTTTCAGATCACAGGGAGTTTTGCCCCATGTGTACTGAAGTTAGATTACTGCCCCGGTCACGTGTGAGTTGTGGTATACTCTCTGTGCTTCCATATAGGAGCCTTTCTTGCCTGTGTTTTTCCCTTCTTTAAAATAAAGATTAGCAACATCTGTCACAGTGAATGCTTTGTTAAAAGGAAGGTTGTGAACTGGCACCTGTAGTGAAGCTGTATTGGTAAACAAACTACCCAAGTCATTAAGCTTTAGTTTTGGGGAGCCGATTGTCTCTCTAGCATTGAGCAATTTTCTTACAGTTTTTAGGGCTTTACTTGCTATGATATGACTTTGATACACTTGTTAGGAGAAGCATGTAAAGGTCACTTGTCTCCTTGGAAACCAGAAGATAAAATTACTCTAGTTTTATCTGTTGCCTGTATTTTGGTATAAATATTTTTTTGTTTCCCAAGGGATAGCTACCTAGGTATGGAGGCATTAACTATTTTGTAATGATTTTGTGTTCTGCTAAGGCAAGGGGGTCTTACAGTGGGCAAACAATAACAGCACTCTCAATTGACCAGCTCTGATACACTGTCTGCCTCAATCACCTTGCTTTCTAACTAGAAATCAAGGCATTACAAGGTGTTCCCTTCGCCTCTTCCTCCTGACAGTTTGTGGGGTTTCTCTGCCTTTTGTCCAGCCTTCTCTTCAGTGCAAGGTTGTTTCTATGCAAATATTTAAAATAAAAGCCTTGTAGAATATGTTCTTTCTATAAAACTTGGATGGCTAATGGTAAAGAGCTCATTTATAATATATGTCACTGAGGTAGTTCGTATTCCCATGGAGATACTAATGCTGCGCTGCAAGGAGAATGAACATGGGAAGGTGCTAAGAGTCTGATGACTGTAGGTCAGAAGCACTTAGCAGATGTAAAAGAGGAGCTATGTTCTCGTTGAAAGATAGATACAGTGTGACAGGTGATTTTTACTAATAGCGTGGTAACAAGTGGCAACCAGACAGATGCGGTCTTGGGAGTTTTTGTCTCAAAGCATCTTTATTTACTAGAATATTTCTTGTACATTGAAGTGTTTAACGCAGGGAAAACTGACCACCTGCAGTGAGCCTACTTGGGATTTGATCTGTATCACAACTATTGACCTTATGATTTGATTTTAGGCATGAGAAAGATGATAGTATAATAGGAATGTTCTCCAAAATAATCTGTACATAAAATACAGTCTAATACATGTACTCTAATATAATTGTTTCTGCAATACAGAAAAAGTCAGCATTTCATCCTTTGGTCTATCTTTTGATTCTTTTCCAGTTGCCAGTTATGACATCTTACATAGGTAACAGCAAAAACTCGAGCTTCTTAACTCCTAGTGTCCTTTATACCGTCCTTTGCTTATAGAGGGATACCACAAGGTTTGCTTCAGCGCTCAGCTTTTAAGAGAACTAGAAGAAATCCATTTCCAAGACTGAACAGAGCAGTGTATTGGTATGGGTTTTGACCTGTGAAAGGTCTAGGTGAACAAAAATCTACTATCAATTGAAGTTGATCAGAGGAATCGAATGCTAAGACAGTTTGAAAGTCCTTTGGTTGAACAAATTAGCATCAAATGTGTGTATCTGTGGAGGAGGATGTATTTTGTTTTTTCTTCAAACAAATTGCTAAACATTCTCTATAGAAATAGCTAGTTTCATTGCCAGGAGTGCATTGCACCATTCTAGAACAGCAGCTATGTTTATGCTGTCCCATGTGACTCTGGAGATGACTTTATTTCACACACTGCTTTTTATTCTGGGCTAAGGCTGTCCAACTGGCGGATCTTTTCTCTAGAGCTATTAACAATTTTGTAATTAGTATGGTATGACAATCCACATTGTCTCCAGTGGAAAATGCAGTCTCCAAGGCTGCTGTTATGCTAAATTTCTGAGCTACTAAAAAATAAGGAAGAATTGCCCTGCTGGTAAAATGTGTGCTTCCTTTCCGCTCCTTTTGTGCCTTAGTTTTTATGGAGCTCTCGGAGACTGTTGGTGTTGATGGAACTGGAGCACACCGCTTCCATCAGTGTTCTGATTCTCTTTCCCAATTTTCTTCTGGTCAGCCAACTTTCTCCTATCGCTATGCCAACCAACTGCAGTTTGTCATCAAAGATCTTGTGATTGTGTCCACTGAATGATGAATTTGGAAGTTCAGGTTTTGCGTTGTTGGGTTCTGGTTTGAGCAGGTTGCTGTGGAGCTAGAAACAGTTTGACTGAAAGTGAAGCTGGGCGTTTGGGTGCATTGTGTGGCAGACATTAGGTGGCAAGAAATTGTAATGGCATTGGAATGGTTTGTATACATGTTGTTTCAGTGACTTTCCAGCTCAAAGCCTGATTTTAGATTACTTTCATGTACATATGTCCTGATAAACAATGTCTGGAGCCTAGCTTTCAGTGCTATGTTGATACCCCAAAGGGAAGCTTATTGTAATCTGAAACAAAAATATGAAGTAAACTACTTGGTGTCAATGTAAAGCTTGTTAAGGGGTTTGCAGGTGTTCAAATTAAATGCAAATAGGGACTGGTGCCCATTTCTCCAAGGAAAATTTAATGTTCTGCAGTATTTTTCTGTGGTTAACCATTGGGAACTTTAAAGTGACAGGAATGTGCATGATGAGTAAATTGTGCACAGTGGCAGTCTTCTATTACTTATATGGAAAAGTTACTACTGTTTCTTTTTCCTGACTGATAATATAACACGGAATTACCAGTTATGTAGCACTGAATGTAGAAAAGCTATGCCTAGAACGTTTCTTAATTTTTATTTTTAGCCCCATATACTAGGAGATTTTTTTTAAACTGCCTGTTTGTAGTGTTCTTTGATGTTTTAACTGGGTTTTGTATGGAAATACTTCTATTTAAAACAATCAAAATGGCTGCTGGAAACACAACCACAGGGGAACCTTAGGTGTAAGGTAGCAATCCTGGTAATAGTGTCAATGCTTAGCTTAATTTCTTTAGCTTAAAAAAAAAAAACAAACCAAGCCACCAAACAATCCTTAAGAGTCTAAGGGAGTCTGAAGGTACTGAGTGTTTTGGAATAATTTAACAGATTTAACTGTTTTAGTATGACAGAGAACCTTCTCAAGAAAGTAAAATGATTCTGCATTATGAATGATTGCAGAAGATATCTACAAACACTACTGATTGTCTGTATTGCACTTCTCCTTCATTTAAAGTTTTTCTGATTCTACATCACAAGGTTGTAACACTCGCCAAAGCAAAAAACAGTTTAATGGGAAAAGCAATTCAAGGGCTAACACAGCTTAATGTTTGTAATATAAATTACAAACTTAATATTATATTGTGACACAGCTAGCTAGTAGAAAGTTAAATGGTGAATTGGTTTGCCTTTTTTTTTTTTTTCAGAGAGTTCTGTTCTATTAAATGCATGGCTGCTGTGGTATGAAGAAAATCTCAAGTACGTTGCTATCTAAATCTCTGTTTGAAACACGGCTCTGACTTTCAGTGAATGAGTGACTAGTGTAGTAGCATATTGGATGAGCAAAATTGAAATAATGAACAGAATTACCCAGATGAGAATTCTTTTTTGGATAACTAATCATAGTGTACACTTTTGGTGAAGCTTTGATAAGCATCTTCCATTGGCTAATTTGTTTAATGTGTTAATATAAAGCCTATTTATGTATGTGTAAACTTGGATGCAAATTAATAGGTAGATGATCATCATACCTTAGCTTATTCCATACCTTACCGGTACTATCTGTAAGCTTTGCTTATTTATTCTGTAAGGTGGTCTGTATTTAGCTACTGTAAGTATTTTTTAGGAAAACTCCACTAGAACTTTGACATGCAGCACAACACTCTAACAAGCAAATGAAACTATCTAGAAGCAGAAGAATAGGACATACATTTGAAAGTCAAAGCTACTTTCCAAAAGACACTTGAATTACTACCAGAAAATACATTGTCATGCATTTGGATGAAAACTAACAAAATTTGAAAAGCTTAATTTTAGTAACAGAGTCATCGGTAAATGGAAAAAGTTAGGAGCAAGTGCCTAAGTGTCAAGTTGTCCAGAGATGCTTACTTTTGTGTCCTTGTAGGCAATGTGGTGTTAAGGGTCTATATAGCTTGGTGAATGATGCTGGCAGTTAACCTGTGTGGGGTTTTGCTAGTCTCAAAAACAAGCCTTTGAATTTGATAGAGTGATTTGCTGGGCAAATATATCCATATTACCTGCAGACATGACAAAACTTGAGTGCTTTGATGCTTATTTTTTTCCCCAAAGAGTAACAGAATGGAAACCCTTAATTTGGATATATAGTGTCAGTGGCAATGATATTGAAACCTAGCAGAACTGGTTTGTAGTGGTGACTTTAGCTTATATCTTCTAGTGCTTAGGAAACTAGCGGTGATTGTAAAATGAGAGATTATATATTGGCACTCACATCTGAGGAAATGTCATGGAGATATTTGTGAAAGTAACAAATCCAAAGGCAGCCAGTTGCACAACTGAAGAAAGAGGCTGAGGAAGCTTATCAAGACAATGCAATAATAAGCAGAAGTCTGCATGTAAATATTGTATAGTCCAAATAAAGCTGGAGTAGCCATAGATGAAGTCTTATGTGCAGAATTTACAGGGCCCAGGGTAGAGTCTTATCTTTTTTGGACTGTCTGGAAAGTAATATCAAAAGCTCAAAACCGTTTTGGTTTTGTTTTCCCCAAGTATTTTGTGCAAACTACTATAAAGGCACTTAAATGCCTGTATCAATTAGATTTTTCTCTGTGGAAATTGGAGGAGACTGCTGTAGGAAGTGAACATGAGAGAATTTTTTTTCGTTCTTCAAAAAAACCACAACATTGACTTGTTGCCCTTTCTGAGTCAGCTATATCACTCCATGTGATTTAACTCAGCTTTCATGGAAATAAGTTGTGAATTGTCTCACCCTTTCCCAGTCACTACTAAAAAAAATTAATGCTTCAGGATTGCTCTAACAAACCCTTCCTGGAATAACTAATACCAAAGTGGTTAGGTAAAGACTGTTTTAATTTTTCTGATTAATACTGTCAGGTTTTTAGACCTATTAGGTCTAAAAAAAAAGCTGAATGGGTGTACTAAGGGGAGCTAATGTTGCATAACAAAACTTTGCTGGCTATAGGTGGTCTGATGTTCCTTCATTTCCAGATAAAACCTTACTTTACCTATATGCATCTCGGATTTTTACCCACTTTCACTTTGTGTCTATGGCACTGGTATGAGTATTTAAGAGCAGAAAGCAAGCAGAATTAGTAATGGATTTTTTTAAAGTTACATAATAAAAGGTACTGAAATGATAGCTTGATTTTTCAGTTGAAGGTAAAGTTTATATAATGCAGCTCTACTTTTGTTAAGGTATTTATTTGAAGTTAGCATTTTATTACTTGTGATAGATCTTTGGCTTGTGGAGGATCTCTGCAGCTAGATGTGTCTTAATAAATATGTTGTTCTTTGGTATGCATAGTTATATTAGCAACTAACTGCAGCATGGTTTAAAATATTTTTATCACACCCAGAGGAAACTGGGAAAAGAAGCTGGAAAATAAAATCAAACCCAAATATTTTGTTCTAATAACAATGCTTAGTTTTCTGAAGAATTCATAAAAACTCTGGAACTGGGTTGTTCTAAATACTATATGCACTAAATACTGGAAGTTATTTACATGAGTCAAGGCTGTATGAAGCTTCTTATTAGCAAGGTGGCATTTTCAATATAAAACTTTTTTTTTTATTAGGATTTTTTAAATATTTTGTTAGCCTAACACTTAGTATTTGCAAAACCTCTTTCAAAAAGCTTTCCCAGGAAACTGCAAGTGATCTCACTTTCCAAAATGCTTGAGTAAATTAAAATGTAAAAATTGATGCAGAATTTCCTGTTTCCTGTGTAATCAATGTAAATGTGTAGGAAAGGTAGTTTGGGAAGCCCTTGTTCTGTGGAAAGATTTTTACTGTGTATAAAAGTTGGTGACTTTGACAAACTATTCATAGTCCAAAGGGCTCCTGAGCATATGGGTATTTTTAATCTGGTCCTAGGGGATATGTATGGAGTGTTAATGGTGTCTGAAATGGGTACATTTGTATTATTTCAGCCATCGCCTGTTATTTAATTTGCATCATTTGATGCTGCAACGTCTGTTACATTCTAAACCGACCAGATCTGTAACTTTTTGTTTTTAAAACAGTGTTTATATAAATAATATATTGTTAGGTCACTCATTTAATATTTTTTGCAGTTTACTTGTTGCTGCTGCTAATAGTGCCAGGAGAAGATAATTTACCATCTGTTATATATATCCTATTGACCTATGCTGGTTTTACAGAAACCGAAGCAGACAATTTGTCAAGCATATTTAGTGCAGTGCACTAAGGCTAAAGAAGAATGCTGAAGTTTTGCAGTTTCTTAGAAACATTAGGCTGACCTTGCTTGTTGGCTTAAAAAGAAAAGACTGGTATGATTGCTGCATTAGGTTATTGAGGCTATTTGCTAGGATCTGTTTTGGGGTAGTAAAAAAAGTGCTAGACTAAGATGCAATGTAAGAAGCAATAGAAGTACTGCTTCTACTTCTATTTAAGTATTTTTGTGGGGAAGAGAGAAAAAAGACATGTTCAAGAGGATGCTGGGAAACAGTCAGTGTGTTAAGATATCATCCAGTGGCTTTTGCCTTGCCACATACAAACAAATGTGGCAACAATTGCTATTATTTTTGCCATGTAACTCCAGCCTCCTGGCGTAAGTATGCTTGTGACCTCCTATAATTTATTGTGATAAGTCAGAAATCATTAGATAAGAAATGTTTGGATTTTACTTAGACTAAATCTAAGTAGTGCTTTCCTGGAATATGATAAAGACATCCAACATCTGACAAACATGGATATGAAAAGTAATCAAATATTAGAGCTTTTGCTGTAGAGTCAGGGAAAAGATCTTAAAGACTAGGATAATTTCCTGTAATTTCTTTTTTTATGATGAATAAAAAAGGACCTTCATTAAAGTGTGTTGTGTATAAAAATGAAACCTTCCTATACAGGCAGTTGGATGCAATATGCAGTAAATTGGTAGTAAGAGCTGAGAGTTATCAGATTAAATGCTGCTCTCCATCCATTACAAGGAAATTAGTCTTTTTTTTTTTTTTCTTTTAAGGCAATATCAGAGCCAAACATTAATGACTGCTCTTAGACATTCAGAAAGCAGAATTTAAGAAATAGCATATGATAGCTATGTTGGCTTAAAAGTACATGAAGTCCTTGGAAAAATTTCTTCTTACCTAATTCGCTTCGGAGCCGTTGGCAGCAGCTGTGTGGGATACAAGTTGTAGAAATCTACTGGGACATAAATACTTAGATGCTAGAATTTTTCCTGAGTTTTCTGTTTATATTATTGTCAATTCCACCAATTTGTATGGCAGCTTATTGAATCACAGAATAAGAAGAAAGGTGAGGGTTTTTAATAGTTTCCAAACGTGCCAGGTTTGTTATTTTTTTAATAAAGCACTGCCGTGCTGGACACTACTGTTATGTTTTAAAAGCATACATAATTTGAGTGCACGTGAGCAAGAAATTGTATTGACATTAAAAAAAGAGCAGAACTTTTGAGCCCTAGCTGCAAACTTGCTATCTTTATATAAAGTAATTTTTTAAGGGCTAGGTGGAGTCCTTTGACTCCATTGCAACTTGAAATGTTTTCCCCCTCCAAGAGGTCTGAGAGGAAGTTGCTCCTCAGGACACAAACTCTTCTTTCTTTGCCCTCTAGAGCTCCTCTGTTAAGAGTGTCTTTGCTGTAAGATAAAAGGGGTAACTTCCAAAGTGTTGCAAAATTTATCCTGCGTGCGTAGCTGTGTTTTCTCCTATTCCTCAGCAAAGCTAGTCACGTAGCCCCTGCTCCTCACATGTGAACTCAGAGCCAAGCATGTCCTGAGTGGGCACAGTCAATACATTACATTTCTCAAAATGCTCATCTTAAGGTTTGAGAGTAGTAAAAAGTGCCCTCTGCATGCTTTTTCTTTGTTCAAGCCTAATAGTGAGATCCAGCACGAGTCAGAGTTATGATGTTGAAGAGATGATGCTACCAGTAATTGAACTGAAGGCTTTAAATTGAGAAGTAGCACAAATGTGTTTCTGATTTTGTGGTTAAGATGATCTGGGAGAGAAGTAGAGTTCCGTTAAGCTGTGGGAATAGAAGGGTGCTGCTCAACTGGTCAGCTCTGCTCTGGGCACAGCTGGTACAAAGATTGCATCTGGGTGGGAGAAGTGGCTAAGACTTTCACACTTGGGTCTCTGTACACCGGGTGAAGCCTATTGAGAGCAGGATGGTTTGGTAACTGAATTTATCTTCTGATAGCTGTTTTGACCAGACTTAATACCTCCAGTGCTGTTTGTCTTCTGCATGAGGCTGTACTAAAATTGAAATGTATAGAGGTGCAGTTGTTATTGTGGAATGCAACCAAGCCTTTCAGAGTTCTAGGAGCATCTGGATGATGACCTTAGTCATGTGGTTCTGTTTTAGGTAGTCTAGCAAGGGGTTGGACTTGATGATCCTTATAGGTCCCTTCAAAATTGAGATATTCTATGATAACGTCAGTTTCTAGTATTTTTTTTTTCTATTTGGCAATGCTGCTTTTCCTGGGGCTTTGATATGAAGTTCCGGGGCAATACTGTTACAACAAAGGTTTGGAGCTTTTGAGGTTGTTTTGTTTTGGCTTTCCTTTAGGCTAGTTAATTACATTGTGGTATTTACTATTGCAGGATGCAATAGAGGGCAAACTAAGAGTTCAGAAAATAATTTGGTATAATTATGGAGAAAAAAACAGAGCCAGAGTGTGTAGTAGCCTGGTCATCTAAGGTTCAAGAGGCTTCTAAACAGTGGATTTCTAGAAACAAGTAGAATATGTGAGTAGAACAACCTTGGGGTTTTGTACTCCCACCCCCCCAAAGACGTTCTTGGTCTTTGTCAGAAAGTAACTGATGAAAATAGGTATACTTCTGTTCTGAGGCATTTATCTGTTCCTATGTCCGGTCCCAGCTGGGCTGCCAGGGTAGGTGTGAATGTCCTCTTTCCAGAAGCAAATTTGAGACCTGAATCTACTGGATTTGAAAGTGGAAGGTATAACCAGAAAAGGACAGTGAGGGGGAGGAAATAAAAGTCATCGGCATTGTAGTGGCATTTATGCCACACTTTCCAAGGCTGTCCTCTCTAGACAAAGCCATCTATCTGGCAGGCTCCAGACATTCTGCATCCTGCCATCTGCTACAACTGGTAAAGTTAGAACAGTTTGTCCATTGATTATGTCTTATTTTGAAACATACTGATGTGTTTGAGACAATTTGCATAAAATGGCATCCATGTACAAAACTTGGTAGCTCTGAGCCAGATGCTTTTTGAAATTATTTACAGAATATTTGCTGAATAATTTTGGCAAGGGAAATTCTGTATGACCTGCTTGTAAATAACTCATGACAGTACATCTTGTTGAGCATTTGAACTATCTGGGTTAGAAGTAAAATCATGTGTTGTTCCTCATTGATAGGATAATGTGTAACTCTTAACAACTGCAAACATGAGGTAGTGTTGCTTGTTTGCTACCATTTTAAGACTGTTGCTTGCAAATAATGTATTTCTGTATTGTCAGCGTTCTGTACCTCCGCCTTCAAAAATGTGGTATTACTGTTAATAATTCAACTTATGAAAGAACACTGAAATAACTATGGAAACACTTCTTGCAATGTGTACTGCCGCCTTATTTTTATTATCACCCTGAATATAAACACCTGTATTATTTCTGAGCAAATATAATTAGATGTAACAAAACCTTGATAGGAAAAATCCCTGTTGCTTTTCTTCTCCTATTCTACATCATCAGCTTCTTTCTCTTCTTACCCCACACATCTGAAATGACTTTCTCTTCCTGCGCTGCATGTGCAAGAAGGATTTAGGAAATCTCTGCCTTTGAGGCTGACTTGCACAGGAATCTTCAGTGTCCATCTTTAGAGGTCAGAGATTTTTGAATCGGATATCTGCTGGACTATTAAAAAAAAATTCTTCCTGGTGAGCATTACTATGCCATCAGGCTAGGAATAATTTAGTAATCCATGTTTTCTGTAGATCTTTCCTTTTCTTTACCTACTTCTAGCACTGGAACTGATGAAGGCACTGGGACCACGTGTCTCTAAAATGTCAGTTTGCAGGAAAAAAACCCAAAACGTTATGGTCAGAAAATACTAAGTGATGCTAAACCATGTTCTAAGCTGTTTCTGTCTTAAGGTAGTAAAACATCCCCTGAGGAGTGTGCGAATTCCCACTTAGGCTGGAGAACTATTATGAAAACTATAACTATATTTAAAACCACTTTGAATCAGTGATGCTAGTAAGAACATAAACCAGCTACCAACACTATTACAGGCAGCAATTTCAATGGGGGAGATGAGAGAATAATGCACAGAACATTTTGTTCCAGTCCTTGATTCTAGCTACCCCTGCTCTTAATAGTCAACAGTGTTACGTTATCAGAGGTTGGGACTGTTGCATTGATATCCTGTGGCAGTATGTGTATTTAAAAGATGGAGTACATTGAGAGAAACTACTAAGCAACATTTCCAGTTAACAAAGGAGAGATTTTGCTTCAAGTTGTTGTACACTTGTAAGAAAGTTAAGAACTAGCAAGGAGAGTAAATTTTCTACCTACACTCTAGTGGCTTTCATGCTTTTTTTTTATTATTTATACCTCATGAATATTCCAATGCAAGTAGTCTGCTTATGAACATATGGGTGGGAAAGATAGATGTTGTAAGAAAGAAGATTTTATACGCTGTCTCATTATTATAATTATTCAAAGGACAATGTTTTCATATAGAATAAGTTTCAGTAAAGAATTTTAAACCGGGTGAAATAATAAGCAAGAATTAACATGGAGGTAATAATCAGATGGCAAACAAGTCCTGTCACATTTTTTTGTAAAAAACAATATAAAAAAATCTGAAAATGTGATCAGGATATCTGGGCCAGCGTTTTTCAACAGTACTGTTGACACAGTGTCCATCAAGATTGTTTGTTTACTGTGGAAATCCTTTACAAAAATAAATCATTGGGGGAAAAAAAGCAGATAATGTTTTTGCTGGGTATGCTACAAGACAGCTACAGTGAACTTGGTATTTCACTTGGGACAGGTAGAGTTCATCTTAACAGCCACTTCTTTCTTTCTGGGTCAGAGCCCATCAACTGATGCACAGTCGTGCAATTCCTGTCGCGCACAGCATGCTCATCGAGGGGGAGGGAACCGTGGGAACTGTGACCCCTCTGAGGTGGCTGAGGAAAAGGGAAGCCTAGGGGAGCTGAACCCTTGCTGCCATAAGGTACTGTTGGGGCATTTCAAATTAGTGGTATTTTAGATACTTAAAACTCCCAAATGATATATTCTGTGTGAGTAAAATATCAGTTGTTTTCTATATCCCATTTTGCAATGTTGTGAGGGCTGGAACTGCTGTGACTAATGCGATATAAAATGAACCCATTTGGGACTTTAAGAATCTCATGACTTTAAACCCATCACTTTGTTGTGTACATCATTTTCAGTCCTGCAGGAGACATAGTTGGATTGAAAATACTGCTATTTGGTGCTAGGGTCCTGACTGAAACATCTTTGTTTGAATCCCTTTGTTTTACCCATGTGGTACCTGTTGCAACATGGAGATTTAAAATCAAGGATGCTTCAGATTACTGGTTTTCTTTTTGTTGGGTTGTCCCTGTCCCCCCTGACCCCCCCATGGTAAGGAAACCATTGCAGTATTTCTGAAATCTCCACTTAATTTTGCATCTCCACAGAATCTTTGTTCTCTGTTCCTGCTGGCCCTGTGGAGCGTGATGTTTCCTGGGGGAGCGGGTTAGTGCTTACATGAGAGAAGGAAGCCACTGGCTTGTACAGAAATGAGGAATGTGTAAGCTAATTCTTCTAAGAAATAAAAATAATAATTAAAAAAGCATTAAATTCCAGCAAAGTTTGTGACTGTAATAATTCTGTCATCTGTTAAGATCTTCAGCCCTTGCTGTGAGCACTTGTACCAGTACCACTCAATATACTGAATATTTTCTTGTTATATGCTGAGTAAAAAAAGGCAGAAAATGTGTGTAAGTTAATTTTGTTTAAAGTAAGGGATTATATCACAGGAACTCCAAAGGTCCCTTTCAACCTTAAAATTGTTCTGTGATTTTTGCTTTTGGTTGGATACATTAACTGAAAGAAATGCTGGCTGTAGTCATGTGTGCGGTGTGTCCACAGGCTTTCTGTAGCATTTCAGGGACTTCTTACATGCTTTCTGAGAGGCATCTAACATTTATCAGCAAGTAAAAATTACTCACTGGGGCCTTTTACCCACTAATGCGAAACACTTATTTGAGAATTCCAAAGCCAGTTTAAAATAAAATCAAACCAGTTCTGCCAGCGATCATCTTCTCAGATCATTAGCTTACCAAATCATAGGCTTCTCCACAGAATTCTGCAGCTCCATCTCGAATACATTTGCATTACCTGTGAGTGTCCAGATGAAGCTACTCGTGAATGATCATCCATCCAGCAGCCAGATGGGTTTGGAAAAGGGCCTTTTAGAAATGATTGTCTTTTGTTTAGGGATAGAAACAGGCATGCAGCTTTTTGCGTTAGTCTCCACTGCACTGTTCTAATTTCTCTGTTGGTTCAGTCCGGGAGGGTTGTCAGCAGTTGCGTTGTGGAAGATAGTCCTTTTTTAATTAAGCTGCTCCATGATGCAAAGACACTGCGTACTGAGATTCCCTGGTAAGAAATGTACTGTGAAGCTAGCTCCCTTTCCATGCTGTGCAGAAGAGTGTGCGTTTTGTCTAATGCCTCATCCTAATGACTGTCTGAGTGAGGCTGCTGTGGCCAGCCCTTGGGGAATCCTTCAGTAGGAGCGTATGGTTGCGATTCCCAGAGCTGGAGCTCCTATATGATGCTGCATTGGTATGAAGTAATCATAATGTTTACACAATGTTATCAGCACTCTGAAAGTGGTATTCCTTCGTCTAAGAGCAAGAAATAACCAACAGAGAGAACAGGTAATCATCTGCTAAGCTATCATTTGGCAGTTGTAAAGCATACTCAAACTTAATATTTAGGATACACTGTAAAAACAAATAATGCTATAGAATACTTTGGTTAGGTGGAGTGAAAGTAATACCACGTTTGAAATCTCTTGGCTTTCCCAGGGGTAAGCAAGTGCTCCTTTCTGTATTTATAATAGTACATAGACTGTACTTTTGTGTTTTATGGGGTTTTTTTTAAGTTATGCTTCTCTTTTTTTGGAGATTGATATACACAGACAGAAAAATATTTTAAGCTGCATCATGGTTTTGTGCTAGATAAGCAGTTTAGTGCTATGGGCAAGAAAGAATGCAGGTAAAGAACTTATGTTTTCATGGTTTCTTATTTTCTGTCACTTCTGCCAGGCTGCCCTGAGATTCAAGGAAAACCTTTCAGGTATGAACTATGGGAAGCAGCTCCTGTCTCAGAGAAAGAGATCTAACTGGTACCTGGCCTTGTTCCAAAAGGAAGAAAGAAATTAGCAGTGGTGAAATGGTGACTGTGTATGTCCTTACCACATAGCAGTTTGAGGTGTCCAGGTTTTCATAAAGGTTATCCAGATATGTGATCAAATTTATATAAAGCTGTGGTTCACTTCTGAATGTGTGTACTTATTCTGGAAAAAGAAATAATTTGTGAATGAAGTTTAACATTACCTGATGACGTGTTTCTGGTTGTGAAATCCCTGTGCCTTACCTTATAAAAAAAGTGGCCAGTTGCAGACAAATAAAAAATGTTTTGACTGTAAATGACAAATACTTTTTTATTTTTTCATCATCTTTCAAGGAAAATTACATTTATTTTAGCATCAATAAATTCAGTTTACTTGTGTTCATCTCCATATTTGAGAAGCATTATAATGTGGAAAAGAGTGTATCAAAATCAACCAGATACACAGTCCTTTCCAGTTGCATAAACTTAGTTATCTTCTTGTCTGATACAGTCAGTCAAACTCACATTTTTTTTTTTTTTTTTTTTCTTTTGGCAAGCATCCCTGTTCTCAGGGGTATATTTCTGGTGCAGGAGGACAGAGGCTTGTTTTCCAGTGGGCAGTACCTACCACAAGTGTAATTTCCCAAAGCAGCATTGAGCCCTCATCCCACGGGAGGGGAGCAAAATGGATTTGCTGTATGGGATTGTTGAACATACCTATTCCTCTGCAGGACTGTTGCTGGTATTTTAGAGGTGGAAATGACCAACAATGAACTTGTAAACCCTCCACTTCACCCATCTCAGGAGGTGGAGCTTGGTCTGTGGGAACCGTATGTTCACACCATAGCTTGTATATCTTGTATTGCAGCTGGTTGTTGAATTAGCTGTTGATGCAGGCATGAGAGCTGCTGGCTCTGTCCCACACCTGCCATGGTTCCTCTTGCTCAAGAAAAAGGCAGTTGCTGTGTTCTTAGCTAAATAATTGTGGCTTCTCCTCTGCCTCAGCCAGGTCCTTCCCTGGCTGCATTGCTTGCCTTAAATCCCAGAAACTGTCTGCTTTGCAGATTGGTTGGATGTGATTTGAGTTCTTTACAAAAGGACTCTTTGTTTGGTTTGGTATCTTCATTTTTATGGTTGTGCAGCTGTCACAGATGAGTGGAATGCACCTCACTCAAAAGAGAGAAGCAGCAATATATTTTAATGAGGTAAAAGATTTATTGAACTCTGTCAAATTATTTTGATGGGATTTAACAAAGTTTAATAGTGGTTTACCAAGGTTCAATAAGTTTGACAGCAAGAGCCACCTTATTAATTACTGCATGGAAAAAACATATAAAGGAAAATTAAGTTAGAATTGAGTTAGAATGCTTCACACAGAGGCCAGAGATGCAAAGGATAGGAAGACCCTCCCATTGAGTCATGAGGTTCAGAGCAAACCCCCTTGCTTTCCAAACTCTTTATGCAGCCTAGGTGCAGCTAGGTCCAATCTTCTTCTCAGACTTGGACAATGGTTTATGCCTAATGAAATTATCTGTACAATGTTTATAAGATATTGAGTAGCTACATGGATTAATAATGTTTCATTAGTAGTAATTCAGCATGCTATCAATCGCTTGCTGAAGAGGTGTCATAGGTAAAGGGATCTCTCTGCCTTGGGCAAGGAAGGATCTCAGTCTTGGGCAATAAAACTTAAACCTTGAGAGGCACCCCTGCTCAAGGGGGGAGTGACCTGGTGTGCCACCCAGCTGCAGTCCAGGGAGGGCTCAAACTGGGCTCATCCTGACAGTAACATTGATAGAGCGAAGTAGCTGGCTGCTAGTTAATAGTATAGATGAGATAGACATCTTGGGTTTAGCTCTGATATCCTGTTCTGTACTCAGGTTATCTTGCATTTTTTGGTGCTTCGAAACCACCTTTCAAAATATCTTTGAGGCACTTTCACCTCCTTGTACATCAGCCAGGAGCTTTCCAGCTCACAGGTTCACTGTGGGGCAAGACCTGTTGCTCCATAGCCAGCCCAAACCAAAGTAGGCTAGGGTCAAGCACGTCTGTTAAGCAGCTTACATGTAGTCTTGCATATTTTCCCTTTCTTCCAGTGTCTTTATACTGTAAGTTTCAGCACCAGTTTAGACTAACATTTTGAATTTTAAGTCGTGAATCTGAGATTTTGTTGTAAATTGAAGAACCTAACTTGTGAGTGGCTTGGACTTTGATAAACTAGTTAAAAAAGAGTTAACAAGTGGGTTGAGATTCCCTCTTGTGGCTACACTATGTAACTAAACACATTCAGTAAAACAGCTGAGCTTAATCCTAAATTTTTCCTTGGAGGAATATCTCCTCTGTGACTTCCCTTAAGATTGCTTGGAATCTGCTGGTTTTGAAGGCCCCAGTAGTTCTGCTACAGGCATGTCCTGGAAGTTATAGTTGGTGATCAGTTACAGTTCATATTTACTTTACATGAAAAATAAAAAAAACCAAACTAAGAGAGACTAAACAGATTAATGGTGACGAGGAGCAGCAAATAGTAAAGAGTAGGAAAATTTTTTCTCCTTCTGGCACTTGGAAAAAAGTCCCACTTACCTTGCTGAGTCATTTGGTCTCAGGGCTCCTCTCTGCCAACTCCCTTCACTCAAGGAGGCAACGTGGTATGAATTAACAAACCGTTGATCATTTCTGTATTGATTAATACTATCTACCTTTATTGTTTTCAGTTTCATATTTGTTGTGGTAGAAAGATGTTTGGGTTTTTAATGACGTTTTAAAAATCCTGCACCCTGAATGACTTCTATCATTAACAGTTTATAATAGTCAACACAATGTCATATTTGGACGTGTCCCTCCAGGGGGGAGGTCTGCCATTTAGGGGTGCTGCATGTACACGACTGGGGTGCTTACTGTCAGTGCAGGAGCCCACAGTTACCTGGTAGGGGGTAAAGTGCTGACAGTGGAACAATTGGCACCCTAAGCCACTTATAACTAGAAATACTTCACAAATCTTGTGTGCACAGAGGTTAGGCAGTGTTATAGGCGATAATGCAATGATTGTAGTTGAAAAAATCAAAGAATTAGTGTTGAAAAAGCTGAAAGAATTGTAGTTAAAGAATTGAAAAATCCAGCTGACAGCAGTTACAAATGAACTCCAGCTGAAGGTTAAAAGCTTCTTGAAAACATAATACTTACTGGAGTTTGAATGTAAACAGAAAAAAAAAAGTGTGATTTTTCCTTTTATTAATCATTAAGCTTCAAGGAAAATTATTACATCAATAACGACTTTCCTCGTTTACTTGTAATACAAGTGGTAAAGTGGAAGTCCACTTTGGAAGTGATGCTTAGCTGAAAGCATGCTAAGTTTGTTTGCACTATGGGGAAATTGTGTCAAGATGTCACAAGATAATTTGTCTTAATACATAAAAAACTTAAATATGAAAGTTAAGGGATTGTAATTGCTCATCTGGAAGAAATTTTTGTAGAAAAATAGCTACAGTATGTAGAATATTCTTACAAGTAAATAATAATATTAAAATAAAGAAGATGGAGTAGTTAATACTGTGGAGATGGTATGTTTTTCTCTACATTATTTATTTCTATAACCCAACACTTTACTATATAATTTTGGTTAATCAAGAGGAAAATCAACATATGTTCTTAATCAATATTAGTAAGCAGATTTATTTTTTTTTGTTAGTATACAAGACTTCACCCCTTGTGAATATTGTGGATAATTTTTCATGGATCAAAATGATCTTATAGCATGAACTATTTTTATCTTTTTGAGAACACATTCAAAGAATAACATTTCTCTCAATTCACAGAATATTTAAAAATGTACTGCAGCCTGAAAGGAGAGGCAAAATCAGAATCATGTTGTGGATCCCAGGAACAGAAGTTACTGCAAAAAGTCCTGAAATAAGCCTTGTGTTTTTTCTTGGTAAGTTGTTGATCCAATATCCTAAAATACTCCTCATTACGTCAGCTTGGTATTACATGTTTTCATTTTCTGAATCACTTGATTCTAATATGTTTATTCAAAGTAAAGATTTACTATACATTATTAAATCCATGTGTCCTCTAATTTAATAATTACATTTTTATGATCAGCAGCATGATGTCAGTAGTCAGTATTTAACATTGACAACTTTATTATTTTAACATAATATGGTATATATGGTTTTCCTTACTCCATTGGGATACAAGCTGAAAGCTCTGTGTCAGCCTTTGAAGGATGAAGAGACTAAGGATGATGTTTAAAAGCTAAAGGAAGTATTAGTAATTGTTTATCTTTACAAGTGGATTACAGAAAGCAGTTTTAATGGTGCTTTATTTTAAGGCTGTTTAATATGGTGAATAAAAGGTGAGTGTGTATGAGCATTATTAAAATTCATGCTCTTGCTATCGTTTTTGGGGTAGACTTAATGTGTTTGGCTGTGGAAATGTAAGTGGCATTGAGTGACTCTGAGGAACTGACTTTTTTCTTTTTGATGTATCGGAGTGCGTGATGTAAAACCAAGGGCAAGATTGTACCGGTGAAATCTTCTATTACATCATTTTGCTTTGATGAGAGGTAAACAGGCTGCTTAGTAAGCTGTGGCTTTGGGGCACGCTGAAAGAGCCCCGTTCCCTCCCAACACGTCAGCTGGTATTGGCAGGGTGAACATTTTTAGTAGGTTTAGGTTACTTGGTTTTATAAAAGGTAACGATGGTATGTAACTTTTTGGCAAGAGTTCATGGTGTCCAAGATGGGTCTGCTTTTTTCTTGTTGGAATAGAAGATAGTCAAATGGTATTTTGGGTCCTGTAATAAATGTTATCTTGGTACCTTCAGTTTATTATGTATGTCTTCTAAAAAGATTACTGTTGTGTATAGATTATAGAGTGAATGGCCAGATGATAAAATGAAAGGATTTGATTCTTAGCTGTTACATGCCATGAAGTTGTGTGAAGAAAATTAACTGACTAGTGAAGTCATATTTAGACCTTAAGTGGGGATATTTAAAACCATTGGACCTCTGATCAGCTTTGTTTGTGTTTGACTATGAATTTTATTTTTTTGTTTGCCTTTCTTTCTTCAGCCTTTTATATAGAGAAATATATGTCACAGCACTGTGATTAACAGCTGAGTTATTTACGCTATAGCAAGGATTAAGGGTGATTTTGTTCTTAGTAGTGAAAAATTGTGTTTCTTCAGAATTGCAGCACTGATTTGATGGATATTAAATGTATTTTCTGAAAATATTCATTGACATCTGTAAATTTATAATTTAATGTGTATCTTATGTCATCAGAGGAGATTCTCTTTGTACTTTGAATATAGCCATAAGTCAGTGCAATCTCAAATATATATTATATTTAAAGATACTTCTGAGGCTTATTATTGAACTTTGGCTTTATTATAGCTGGGAACACTTTTCACGTGACTGTACATTGAAATTCTATCCTTCGGTTAATTTATCAAAAATCTTCACACCTAGTTGACTGGCAGGCTTTCACATAGGTGCATATAGTCTGTTTTTTTAAGGACTGGTAGACAAGCGTTGTTTCTTTTCAATATTCCTCATTCTTCCGGCCTCCTGCGATTCTCTTTTGTGCTGTGAGACATTAATAACTCACCTTTCATCACTTAGATTTTTTCAAGTCACAAAGGATTTTTAAATTTCTGAGACTCCCCAAAAGAATGTCAAATGCAACAACTACTACAGAGTACTCTGGTACTGTAAAAATTTTGGTTCTGTACAAGTGAAAAGCCTTGAAACAGGCATCTTTTCAGATGTCAGGAAGTGAAATTGCTCTCTTCCAGACACTGATGATCTTCAGGGGATCTCTGTTTCAGCTCTGCAGGTCTGTGGAGTCTCTCAGGAGTCATTTTAGAGAAAGAAGACAGACTGAAAAGTGATGGGATAGCTGATAAAAGGGTCAGGCTGCATCACAGAAAGCAAAAACGGAATTAGAATAGAGAGCAGATCAGTAGATTTAAGGATGAAAAGCTAAATTCCATGATAAAGGAGATAATGGAGGCATCTGGGAGAAGAGTAAATACAGAGATGTGATATTAGGGTGAAAATGATGACAATATAAAACAGAAATTAAATTAGACCAAATTAAATCAAATGAAGGGTGTTTAAAGAAATCACCTGAAAACTGGGAGAAGGAAGCTAAAGGAAGGTGGTACCATGTTAGGCATCAAAATGAGCTGTAGAAACCTAGGTAAATAAATTTATCCTTTAAAATAAAGGAATTAAACTACTTAAAAACCTGAATGTACTGCGCATAACACTCTGAAAAATGAAAAACAGCACACAGTTCAGTTTGCCTGTTTTCTTGAACTAGTTATAAAACATAATCATGTTTTCTTGAACCAGTGACCTCATGGCTTATGATTTCCTGTAAGCTCTTTGCTTAATGCTATCATGTTTACAATTCATTCCAAGAAGGATGACCTCTTTTGTTATATATTGCATATATTCTTCTAAGTTCTGTGTAGCTGCAGTTTTTTCCCCTTGTCAGTTTGTTCTTTTTGTCTTCTAAATATAGCTTTTATTCCCTTGAACATACGTTACTGGCCTGACATACTGTCAATAGTAAGAAATATATTGGTACATAAAGAAAACATCAAGACTTAGAAAACCACTAATGTTTCCCAGGTTAATTGTGTGTGAGAGAGCGCGAGCAAAATATAGTAGCTAGTCTAAAGGAATATTTTTAGGAATCCATTTTTTCTTTGTATTCTGAATAACCCTGCAGTAAATGTTCTTGGCTTCAGATACAGCGTCCTTTTATTTTTCTGTATTAAGCCATTGATTTTTTTGCTGCTGGTGAACATTCTTGTGTTATTTAATAAGCCTTCTTTGCACAACTAATGTGATTTCTTTGAATTTAATCAATCCATATTAAAAGTTCACCAATCAAATATATTTTCACTTTCTCATTTGTAGCCCTATTTTAGAGATGATACCTAAACTTTATTAATGGATTATTTGTTAGCTATTAGAACAACTGCTTGCACGGGCAAACCTGTTAAGTGTTTGAAGTCAATGCCTCAGTCTTTCTCTATTGCTATGCTAGACTACTTAAGTACACAGAGTAGTCTGGACAACTTTACCCCAGGATGCGGTTTGCACTAGAGGTGTATCTGCTCAGTGTAAGGCTGAATATACCTTAACTAAAAACTGCAGATGAAGACCTGACACCATGAATGCTTTTTGACAATTAATAATGTCAGCAGATGTTTCTGAACATTGTTAATCATTTGAATGTTGATACTGATAGGTCTAGAAGGCAGCTTTGAAGTGAGATAGAGGTCTCCTGAAACTAAGTGGTAATATAGTTTTATTCCATATCAGAGTGTAAGACGTTCTATGGGAATGTTATAAAAAGTGTGATTCTCAGAGGTCTAATTAAGCTCGCAGGTAGAACTGTTTTCTCTGAAGTCAGTTCTTTACTGGTTGAAATGGAAACAACACTTTGAAAAATCTCAAGAAGGATGTTAATAAATTAAGTTTACAAAGACATTTCAGCTTGGGACAACCTTTTGTGAAAAAGAATCATGCCAAATGTCACTTCGCTGCCTTCTTTAAATTAGGGCTGCTGTGTGCAGTAGAGAAGGTTTGATAACAGCCATCAGAATTAGAAGCATCACATTTACATTCGGATATCTAGAGCCTGAGAGGCTAATGTGAACTGTGTATCTCCTCTAGTAACCATCCATGAATCAGCATGCTCTCTAATTGAAGTAAATTTAAGAAGCTGCTTCCATCAGTTCTGATGAAGTTTTGGCTTCATTTTCCCAATTTGTGATTGTGTTAGTGTGTGCCTGTATGTGAGGGTGTATTTCTGACTTTTGAGAGTTTGAGGATAAATTGGAGGGATTTTTGTTCATGAAAGTCTGAGACAGAATTTATTCAATCTTCTCAAAGAGAAATTTGAAGAAAACACATTATTTCAGTTATGTTCTTTTTTAAAAAATAGCAAAGAAATACTTTGAACAGGATATCCAGATGTTTGTGAAACATGCTGGCATTTTTTCCCCGTGAATGACTCTGGAATTGGGTAGGTCCCTAGATGCCTCATTCAACTAATCATGTATATTCTTCTTTGTGATGAAATTACATCAAATGTCAGTGCTATTCTTCTGTTCAAGTATTAGCTAGGGCTATTGGCAAAGGTGCAGGGGGTGAGCCTTCCTCTGAAATAGCATTGAAACACATTTAGTTCTCGTGGATGGGGTTGGATAAGGAGCTTTGGAGGCAGAAATCCTCTGCTTATCCAGAGAGCTCACAGCGGAAGCAGTCTAAGCATCTGATGGTCCATATACAATTTTGATCTGGAGAGCTCAGTAAAAGTGATAGTTCATTTGGATTCACCTTTGTGCTCAGTCAGCAGGTAGTGTTTATAAGGAAATTTTTGAGATTTCACATTCAATTAGGACCAGAAGTCTGCAAGGGCATATCTCCCTCCCTGAACATGTTGTGAAGATTATAAGCATTTTCAATACCTCAGGATTTTTACTTCCCCATTGCATTTAACTGAAATTTGCAAATGGATTTACAAGTCATTGAAGTTATGCAGTTTCAATGCACAAATCTCATTTCCTTAGGAGATCTAGCTAAGAAATAAATTTGCTTATACCTTAAGAGGAAAAAGTTAAATGAGAAAAAGATTCCCTTTTGTAACAGTTTAATAGAAAGTACCAAGCAAGCCTGATTAATTTAAATGACAGTAGAAATTACGGTTGCTGCAACAAATACTGTTTCTCATGTAAAGCCTCATTTGTTTAAAGCTATCCAAAGGTTTGTACAAATTCAGAAGCACAAATTGCTTTATTCAGAAATATAAAAACATCCACCATATTATTCAACGTATTGTGCAGGTACACAGGGGAATAAGCCAAAGAACAATTGGAAAGAGCTGTATAGTTCTGTATTGGGGTACTGGACTTTAATCCAAGAAAGGACACCTCATTCATTGGGCTTTGTATATTAGATGATAATAGTCATTGGGAGATTTCTTTTAGGCAGTCCAGAAATGATTTTAGGAATATCAGTAAGGCTCATTTGGTGAATTTTTATTTTAAATATGATTAAGGATTACTTCTAAGAAAATTTTCCCCCTGATAATGACACCCAAAATGGAAAGTTAAAGTGAAATATGATTATTCCAATTCCTGTACCCGTAAAGACTGTAGCCAAATTATCCCTTTTCTAAGAATTTCTGCAGATTTCTGATGGAAGTGCTGATCCTTAAAATACTGGGTTTCTAGAAGACTGTTGTGACCATCAATATGACTTTTTTTTTTTTTTTTCCCCTTGAATGGTAACAAGCAGCATAATTCTGTTGATGAAAGACCATTATAATAGAAGAAACCTGTCTTTAACAACAGTCCCAGTCTCTGACAAAAGAGATGAAACTATCTAAGGACAACACGTTTCTATTGAGTCACATATGGAAGTCCAGTTAACTTTGATAACTGGGAACAGGGATCTAGAGCAGCTGGGAAATGTTAGTAAAAAGCCACTAATGGTGCTGCTTTTAACTCCACATCTCTGGCTGTGAATGCAGAGCAGGACACATGCCAGGCGGAAAGTGCCTGTGTGATTTTTGCTAGACAGTGGCTGTGTGCTTTGTTATTAGATTACTGAATCTCTGGCCATTTGCATTGATTTTTCAAAGTGAAGACCAATCTCTAAACTTAGAATAGTTGAATGGGCTCTGAACCTGAAAACTGCTGACTGCTTCTCTTTTGTAAATACTATATCTTTTCTTTGGGCTTTTAAAAAATCCCCTTAGTTTTGCCCATATGTTTTCTGAATCTCCCTAAAATGTTTATAGAGCTTTGCATGCTTGTCTCTTTTGCTTCTGCAGTGACATTTTTGGCCTGGGATTGAGCTTTTAAAGAATACTCTTTTGAAAGACTAAGCACTGGTGTCTTACCAAGATTTTTAAATTGAAAATCTCTTCATCAGATATGCGTACCTCCTTAAAAAATATATTTATATGGCAGAACAATTACTACAAAATTATATTGGTAGAATATACTTTACATGTATGACTAGTTTGTATGCACTTGAAATTTAAATTCAGTTTCTCCTTCCCCATATGTTCCCCGTTGTGGCTTGTTACTGGCAGTGAATATCTGTAATAACCTGAAAGGCATCTGATTCCTTCAGTTTATTAACTTGAAGCCAATATATTTTAGCATAGCTATGTCTCATATATTTTCAGTCTTCAAAAGTATTAGTTATGTCCTATAGGAATGGTTAAACTTTCTGTTTGCATGCTGCTTAGCTTTCTTAATGTTTGGGGAAAAAAACATTTAAACCTGTGTTTCTGGTATAAACTGTGAAAATAACCTGATATTAAAATAACACTGAGTTGGAGAGCTAAAGTGGCAGAAGGTAAAGATCCAGGAGGAATCTTATTATTGATCTTTTTGTAAGGTAGAAAGAGAGAAACCTCATCAGTTTCTTCTGGGAGAAATAGCTGGACTCCAGAGTTGCTTTGAACATGGCAAAAAGAATGTTGCAAGACTATTTAAATATTGTGTGAAACCCAAACAGTCTTTTCATTATGGCTTCTATTATAATTTTAAGGATTTCTAAAGGGTTTGTGCTTTCATGAGTCTTTCAGGTTGGGAAAGTTTTAACCCCGTGATTGCTTATAGTTATCTCCTTGAATGAAGCACCACCTTGCATGACCGTTTCAAGCCTGGGGAAAGGTCAGGCCAGCTGAATGTGTGTTCTGTGTGAAAGGATTAACTACCAAAATTAAAGAGCGTGAATGCATGCCAGATCTCTTGTCTGCCGATCCTTGCAAACTTGAGTTTAGGCTCCAAAAATGAAATTGGGATTTTTCCACTGGAGGCCCACCTGTAAATGAAAACAAGCTGTCAAGTAGCCCTGCACTAAACCAGTTGCCTTCGCTTAGCTTGGCATATGTATAAAAGGCTGTTCTTTCCTTTGCATCATCCTTAGAACTACTTTTTTAAAATCTATCTAATCTCACCCTCCTGTACCTATGTTTGATTGGAAATGCCACTAGGCATTTTCTAAAAATAAATAACAAATACTTACTGATATGACTGAATAGCCAATGGAAACCATTATGGTGAGTAAGAGGCACCCTTTCTTCACCATCTTCTTAGCGTAACATAGGTATATATTGTCATATAACCATGCTTTGCTTTTGTGAGTTATCAGTAATTAAATACTCATGGACTTCTGTTGCTAGAAGAATGAATTAAGGAAAAATAGTAACATTGTTAAATATAAAGGAGAATTATATTTTTATATTTTAAAAAAGCTCTGATTTTTCTTAAGTGGATTGCAAAATTCTTAAGAATAATAAAGTTTTTTAAAGTTCTTCAACATTTGGTAAGGTATATTCATTATTCATAGAGGTAAAATGAATAAGTAATACTGAATGAGAGCAGATAGTTGTATTTTGCTTGTAAAAGACTATGTTAATGGGCACTGCTGTTAGCACACATCATGAAAACAAGCCTGTGCTGAATTAAAGCAGACTCAAAAGTCTTTGACTTATTTATTGGAGGGTTAGGACTTTTTTACTTTCTTGGTTTGTTTTTTTTCCTCAAGTCTTGTCATCAAGGCAACTGGGTCAATAGAACAAAGATTAGTATTTTGTTCTAATCTGGTATGTGATACCAATTTCATTATTTCCATCTCTCTAGTATACTTTGCTGTAAAGGAAGGATCCCCTAATCTTTGCTTTTCCAGTATTTTAATTTGTATTTGGTGAAGAATCCCAGGAAACAATGCAGTGTAAGCTTGGGAGGAGCCCTTTGGCTCTATTGAAAGATCTACATTTGTTTCCATTAATATCATTTTAACTTGGAGAACTAAGTGAATTTTAGAAAGTGAAATTATTTTGATCACTGGAAATGTTCTTTTAAGTTACAAATGCTTGAAATTATTTCTACATTATTGGCACCGTTCTGGACATTATCTGTAAAACAAAGTCAGGAAGGGGAGGAATTCATCTGATGAAGAGGAGGCAGTTTTAGCTGACTGCCAGGTGCCCGGCTGCCAGCCCGGGTGGGAGAGGACCCCACAGATCCCCAGTCATACCTTGTAGGCCACTGAGATACCTACGGTGGGAGTAAGGGTGGCTGCAGCACTTGCGTTTGAGAAAATAATGTCAATTGATAGTAGAAAAAAAAGCTGTGTTGTGAAACTAGTAAGAGGATGGAAGGAAAGGCACTATTATGCATGGACTCGGTGTAATTCAATAATGCTTTAGAAGTCTGGGCCACCAACTATAATCATTTGTTCGTGTTTGACAGGACTAAAACTTACATAGTAAGTGTTACTGGCATGGCTGTTACTGGTATTCACAAGCTCCGAACTTTAAAACAGTAAAATAAATGAAGGATACAATAGGGTAAAAGTAACAAAGCACAGTTCTGTCTGTTCGCTACTCCTTGCCATAATAAAGCAGATGAGGAGGAGAAAATAGTGAATTACTTTGTACAGACTAACGTAGTTTCCCTAATTTTTTCCTTTGTGTGTTTTGTGTTCTGATAGTACTACCTAACGAATGCCACTTCAGTGTCTATCGAATGCCACATTTTAGTTGGGATAATTTACTACCTTCTAATCCAGTCGCTGCTCTTGCATTCCAAGTATCATGAGAGATTTTTCTACTGTATTAAATCAAAATGGATGAGAGTTTGAACTTATATTCTTTCCTTTGCTCAACTTGAAGTTGTAATGACTGTTTAGGGAAAGCACATTTGAAACAAGTGTGAAAAATAGCTCAGTTTAAAGCAGCAAAGTGAATTTGGGTTAGCTTGTTTAGGAGCAGTTGAATCAGCACACAGGGATAAAATTGTCTCAAATTCATACGTGTGATGGTGGGAAAGTGCCTGCATTCTTTACATCCTTCCTGTAGTACTATATACTACTTGCAGCTTTTAACAAATACTTAGCAATATTTTTACTAATAAGTTGGGTCCATGAAGGTGATGGGAAAACCACTGTTTTGAAACAAATGAAAGATTTCTGAATGTTTATGTTAGGATGATTTAACGCTGGGGACAAATTTTACCCTCATTTGCCATTGTGTTCCCTGCTGATTAAGCTGTTGCATGGGCTTTAATCGGTTTGTGTTTTGTTTCTAATAAGCATCAAACTACTCTTTGCTTTTGCACACCTGTTTTATCTCCTTTTTTCCCCACATGGCTGGTGGGTCGAGATGTCAGTAGTGTTGTAGTTAACTGACTACAACTTACTAGCCATCATTCCGTATAAATCTTCAAAGGCTATTGTGGCTTGATGGTTGGAGAAAAGATTGTTTGCTTCCAAAATCAGATGGCATACAAAAAATAGCACAAACAGGGCTATATGTTTCTTGGTGTTATGGCTTGGACGCTTCTTCACATTGTGGGAAGGGTCCTACTTCTGCAGTTGTCAGCTCTTACGATATTTCCCTGGACTGTTTGGTTCTGCCCCCCAAAGTAACAGTGACAGCAATTGTGCTCTCTGAATTGAAGTCAGCAAGTGCAAAAACATTGCCAGCTTGACTACTGAGAACAAGAAATACAACCTGCTGCACTTCCTAGATCAGCCTACTGAGCACTTCACTTAGAACAAGTGCTCCACTGGAACAGTGTAAAGCAGGTAAAAACGTATGTTATTCACAATCATTATTCATGAAGTTATGCTGATTCTGCACACCGGTAGTTTAACCTGTGATAATGATGGCAATATTCAGTACAATCACAGGCCACTTGAGAGTTGAAATAAGAGGTTCATACTGTACTTGGCTCTTTTCTGCAATCTCCAGCCACTGGTTCCACTTGCAAGTTAGCACAGGTCAGGAGATGGAGAGGCTCCATGTGCAGCACAGAGTATGGGGGGGAAAGCCCACAAGAACAAGGGGAACAACTTTTTCAGGGTTAGGAAAATATCTGGAGTGGTGGAGTGGATGCCTACACATGAGGGATAGGCTTATTTGAACAAAAAAATAATTAAAATGCTGGCACTTAACATTTAAAAGGGTATAGAATTGGTTTTAAACCAAAGCAAATTTCTTACTGGCAGAATGGGGACTGTTCAAGGACACTGTACCAGAAAAACAGAACTAATGTACTTATAAAAATGTTTTGGGAAACAAAACCAGAAAGAAAGTGGCATTGTTACAGAGCAGAATAAGACAACTGTAAGAAGCAGGAAAACATCCCCCCAAGAGGTGATTCTGTGTTCAGGTGGGAAATACACAATGACTGATTGACTGTGGCAGGTTAAGTGTAAAAGCACAAGAAGTGGAGGTGGATGGTGGGTTAAAAAGAGGAACATCTTGCAGACAGAATGAAGATGAATAATAAAGCTGCTTTTTTTTTTTTTTTTTTTTTTCATATACCTCAGAATCAGGAAGCTAGAGAGTAAGGCTGATAGATGATCAGATGTAGAAGGAGCACTCAGAGAAAATAAGCCCACAGCAGAAACTTAATCTTCGTTTTTACTTCTGTGCTTTTCACCCAGTGCAATCAGGCTGTGGAAGCCTTTGCAGTAAGATGACATAAATTCTGAAAGCTTACACAGCTCTCAAGAAGATCAAAGAAATTAATGGAAAAGGAACTTACTGAGGGCTAAATACAAAGCTGTCCTCTGTTTCAAAAGTTACCTGAGCTACACATCACGAGATGCTGGGAGTGCATCACAGTATATTATGCACATTTCTTACATATTTCCCTAAGCATCCTCTTGCTGCCTTGCTCTCCTCTCCCTTTCCTGAGTGCTGCAAAGCTACACTAAGTGACTCTGCTACGGCAACATCTCAGAATACTGGAACAGGGTCAGGATTTGAAGTGTCAGTGATAGCATGAAACAGGATACTGCGTACTCTTCTCACAAGCATGTCTTACGCAGCTGCTACAGTACTGCCAACGTGGCAGCCAGCGCTGTGGGACAGAGGGGTGCAACAGAAAGGTAGTAGCAACACCGGAAATGCAGCAGTTCAGAAAAGGGGGGTTGTTTTCAGACTCTCTGTCAGCCCCCAAAGCAAATGTACAATGTTCAGTTCTCAGTCAGTTTTCTAAAAAAACTGAAAAAAAACCATTGGGTTGGGTATAGACTCCAGGCTGGTCTGCCCATGGTTATCTTCTGTACTTGTAAATGTTGTGCCTTTCCTACCAACCTTTCACAGGTAGCTTCTGCTCGTTACCAGTGGGAAGAGAGGGCTTGCTGGCTGCCACGGGCTGGGTCACACGTCACCAGCCGTGTATGGAAAAGCTGCAGTTTCTCCTGCAATCATCTTTGCTCCGAATTGGGTTATGGCAGTGCTGTATATGGCCTAATGGAGCTAGAAAAGTGACATTGGTCTAGCTTATTGATAAATTAGTCAAATCTGGTATAAAACTTTATTCACCTTTTCCCACAGTATTTCCTGTTACTTTGTCTATCAGACTGCAAAGAAGTTTGCGTGCTTCACTCTTTTCAGGACAGACTGCATAACAGCTATCTGATTGCTGTTTCCCAGAATTTACCTGTGCGTTAGTCATCTTAGGCTACTGTAGAAGACGTTACAAAGACTGAGTAAACTGCTTCTATATATGACTGAAATAATACTGCCTTTATTTCCAAATAAATGTTGTACTGCTCAATGCTAGGGTTATTCTTCTTGGGAATTTTGTATATAGATAATCTAAACTTAAAATGTGATACCTATTCCCTTACTCTCTGTTACTCATTACATTTGCTTATTACATCTCTTGTGTCTTAGATTACAAGGTTTGTAGAAGATAGGGACCAGAGCATGTCAGAGATGGTGGACCCTTTTCTGCTTTTTACATATTATACAGCAAAACATTTAGTTTTCCTATTTGTATCTTGGTAATGTACAGTGCAGAAGTGGAGAGGCTATTGAACTCTTACTATCGCTTTCTGCTTTCAGTTCTAAACACTCCAGGTGGTTGCTTGTCTCATTTTGTGGCCCTGTAGCATCACTCGGGCTGCTCTGTGACCTAATTTGCTTATCAGTGGGTGAGATACTGTGAGCACTTTCCTTGGGACCAGGAGACTTCAGCTTCATGATTACAGGCGTAGATAACACCAGTGTAGAGAGAGAGACTGTGCCTGGGCAGCAGAGGTGCTTTTCACCAGTGGGCTGGTAGCACTCTCTTACAAGAAGGAAGAGATGAATAACAGAAATAACTGGGCCAGGGTTTGGAGAGCATATTTCCTTGTCTTTTAGGCAGGGAAACCTCTCATGTCAGGGATCCAAGAGCACTGTATGGTCAGCAGTCATGGGACTGGGGCCGACTTAACCTGGATTTTAGTTTCAGGAATAGAAACTTTGTGTTGGGTGTTATGTCCCTGGAAGATGGATAGGATGCAAGGGTTGGCCTGGAAGAGATGTACAACATTCAGACCAAAATCTATGGGGCAGGTGGGGTTTGTGACGTTCTAGAGGGCTGAATAGAAACTAAATGAATACACTTGGATACTTTAAAAATTTCCTCTAGGGCAAGAAAAATATAAAGTGTTTTAAAAGAACTATTTTTTATCTTGTGTATTCATTTGCATTTTTCAGCTAGTTTACAGTTAATTATGGGTATGCTTAAGTTGTTGTCTTGATCTAGTACTGATGAAAATCTCTTCTAGGCAGAAATAAAAGAAGAAAGATTGGTACTCTTGGTGGTTGTCCAATTTCAACATGCAGAAGGTGACTCTTAAGTCACCAGCAAATCTTGCCAACCCCAGGCCCTTGATTTGATGTGGGTGTTACAGGGATTTTTCTTTGAAGGTTTAAACTAAAAACTGGTGATTAATTTTGTTTGATTATTAATTTTGAAGCAAGCAGGTTATGGAATTGAACTCTGTGGCTTCTTGGGCATGATGCGTTTGTAGCTGACCACTCATCACAGAATATTTTTAACATTTTGAAAAATGGGAATGAAAAAGGTTTAAGGTAACACATGATATTTGTTGAATGAAACGTACCCTCTTGCTACCTTTTGGCTGATGAGATTGTAATTCTTCCCCAACTTTGTGCCGATCCAACTAAAATGATTTCAGCAGCACTGCATCAATCTTCTGTCAATGTTAACTACTTACAAATTCTAAAACACATTTTCAAAGATATTCTCAATTGTCTTTTTATAATTGCCTTGCAATTGGGAGATGGCAATACTTGAAATGTTAATACTAATCAATTTTTTATTAGGCAGGCCTTTTCTGAAGTTTGTTTTGTGTCTATACTATCACAGGTAGAAGGCTGGGAACTGTAAGTGAAACTGCTGTTGGGCTTTTTCCTAGTGTTTTCCTTGATTGTTGTAGGAAAGGGACTAAATGAGGAAATCATACAATTTAAATCTATTCATTTGATAGTTGCCCTTTGATATTTATGCTGCGTAAGCAGGAGACAACAGTTTTAAGGAAATTACTTGGAATGGTTTTATAGTTATGTTTGTACGTTCCCAAGACTAAAGATGAGGTTTGAATACCTATTTAATTTGTTCAGGGTACCTAACTGTATGAAATGTGTAGTGGAAATACTCAATTCTGAGTGACTGCAATACTTAATCCAATATGAGTGTCCTGCATCCCCTGGCAATGCAAGGAAATAATATTATGTCCATGTCACAAATAGCGTATTGAAGTGCAGAAGTACCTGAGGCACAAACATTCAAAGTTATTTTAGATATCTGTGTGGGGCAGGAAATTTCCTGCATTGTACAGGTCATGTTGGCCAGGTAGGTTTGAGCTAGAGCCACTGACCAGGGAGCCTGTAGATATTCTTCTTGTTTTGTTCAAGTTAATACTGGAGGTTCACTGATGCACGTCTGCAGGTCGAGAAGTGCCTTGACACCAGTCAATTCTTATGTATTCACCTACTGGTAATTTCTTTATAAAATCCTTGTCTCATACGGTCTTCTACACCTCAGTAACTGCAAACTGATAAGAAAAAGTTGTCTCGACTAAAACTATTCTTTTAACTCGGCTGTTATTTACTATCTTATTTGAGCTCTGGTTACTGTCTGAGTGATCGTTGATGGTTTGTTTCATACAGTATCAAAAGGATTAATATGAATCACTGCCAAAGGTGGTTCAGCCTAGCCTGTCTCGGCACAGAAAGGGGCATTCATGAAATCAGGTCTGGTTAATGCAGTTATAGGAATTGTTCTTGTTGCCTCTCAGGCATGAATTTTTGCAGGTCTTTCTACCATACTATTCAGTCTCCAAAGATGTGAACAGGAGGGAGCCTGAGCATCAGGAGGCTGGCTTTGCACTGCTGAAGGCACTTGGTGGCTTCCAGGCATGGTCAGAGGGGCACCCTAACGATTACTAATGTGGATGGATACCAAACTGGTTGGCAAACTTGGGCATAAAGAAGACTTACAAGATTAAACCTTCACTTGACTATGTTGGAATGCGTGGTGATAAATGCTCAAGATGGAGGTCCTGAGTGACAGAACTGTTCACCTATGCTAACCATGGGCATAAATTATGTATTTTCAAATTAATGTTTAATAAATGCCACTATTAATTATGAACTTCAAAACCATAGCTAAAAAAAAAGTCATTTCATCATCTTAATGTCTCTTTGAAGGGAGTACTTTATGAATGTTTGCTACGGAATGGAATTTCTTAACAAAATAATTTTTTCACCACCCATAGCCTTGATACTGAATGTATGTAGGTCTGTGTACCTTAAGCAGGCCCCCTGTCCGGAGTAATTTATCATTTTGAAGTTCCCTGCCTGGAAGTGAGATTATTTCTGTTTATAATTATATACAGATAACCAAATAATCCTCTACTTATTTTATCTGTTTCAAATCTGTCTAGCTTCAAATCCAGTCTGTGTTTACCTTCTCTCCTCTAGCTGCTCCTTCCACACCACTGCAGAGTCCTTGTCAAGGACAAGCACACCTTGTCAACGTGTGCTACCTCGGGTGACCTGCCTTCTCCTTGGACCACCCTGTCTTCTCTCTACCTGTCTCCTCGCTTCCCTTGGTGATTTATCCCCCATGCTCTCTCAGTCCCAGCCTCAGCTTGGTTTTATCCCTTGCCTTTGCATATTAGTTGGGCTGCTCCCACCCACCCTTCCTCTTGCCTCTCTTTGCAGAGGTCTGCTTCAGTGCTGGGCAGGTGTGAGAGAAGTTTCTGGGAAGGTTCTGCACCCACTGCAGGAATCTCCTTGTTGTGGGGAAAGCAGGGAGAAGTTAGTGCTAACAAGCCTCCTGTAAACTCCAGGATGACTGTACAACCCCTAGCTGCAACTTCATCTCCGATGGAACAGTTGGAACCCTGGAAGATGGCGTGTCTTGCTCCGTGTAACCCGATTGTGATTTAATCGTATGATTAGAAGTGACAAACTTCTAATCATACAGTTCTGATATGTGCAATGGCACCTGATACTTTGGTTTTGTTTGGCTTTTCTAATGGGAGAAGGGTAATCTTAAACATCTTGGACTGCCACAGAAGAACCATCTGTGACTCCATCTAGGTTTTCTAATACTTTCCAGACTACAGATCATTTTTGTTGGAGGAGTTCTATACTGAAGAAACTGCACAGCATTCATTTTACACCTAACACTGATTTCATGAAGTAAGGAGGAGCTATACTGGTAACAAATACCAAACAGCTCATGTTCAATGAGAAGTTTTATCTGACAAAGTTTAGGCCAGAGAAGAATACTTTTTTTTTTTTTTTAATTGAAAGAAGGTGTAAGTGGAAGAACTTAAAATTTTGTTTTTATTCCTTCTTTTGCTAAAGTAAATCATGAAAAAGCGAAGGCAAGACATGCAGTTACAACTATATAACTGTGGCTTATTAACAAGCAACCAGAGGGAGGTCTTGCCTGTTGCTGAATATTTTATACTTTTAAAATGTATTATGTATTTGACTTCTTGCTCCATAAGGAGTTTGACAGATGGCTGTGTTTGCATCGGGGGAATACGCTGGTATTAAATTAGTCTAAATACAGTACAATGACTTGGGATTTCTTTAAATTTGCCTGTATCTTAAGTTCAAGAAAAACATTCTGCTATTTGAGATGTTTGTGTTTGGGTCACAAGATGTTATTCATAAAGTTGCAAGTAATTTTTCTGATTGCATAAACCAGTCTGTAGCCCTGGAGAAGCACTACCATGTATGCTCTTATTGCGGTGTTGTAGGAAGAAGTGGTTTTTTGCAAGGGGAGTTTTCTTCTTTACTTGTCTACCAAGGACCAGCTCTTGAGACAGATATTCAGACTTTGCTGAGCAGTTACAATCTCAGTGCAGCTTTCTGTGTTGCTTTATCACTGATCTGTTCCTGATCTGGTGATGTTACCTGGAGAGGACAGTAATGAACGGTAATGAACGGAGAACACTCCTGCTGCCTGGCTCCAGTTCATTCAGGCACTCTGGTGTGTGTCCATCTCATGTATGAAAAGCCCTATAGAAATTAGCTGTGTGTTTGGAGTGCTTTGCAGTGCGGAGTCCAAAGGCTGACAGAACTTAAGGGATCAGCACAGGTGTGATAGCAGGGTATGTGCTTACAGAGATCCAAAATCTAGAAACCCCTTTTTCACCCAGATTTAAGTTAAGGTTGTGAGGAGTCTCACGGACCGCTGTGAAACTTCTAGACATGTGTACTGTGCCTAAGCTCAGTTGGTTGTTTTGGCTTTTTAGCAAGGGCTTTATTTCTGGGCAGTGTTTGAAAGCCTAAGTGCAGGAGGAAATGCCCAACTTCATCCCTGGGAAATGTTGTGTTGTGGATTTAATTTTTCCTTTGTTTTACCTTTCTGAGGAATGTAGTTACAGAAATTGAAATGAATTTTCTTGTGCTGACCTTTGTTATGGAGTTACATAAATCATCCATCATGCAAATACCAAATACATTATGCTAAGTGTTTCAGGCTAATTGACAATGTTCCATTAATTTCCACTGCTGAAAGGGATCTGGAACATTTCTAATGTAGTTATTTCTCCTTCCAACTCATGCATCGCAACAGCCCTCTTAGTGTTGGTTTTGGTCCCTTCTCTTCCAATTTTAAGAAATATACATCACACAGTAGTAATTTCTGTTTTTATCTACCTGCCTACACTGGGGAATCTAGTTTTAGTCTGCTCGCAGCAGGACCTTGTATTATTTCCTCCATCACCCTACACTGATCTGTTGTCTTTTCAGTTTTCTATGTGTGGTAATTAAAGTAACAAAGATTGCATAATATCTGTTTATTTGCAGAAACCTACCAGGTATATGAGCATAGATAAAATTGTCTGTAAGTCTAACTTCTCCTCCTGACTGTAAAGAGAAAAAGGGAGAATGGAGTCCAAGCCACCTCTTCTAATTTTTGTAATTCTGAAATTTTGCTTTATCTGAAAATGACCAGTGGACAAAACACTGCAGTGCTGAAAGGAAAGGTACAGAGAAATTGCCTTGACATTTGGAGAGTAGGTTCCAAACCTTATGAGTGGTAACTGTGGAGGTAACATCTCAGGAGTGATGAATAGCTATAAAGGAGATCTTTATTTTTTTTTTTATTATTATTATTTTTGTACTAACATTTCTTTTGATGCTGCTTTGATGAAGACCACAAATTAGAAATATGTACTGGAAAAATGTTTTTTGTTTTTTCCTTCCTTTTTTGTAACGGTCCAAACAGCTGCCACAAAATTTGCAGACTTGGACACTGGTGTGTGATATCAACTCTTTGAAAAAGGCTGTGAAATCTTGATTAAGAACAGATAGTGTTCAGACTGGTTAGAGCATCTCCAAAGCAATTAAAATATGTAATCCTATTGCTGAGAAAGTTTAAATTAATAGCAGTTTGTTAATAAAGGCCATGTGCAAGTAGTTATCGTGTAAAGTGCTGGCAGATCCACATCAAGCTGAAGGTTTGGGAAAAATGAAAGCATACTTTCAAGTATTTTATTTTGCTAAAGCTGTTTTTTTGTGTTGTTTTGTTGCTCTTTGAGATACTAACAAAGAACATGGAATAAGTAGCAGATCCTGATTTTCCTTTCCCTGCCCCTGTTGAATCATGCCTTACCCTACAATGGTCACATTGAAATTATGTGAAATCACTTACAGAATAGTACAGTACTCTCAGGAAGCATTGTAAGAATGGGGTTAAGAAGCAGCTTATTAGCAGACGTAATAGCAGTGTGGAGTTTATTTTACTGCATGTAATGTATATCTCTGAAACATCTGCTATGGTAGACTGATTGGGCCAAAGTCTATAGCTTTAATCTTAGTCAACTATTATCACTAAATAATAACTAAATATTGAACAGATTCTCTATTTGAATGGTGTACAGCTATGTGACTTTACCTGCAGTCATCTCTATAAAGGAGGGTAATTCCTTTCCTAAGAATGGACAGCCATGTTTTCAAGGTCCAGTTAGAAGTGTTACGTTGGATAGTGCTTTACTTTGCAGTCGCAGGGCTGTCAGCGGTGTAGAGGTGAGCTATCAGAGGAAGACTGTCAAGACATTTTATTTAAACATTTGTCATCTTAAAATTACCTATTAAATGAAGGTGCTTGCAGGCCACTGCAAAAATGTATTTTCATTCTTTAATGATGCTTTCCAAAGACATTCTCATTAAATACTTTTAGACTTTCAAAACAGCATGGAGTTTATGGAACTTCAGGTAAACAAACTGAAAAGAGTATTTTGCAGCTTCTCTTGTATGAGGGAGGCTATGGGAGAAGATAAAGCAAACATGATCGGCAGAGCTTTTGTGCTCTTTCTCTACAAAACCCTTTTTAAAAAAAAAAATAAAAGCTGAGTGACTGAGTCACATTCAGTGTACTGGAAAGATAATTTAATCTCCTTTGCACTCAAACACATGGATCTGTTACAATAGGTACTTCAGTAGGCTTGGGGGCCGGGGTAAAGCCATACCCACTGGTCACTGGCAGCAGGGGAATAGCCTGGTTCCCAGAGTTCTCATCAGTGTTTTTCTTCTTCTGCAGCATTCAGGAGTTCAAGTATCTCTCTCTGCTGCAAGTGATTCCCCCCCAGAAAAATGGGGAAAATCTGTATCTTTCTGCAGATACTTAAGTAATACTTCCAGAAATAGTAAATTCTAGGTTCAGGTGACTAGGAGTTGTGCTTAAAATCAGCAGACACCACTGGTTTAATGTCTTCATCTGAGTACTGGTGAACTTTAGAAAGTTACTTTCATAAGTACCAATCCTCTATAAAATAAGAATATCGGGGTGGGGGATGAACAACAAGATCCATCTGTGTATAGTACAATAAGCACACGTGTATACATGTAAGTGTGCATGTGTAACGTAATACAAGCGTAATAGAAATAAGTAAACTTGTGCTCCTCGGATAAGCTGGCAAGAGTCCCTGCCTGATGGTACAAACCTCAAATACCCCATAATACTCCATATTTTTTCTGGTCCATTCAGGTTGGCATCAGTCCAGGAGTATCAGGGGCATTGCTGACATTGATGGTCCAACAGAGGAGTGTGCGTGATCTTGGGCCCTAACCTGAATTACAGTAATAAAGTATCTCAGCAAGAAGCTGCTGAGCCACAGTATCTGGTTCACTGCTGCTTAAAAAATAATTTCTTGTTATCACTTTATAGACCCTTCAGCAAGGGGGAGCCAGTGTCATATCAGAACCTGGAGCAGAGTCCTCACTGCAGGGTCTAGGTTTTGCCCCTCTACACCTTCAATGTAGATGCACTACCTTGAGGATTCAGCATATGACTCATCAAGCCTATCTGGCACAATTTAATCTTAGGACAATAAAGCTACTAAAGCATCTGCTGAGTGCTTCCATGAGCCCTGCCCAGAAGTTTCCTGAAGTTCAGAATCTGCTACTACATATTAATTTTCAACCACTGAACCACATGCAGGGTCAGGTCTTTAAGAATACACGGACGCTGCCCAATGTCCTTGGTAATTATTGTTGTGCTTCCAAAGAAGGATGCGAGTTTCATGGAGGCATGCATGTATAACAAATGTTGTGAGCAGGTGTCATGGACTGATAACATGTGACAAAACTTCAAACCTGTGGAATTGTAATCTCCCTTCTGGAAAATGGCTCAAGCTTGCTAAGCTTGACAACATATTTGGAATCTGGCACATTGTCCTACTTCTAGATGCCTAAGTTACCATAACCCTTTGGCAAAGCAGGAATATGCTGTGTATTATAATATGAGCATGTAAGACTATTCACTTTGCATTTCTATGCATGAAAGAAAAAACTTTCTTAAAAATTCTACACTCATCTACATGTGTTTCAGAACGTGCATGTGTAAATTATTCAGGAGACTATACTCTCTTTGGCCTCGGTCTTTAAAGATAAAGCCTTAATCTTCAGATAATGTTTGCTTCATCCTTTCGCCATCAAAACCTTGTATGTCTACAAACAGGCTCAAATCTGAGTACTGTGCCATTGCTGTCTTCCTTTGCATTCCTTGGGAATTCAGTCTGTCTCATGGTCTTCAGTAGTGAGAAAAGCTGTAAGGAAACGGATACAGAAAATCTCCAGCCAGCTGCTCTGCTCCTAGGGAAAGCAGGTTAAGCTCTGTTGGAGCCTTTTTATAATCATACAAGCAAAGGATAGAGCAGAGGAAACTACTTGCTACTTACTACCTCAAACAGATTTTGAAGCCTAATATAAAGCCTGCACAAGCAGAGTACAAACTGTGCCTTCTGCGGGAGGGACAGAAAGGGCTTGGTGATGTAATCAGGGTTACAAAAACCAACATGCTTTTCTTCATATGCATTCTTCTTCTTACACAGCTGCAGTTGCTCATCTCCCGCAAACCCTGTAATCATTGTCATAGCCTTGCAAGCATCAGATCAAGGCATCATCCACTAAGGATTAATGTCAAAAGCAATGTAATTGTGCGCTGCCCCGTCACCAGGCATTCCCACCACACTAACCACAATATGGGATTACGGGCATGCGTGCTTGCTGCCCAGCTGTTATCTGCGTTTAGTAACATTTTGCAGGTTTTCAGAAATGCTTGAGATTTCATGTCATTAGAAAGGGAATGTTAGTAGTAAAAACGTTCACAATTGTGAAAAGACAGTGTTAAAAACTGTAACTAAATATTCATGCCAGGGATGTTACTATCATTGGGGCTTTTAGGGGTACTGCCTGAATGGATGAAATGAATTCTATTTCCATTTAACTCAGTGGCCAAATTTACTTGCTTCAGTGGGAATAGGATTAAACTCTTTGATAACAGAATTTCCTGAGGAAGGAAAGTATAGCATGGTCATGGGCAAATCTAATAATTTTTCTGCTCTAATCATCTTATGCCTCAAAGAGGCACTTATACCCCAGGGGGGCTAATATTTACATAATTGTAATTTATTGGGTAAAGATTTTCCTTACGCAAAGAAACATCAAAGTGTTTGTCTTCATCGAGTTCCAGAACAATTTTAAACTTCACATAGAAATGAAAGGTAAAGGAAAATATTTCTTTGGAGCAATTAGAGAGAAATGGCACACAATATTTTGAATCATACAGGCTGTCTGAGTATTTTTAAATGGAATGCAATTAACGTTTTGTGATGAGCATTTATCAGTGCCGTCACTAGATACAGTGTACGTGGCTGTGGGGGTTTTGCATGAGCATCTCATTAAAATAATTGGTTATGTATTTGAGTAGGGTGTTTGTGCTAACTTTATAGGCAGAACAGTACTTATGAAAGAGATCTTTCCCTAGCATTTAACTTCTCTCTAAAGTATAATATTGGGTATTGTAATGTTGGTAATTCTATCAGAGAATATATGTTCAGGTGAAGTACCAATTGTTTATCAGTAACCTCAGACCGTAACTGCCCTGCCTTTTAGTATTTAAATGCAGGCTTGTTTATTTAATGCTTTCATCCATTTTGTGTTCAGATTCTTATGTCCTTTAGTTAGTCTCAGGCAAATTTAATTCAAGTAACTTAACCTACCAGTGCAGCTCTATGCTGCTTGTTGTATAATAATCTTGAGATGGTTTAAAGACATGAATTACTCAAGCTTAATTGATTAAGCTTCCTACAGAAGTAGGAAGTATTGTACTTTTTCTGCAGGCAAGAAAAAGCACAATGGAAGTTCAGGCTTAGGAAATGAAATGGGAAAGATCCTCAAATTCAACCACAGCATTCAGGGTATGTTACAACCATAGATCATGAATTTTCAAAATTTTCCAGGAGACGAGCAAGACCATGGAGAATGTCACAAGGACCTTGTGTTTTGTTATAATGAGGGGAAGGGAGGCTGTTGGCAGTATCTTTTATTAGACTAGTGATGCAGTTGAAGAAGGGTTAGCAGAGAGCTCATGCACCACAAGCACGTGACAGAAAGGATGGGGGAACAGTGTGAGGAGGAGTTAGGAACAGCTTCCCAAACGCCCTCTCAGCCTGAAGTGGTTTTCCTCCTTTTAAGGCTTAGAAGGTGATATTAGCTGCCCTCCAGTTTCGAGAGGAAGGCTAGGAGATGTAAAACGTGAGGCTTGGGCTTTTATCATTTTTTCCATTTGAATGAAGGAGAGATTTGAGTTCAAGCCCCAGTTTTCTTATCTGTTGGTGTTCCAGGTTTATTGAATATTTCAGTGACACTGAAAGCTCATAAAAAATATTTTTTTAGCTTGTACGTTCAGATCTGATGGTGGTGATTTTTGAACTTGCTTTACAGTGACATTTACATTAGAGACTTAGTACTGTGGAATTTCTTCTTTTCTGGCTAAGGTGCAGAAACCCTACTCTTGAATGGTTTACACTCCAGCCAGGCCAAAGCCCTACCCATCAAATGTTGAAGGGGGAGCTTTAGATAAAAGAGGTGTTAGACAATTTCAGATTCAGAAATAATGAAAAAAAATATTTTTCTCATACTTTGTGAGCAGAAAATACTGACCTTAATGTAATAGATTGCCAATTACAAAGCGAGTCCTCAAAGAAAACCAAACCCGAACTTCCTGTCAATAAAGTGCTGTTCCCAAAAGATTTTTTCCCAAGTTTGAGCACCCAGCCCATTTAAGATGATAAAAAAAGTTCTGTTACTAATGGGTAATTAACAGTTGATCACTACTGTGCCTCATGAGTTACCAGTGGTAGTAAAATGTTCTGTGCAGTTTCATCCCTGGAGAAGGTTCTGTCATTTTTTTGTAGTTGGTTTGGTTTTTTTTTTATTATTTTTCCTGATTTAATCATGGACAATTCAAAACAGATAAAAATAACAGGAGTAAAAGGAATGCAAATATTACTAGTAAAGCTGATGAAAGCAGCTAAGTAATGGCTCCACTTTTACTTTGTCACCTACCCATAAAAACAATTAGCATTTTCTAATGAGCACCTTGGAGGGAAGATGGTGACTCAAGGGCTCACGGTCCTTGGGACTGCACTGGATCTCCTCTCTGGGTAGGTGCGGTGCTGTGTGAGCCTGTAGGATGTACAGGTACCAGGCGTCCTTTCCGTCGAAGGAAGGAAGGAAGGGATTTGACAAGGGTTTACAGTCTGCCTCGGCTCACAAGGTTCAAATTGCTCCTGGATCCTTCCAGATTTGCTGCAGAAATTTAATTGGTGTTCGTGTGAAGCGCTGCAGTGGTATTTTTCTTCGTATTTTGAAAGTAGCTAGCACGTCAAGATAATTTCTAACACTGTATTTTTCTCTCTGGTTTTGTGTATTAATAGAAATAATAGCGGAGAGAAATTCACCTCCTCAAACGTTCTGATAACATGCTTATGTTTTAGTTTTGTTACTAATCCTCTCGGTGAAATTCCTGCTTTATCTCTTTGTAGTGCTAACAGTAATTGCTCTACCCAGTTTTATTATCTCAAAAGTCTGTGGTTAGTGACAAGTTTTTGGCGATCCTCAAGGATTTTGTTAATTGAATATGATACTCTTCAATTACTTCATATATGAAATACAGAACTTGAATTTTCCTGTTGTAGTTTAGCAGAACCTTTTAAAAATAAAAATGTCTCATAGAAATAGCCCTATAAGGGATTGTTTTAGGCCTTGATCCGTCATATATTGAAATCAATATGTCTTTCTATTAACTAGTCAGGGTTTAAAATGGCCATTTATTATATGTCTATATTGTCAGACATTTGTTTTCACATCTTCCACTAGATTTTACTGCAACAGGAGGTTCAGGAGAACATATTTTGGTTTAGTGACCAAGCCTTGGGGAAAGATGATTATTATTACTGAGCATAAAGAGTGTGAGCATTCAGGTGGTGCTGTAATGAGGGATGGGTTGCCTTGCTCTGATTTGTACTGGAAATGCCACTGAGATATTTACAGGCTCGGCATGTACTGCGGTATTCCCTGTTCAGGGAGGAAAGATGCGATTTGTAAATGCTTTGGTTGCACATACTAGCAGTCTCCCAGCCCAAACAAATCCTCAGACTTTTGATGTTCAGTCTGGCAGCTTTCTGCGGCGGCAAGCCTGGGTTTCGCTCCTGTGCCACCAGCCACCTCTGACCCCTCCATCACTTAGATGCTGCTAGCTGAAACATTGAATTTTAAATCATTTTCTTTACCGGCAGAATTCTTAATGTGACATTTTACAAATTATGTTGTTCCCTCTGTATGACTGACTGGATTATATTCAGGGGAAGCTGATAGTGGCTGGAATTAAGGAAGGAGTTCCTGGAAAAAAAGCCCCCTGGAGACCCTCCCTTCTCCCCTGCCCTCTGGGTACCTGTGTTGAAATACTACTACTGTGCTGAACTACTACTGGCTCTTCAAAATGCAATTGCCTGTACGTGAGGAGAACATAGGGAAAAGGCATAAAAAGTGCACATGATTCACTACTTGCTCATTATTGAGAGAATTACTGTTTGGGAGGTTGTTTTGGTTTTGGCTTTTAGCATTTATTTTAGTGGTACGTTAATTATCACTTAATCTTCTGACCTATTTCACTTTTGAAAATCACTAATTATCCTGCTTTTTCTAATTAAATATCGATGTGCAACCCTTTTGACTTCAAAACCCTGTAACTGTGGGGTTTTTTTCCCCCTGTACCCACTGTACTTTCTTTCTTTGTGTGCCCACTTAGAGGATGTTTCCAGCAGGCCCCTGGCAGGATGCACGGCTGCCATGGATACCAGCAACACAGGCTGCAGAGCAAATTGTCAGACAGTGGATGCAACAGAAATAATGAGTTAATGTCCAAACTTGTACAAGTGGAAATTGTCACCCTGCAGTTTAGATCAACTATGCATATATCAGAAATTATTTTTTTTCCTCTTCCAGGTGTGAGTTTGTATGTATGTGCCTTGGAATAACCTTGTTTATTATTTGTAGGAAGTACAGGTTTTTTTCATGTAATGACTCCCTTTCCCATTAGATTGTTTTAGAGACTATAAAACCAGTGGTTGTTATTGAGCTTTAAGCCTGTGAATCAGCAGGAGGAGCTGGTTTGTGAATTGAAGACTTAAGTGACGTTCCAGTTGTACTGTGATGTGTTTGCTTATTCAGATGCTGAGAAATGAATGAGTAGAGGGTTGAAGACACATTTGAAATGGGAAATAAAAGCAAAATGAATACTCTGTTTGAGGAGGTAGCATTGAAATGCACATGCCATACACGATATGAGCAGTGTGCTCAGTGGTGAGGAAACTAGCAATTCTTCAAAGCCTGGGTGGAAGTAGGGGTGATGGGATTGCTGTAGAATTGACATTTGTGAACCACAGTAACATGCCTAGTCTCCGTTGCAAACCTACATGAGTAGAAGGGCAGCTATGCTTACAGGTGAAATTAATAGAGAAAAGAAAGGTATTTCTGAAGGAACGTTGAGACAGGCCCCTTTAGCTCTGAATGACTTAAAATAGCCTCATTTACCTCAATCCATTTGGAAAAGAGGAAAAAAAGTATTTCCAGGGTAGGGTTCATCCTATTTATTGGTGTGGTAGTCCCTTGCACAGTAGGCTATTAATACGCTGTAATTCAGCATGCCTTTAAATGTTTTTATTTTTTTCTAGGAGGTTCTGGGGTTTAGGTAGTGAGTAAACAGATTTTTAATGCTAGTTTGTTGTGGGATTCAGCTTTCTCCGATGTTATATAGGCAATGTGCTTTGCATTTGTTTCAGTCAATCCCTGTGTCCAGTGGGATAGACAGGATGGGGGTACCCATTCATTTTTTTCCATCATGGGATTTTGTTGCCCTTAGAAATGTGGATGAAATGTCATATGATACAACTGAGTGAATGGTTTCACCCTATTGGAAATAGTTTAACTTCTTCAGGTCCTAGTTTTTTGAGAAAGAGAGCAAGAGTGGACTTTCAGTTTCTCCCACTTTACATTTTGTATCTGAAAAATCACTGGCAGCAGAGGAGAGCAGGGAGAATTTGGCAGGCTCCATACTTCTGTTAGCAGAGGGACTATGAGATGAATTGCACCTTAGGTTTTTCCCATCTGAAGAACCTGTCACTAGTGAGGGCTGAAAGTAGCAGATGCACCACAAAGTCTGTGCTCTGAGAGTCATCAGACACTGGAGAAATCTTTGAGATGTGATTTATGAAGCTTTGCAGTCTGTGTTGTGTCTCATTGCTAGGTGCATGTGCAGGGGTGAAGGACCAGGTTTTGTCAAAGGGTACCAGCTCGTGACTCCAAAGATGTGATTTCTAATCCTGGCTTGGCTATGAACATCAAGTGAGTCTTTGTAACTTCATTTTCCCCTTCTGTTTCTTCCGCACAGTCGGTTGGTATGGTATGCTCCTAGGGCCAGGCCTAACTCCTTGCTATTGGGATATACAGCATCTAGTCAGTGTGGCTTTAGCCCTGAGGGAGGGTCTCTTGGTACAGTTGTAGTGTGAATAATATTGCCATCAGCATAGTAGCGTTTTTGAGATATATTTAACATTGTGCAAGCTAGGCTCAAGTATGCGTAACAGACTGCAATAACATCTAATGTGCAATAAGGATTGCATCACTGGAAAATTTCTGAATCTTATTGAATGGCTGGAAGGATGCTTTCAGAAGCAATAAATTCAAGTGTATGTCAGTGTGCAAAACCGATCCAAGCGCTGTCTCATACTTTTTTCATTGCATCTATTGGAACAGAGACCAGTGTAACTATAGTGACACTTTTGTATGCCTTCTCATCCTGTTACATACCTTTCAAATAGAGATCCATAAGAGGGGGGAGGAGAGTTTCTTTCATTTGTATGATTCTGGCACCAATTTGGCCTAAGATGTGCAGGAAAAAGAATGTTTTCAGGAACTTACGTGGAATAATTCTGGCTGGCAGGTGTCAAATATTTTTTTAGTGCCATTCATGGCAATTGTGTGTACAACTGGGAAGGTAGCTGTGCGTATTGCTAGCATGTGCAGTTAAGCTAACGTTCAGCAATGTGATCTGAGAAGACCATGTACACAAGCAGCTACTTCAGCAAATTAGAATATTGAGCATGAATTAAACAGGGTAGTGTTGGTCTCAAAGATTTAACTAAATCCTTCTGGTTTATTACCTTGTAGTATCTCTACTGGTGTGATGTAGTGCTATACATGTACAGCAGTTTCACAAATGTCAGTAGGCAACTTATTAAAGCACCAACTGTCACAACTGATATTTTTTTTATACTCGGTTTTATGCGTTATATAAAGCTAAATATTATTTAGGGGTTATTAGTTGGGGTGGGGAAGCATATAAGGAGGCCGTATGAACTGGTTTATACAATGTGATTGTCTGAGAATAGCAGAGATTTGGACTTGACCCAGTTGATGTCTGTGTTCGAGTAACGTTACTAGTCGTGATGCTGAAAGCATGTAAGAAATACCCACTTACTGTCACTTTCTGTTGGCAAAAAGGACCATGTTAGGTGCTACACATTTTGACTTCAGTCATTTCCTTTTTGCCTAGCGGTTTTCTTTTTCAGGGATTGCATTGTTTGAACAGCTCTGTTTTAAAATAAAGGATGGACACTTCCTGGAGGGTATTGACTTAGTACTGAGAGATTGGACTTTGATATAAGAAATTTGCCTAAAACTTTAGAGTGGAAGTCTTCATGTTTGCTGGGTCGTGGGGAATTAAACTTGAGGGATGCTAGTTTGCAGTGTAGTTGCTGTTGCACTGCGGTGTACGTGAGTACATGCAGTTGCTTGTGTCCTCTGTCTTTGCCTGGCTCACTGTTTCTCCAGTCAACCTGTAGAGAAAAATACTAAGATGTAGGCTCAACACTAGTGGTAAATGAGATGTGCAGTCATTTTTTTGCTAGCAAACTGAAGACTGCTAGCCATATGAAAGAGCTGAAAAGGCCTTGTTTGCTGTTCAGAGCGTTGCCTGTGAGAAAACACTCAGTATATGGAAGCATTAAACAGTAGACACAGGAAAGTAAAAGAGCTGCAACTGGCATCTAAGAATCTGGAAAATGAGTTGCCTGGTAAGTGTGGAAAAACAAGAAAACTGTTTAGAAGAGGAAGAACAGTTATTTAAAGCAAACATGTCAGATCCTTCATGAATAACTGGTGGAGATCTAAATAACTTCTGTTTTAGAAGTATTTCATTTTTCAGGAAGGACTTTCTTATGTGAGAGTCACTACAGTATGAGGCTGAAATTGAAAGCATCAGGGAGGAGGCTGCATATATGTTGAAGAGTGCTGCTGCTACAGTGAAGAGACCGTTGTAATGACTAATCTGCAAAGAAATTACTGATGATACATGACAAGGCTAAACTGTGGAGCAGATCCTCACCTGATGTAAATCAGCATAGCTTCAGGAAAGTCAAGGGAAGAATACTAATTTTGTGTTACAGCTGGTGGTTTATTTTGTTGAACATGTATTTTAATTCTTTATTTTACATACAGGATCAGAGTTACTCATCTGTTCATCTCTGTACTCCAGCCAGGATTCCCGCAGTTTGATAATCCTTCATTTTCGTGTACCATCTTAATCACCTCTGATGCAAACACTTATGATATTGTGGCTATGTAGAGGATTGTAATTTAAAGTGAGGAGCAAGCAGCTGGAACAGAAGATTTCATAGCAACGATACTGAATTTTTTACCACCTTTCATCTCAGATTCTTTATTACTTTGGTGATAGCAATAGAGAATATAGAGCAAGGGCAGTGAGGATGCTGTAATGTGAAATGGCAACGTGTGTTTTGTCAGTCCTTGCTAAGAATAACACCTGCTGGCCCATGACACCTCCTGAATGCAATGGAAGTCCAATTTCTGTATTAAGCAAAGAGTAACAGAATACCCATAAGATATCCGCAGAATTATTCCTGAACTAATTGTTTTTTAAATATGACAGTGTTACTTCTTTTAAGGCTTTTCTTTTTTTAAATTAGATGTATTCATTCCAAGCAAATGTCTCCAGACGGTAGTTAATGTGGGATAAAAAAAATCTCTTTCCATACTAGCTGCTGAATAAAGAAAATGCTGTTGAAGCCTCTTTACAGGGGAGTACTTTCAAGGCAGGCACTGGACAGGTCATAGAGATAAAATGGCTACTCTTAGATCTTTTAACACAATACAGTTAATTACAGGCATTTATTCCTCTGAGAAAACATTTAGACCTCAGTCTTCTTATGTCAGACTAGATTAGTAACATTTGATCTATTACAAATGTTTGAGCATTTTTACGACTAATGCAACAATAGATGCTTCATGTCATCATACAGTTATATTAAAAAAAAAATAATGGGCTACCTTAGACAGTCCTGAAAGCTTAGTAGAAAGTTTTTTATTTTATAATGTGATGCTACTGGGACAGGCAGAGAACAGTACTTTAGAGCTTTTCATAGCATGGAAGCGGTCATCCCCTGGAACCGTGGTTAGACCCAGGGAAGTTATTTGGGACAAATATTTAATTAACCGAAGGATGCTTAAGTCACTAACCAAAGGCCTTTTTTATTGAACCAAAATGATTCACTGATGTGGGTCAAATAGACAAAGTCCTTCACTTTTGAGATTTGCTTCATTTTTAAACTGCCAAAATTAAGTTTTAAATGTGAGAAGAAGGATTAATTAAATGGAATGTAATTTTGGAGTCAAATACTAAATTTCAGATGAAAAGTGTTTTCTCTTTGGAGAAAACAGGGTTACTTTTTGTTCTAGGCTGCCATTTTTCCACATTTTGTCTGTGGCCAAAGAACTGCAAAGCAGCATTTCTGTAAAATCGAAGCACTGGGCCAGCCTCCCCACCCCTGGCCGTTCAGCTGGTGCGGGCTGAGGAGCCCTTGCTATGAACGACTGACCCGACTGCCCCTCACCCCCAGCCCACCGCTGCCTCGTGCTCCCAACACCTTCCCTGCTGCCGCTCTGCTCGCGGACCACTGGGCTTTCCACTGCTGCTGCCACTGCTGACACCGTGTCATGGGGGCAGGATGGTGACGAATGCAGGCTCAGCGGTGGCAGCAGTGTGAGCGGCCGCTGCCGCAGAGGTGATGGCAGTCAGCGTTTCAAATTACAGTACGTAGATTATTTCCAACGTGCCTAATCCTCTAGGTCCTTTTATTTGCTACTAGATTCTCCTGGGAGATTTCGTAAGAGCAGTAGCAGTTCAAGGGCTTTGTTTGCCTCCAGTGACAGGAAGAACTGTAAAACTGAACCTGAAAATACCTTCTCAGTTTAACATCCCTTTACGTTCCGAGATGAGAAGCATCAACGGTGTTCACCAGCAGCCTTCTAAGGGTAGTGATTCGCAATGCAGTGTGGTCTCCTTGGTCACATACTGAGCAATACTAAAATGGAATTTCATTTCAGACTAATTTCTGCTGCTGTTTTCCATCTTGATAACACGGGTACAGTAAGTTCTGCATAAACTGATTATTTGCCCCTCGGGTCACTCTTTTGTGTGTGCTGTGTAAGCCTTGCTGTGAAGCTTTTGTTTCCCACAGATGTTGATTGTATTGTATTGCATCAAAAGGAAATGATCTCTGCTTCAGTTGAGTGAGGTTGTTTCAATGTGCTTATATACAGCACCCACGCAATGATTGCTTTTGATTTCAGGAAAAGAAAATTAAGATATATGGAGTCAGACACCCATATGTATAGCTGTCTGAGCGCGATTGTGTAGTCTAATACTTTTTGGATTTTCAATGAAAACAGATTGAACTTCTCTTTCTGGTTTTGCCAGGGAAAGAAATTATGTCCTGAGGAGCTTTAACTCCTTGGGTGTTCCGGAAAGCAGTATAAAATTCTAGATGATAGATGGCAAAGGGATACACAGGTAACACTGAATTGTTCAAACAACTATGCCACACGATTGCATCACACCCCCATGTTCCCCGGTCAGAAATGAAGTTGATGGCAGTGGATATATGATTGAAGAGGTAGAACTGACAAAATATACAGTGGCTTAACGGGGGTGTTAAGAAAACAGAAGTACAGGCTGAATGAAGTAGGGTTCTTAAAAATCTTACATGAGTTTAATTCTCATCACAGATTCCTGTATTTGTTACAGCTCTTTGCCTAGCAGCGTGGTGTTCTGGAAACAGCAAAAACTTGAGGGGGTCTCAGTGCTCAAAAAGAATAATGTAATTCCATGTATTGATTGGTTTTTAAATGAAATCATGACAATTTGTGCACTATGTCATCCCTTGTTAGCGGTGTGTAGCTGGCCCAGGGGATTGTCAGGCAGCTTGGCTAGAGAATTTCTGGTGACTGGGAGCTTGGCCGGCTGCATGCTACCCCTTCTGCCTGCTACTTCCACCATCACGCTGAGTGAGAAGTGAAGGCAGGCTGTGCTCAGTTTTCCACCGACTGATAAACTTGGAATAACTAATAGCTGTTACTCCTGCCTCATTTTGTACAAACCCTAATCCTGCTTCCTTGAGGGAAGGATTCACCTGTCTCTCCATTAGGAGACATTTACGCTGCTTTGTCCGTAGCTTTTCTCCTCTCTTGCGTTTTATGCTGAAGGGATAATAGGGTTCTGTGTTGTGAAATCTCCTTCCATTATTTATCAAACCAACCACATCCTGGCATGACTTTGCTTTTCCCTGTAGTAAGGCTTCCGAGCCAAAACTTAATAAATAGATTGTGCACAGATGCTATTATATCCAAAGTGCTCTCTTTCACTGGAATACACTGGTTGTAAAGTGCGTGCAATGTGTGCGGACCTACATACTTAAGGAGTACACATAAGCTGTGTATAGGCACGTTAAGAATTTAGTGAATGTAACCAGTTGCTCTGAATGAATTTTAAGTCAGAAATATTCCCTATACGCAACTCCCTGCTATAATGAGATATGCAGCAATCTCTGTGTGTGACAGGTACTGAATATTCATGTGAAGTGAAGGAACTTAATCATAATAAGGGTCTGTTTGGTGAACATACAGATACCATTGAGTGCCACTGATCTGGGTTTAAATGAGGTGTCTAAAGAGTTGGGGACCTAAATATCTTGGTGGATTTGGGATTAGAAATAGAATTGCCAGATTCCTGGATATGTCTTGAAAGAATACATCAACATTAGGTCTAAATATATATATTAAATATTATATTATTTTTTAAACTATGGTGGTTTGGGTTTTTTTTGTAATTTGAATTAAGAATTTTATATTAAAATGTAAAGAATGACATAGATTAGTCAATGGTTGCAAAATGAGGTAAAATGAAAATCCAGGTTACCTTGAATGTAAGTGTTATGACACTCACCTTTTCAACATTAGTTGTACAAGCACAGAATCCAGAACTCTGATTTAGGACAGAGACAGTTACTGCATGAACTTAAATCTCAGTGGAAAAGACACTGCAGAATAAGGTTGGTCACATCTGAAGAGCATTTTGAGATAGCAAGAGTACAGACTGGTCTACGAGCACCTACTTTGAATGAGCTGAGAGAGGGCAGGAATGAAAATTAACTCCTATCCTTAAATCAGACCCACAGGAGCTCGCCTCTGTGCACCTGGAGGGCATATTTCTGTGCTGTCTGCCGAAGGTGGGTACCTTTGGTCTGTCTTTTAAAGAAGTGGCCAGAGTGCACTCTTCTTCATAAGACCTGATGTTGGTCTTTGAAGTTGAACCTAAAAATCTCAAACTCCTGGTAAGCCTTTAGAATGAAATGTTAAAGTCTTCAAGTTTAAGGCTTTATAATAAAAATGCCTTGATACTTAACTAGAGCAAAACTCAAAATTATTGCTCCTGATGACTTTTCTTTGTAGCAGAGCTCATCCTTAAGAGTTATTTGATTTCTGACAGCTTCTTCAGAATTTCTAGTAGGAGGCAGCAATATGGTCAGTACTTAGTTTTGACATTGGACTACCTTTTGAATTATTTATTGATATGTTTTTAATGAATCATTCTATGATATATTTTTTTCCAGACGGGCAACTTCATAAGAGAGAACTTTATCGATAGATTCCCACGTACCAAACCACAATAGTGTTGCAGATTGTGAAATCTGGCACTATGTCTAAAGCTGAAGTTCTGCTAGTTAACTATTTCTCATTTTCTTTAAACTGATTTTGCTGCGTTACTGATAGGGTTAAAAAAAAATTAAAAAAAAAATGTGAAACCTTAAACTGGGGACTGAATTAATGGAACTTCTCAATTCTTTTAGTTTTAGTAATATGGAAACTTAGTAATATGAAAAATGCTCCAGATTCAAAGTCCTAAATCTTCTTATCTGAAAGAATCTCATTCTCAGTAATAGGTTGTCAGAATTTGAAATCTTTCAAGTACTGGGGGAATATGTACTGAAAATAATCAACTAAACTGGTTTTGACCTTGCTAAGCCAGCCTGTCATTGAAATGCATTTCAGAATACGTAGGGGGTTCACAAATATGGTGTACAGCACTGTAGGTACCAGTAGGCTCTGTAATGTCTTTGCTGAGTGCTAGCACATACATCCAGATTTCCTGATCTAGAAGGACACCAATTGTTTGTGTGTTCAAAAGAGAGAAGGCGAGTGAAGGACAGTATCTGTCCTGTGAAAGTCAGGGTTAGACTGCAGAGTTAGGTGTAATTGGGGAGCTCAGCTATGTCAGTATAATAACATATAATAGAATGTGTAATAACATGTAATAATGTTTAATGTTCCCTTCTCCATTCTCTCACCGATTACTTCTTTCTCTGTGCTAAAGTGTCGTGTCACATCTTTCCTAGGTTTATTGGAAGTCTTTTTGTCCCCAGTAATTTGTTTTTGAAGCTAATCTAACTTTAGACAAAATAATTATACTGAAACAAAAGGTTCTCATTTTAACATGCTTTTGCTGAGGCTTGAAATCTCCACTTTCTGTTGCTCTGGAAATAAAAATCCCCTGACTTCTGTTGAAAACAACAATTCAGTGCTACTCCATGGTGGGCGTGATTATTCTGCTGCCTTGCACAGAGCACTCTGGTGCTAGTGGCTCATGGTACTATAGGTGTGGTGTTGGTGGCGGTGGGATGGAGCTCGAGAGCCACCCAGTACTGTGATTATGACTGTGTAAAGGATTTTAGTGAGTTCAAGGATGTCCTTTGGTCAGATTAAAATGCAGTAAGCAATCCATAGTGTAGGGGGAACCCTTGATAAAGCCAAAACCCCAAGTTTTGGATATTGAAGGGTTTGTGTGATGTGGCTTATTTACATTTCAGCATGTATTAAGGTTTCCTGATCACAGGGGCAGGTGGGATGAGGGAGCATGCCCCCATGATGAGATGGGGCATAAGGCAGTACTTTGCTTATGGCACAATATTTTGACAGATGTTTACTTTTTTAAAAAAAAAAAACAAAACCAAAAAAAAAAACCCCAAAAAAAGGCTGCAGCTTCTGCTGATGTTAAAATTGGTGCTAGGCACTGGGTAAAGGATTTCTGGGTTACCAATGGCAGAAAAGGAGGGATTGCTGAAAGGTGTGGGGGGAAGGAAGTCATCTCCCAAAATTCGGTGACGGAGGTGTAGGCATCTGCTCTGTCTGTTGCCGCTGCTCCTACGGCCTCATCAGGCAGCAATGCCCTGTGGTTGGAAACCGCAGCAGGTCAGCAAGAGCAGTTGCTGCAGGGTGTCAGCAGCCACCCAGGGAAAATTCCAGATCTGAAGCAAGCCAAAACCTAATGCACTCGTACCCTAAAACGTACTGGCATGAATGATAATTTCAGTAGATCACTATTGATTTGTTGCTATTGATTTACTTTCATTGGATCAATGCAGCCAGACTTAATGTGGGAATGAACAACGAGTTACAAGTAATATGACCTGCAGAATCTTCCAGCAGCTGAACTTGCTGTACAAGTGCCAGAATTTGACCAAAGCCTGTCTTTGTATGATTGGAATGTAAGGAAGTTTTAAGATGACTTGAACAGAAGGTCTTGTTATTTTTGCTTGAATGTAAATACATGAATTTCCTCTAAGAAGAACAGAATGTTATGTCTGTGGGTTTTTTCGATCTCTATGCTGGAAGACAGACTATTACATAAATATTGGTCAGAGCGAGCCTTTTTTGATCTCTGTACTCTCTTCAAATTCTCATGAAAATGAAAACAGATGTAAATGTGTTATATTTATTGTTTTGCATAGCTATGAAGACATCTCCTGAAACCCCCTCCTTGATGAGTAATTAAAAATGGACTCATTCATACTTTTCAAAAACATCTTTGTAGCTCATTTCCAAATTCAATGAGCCTGGCTTCAAATTAATTCAAGTTTTAACAGCTACTTTTACTGCTGAGAATTGTCAGCAGCAACCCTGGATTCATTCAGCTGGTTCATTCAGCAGGCAGAAATGTTATAAACTCTTTCAAGGTCTGTGCAAAGGTCTCAGTTCTGTTCAAAGCCATGGCAGTGCAGGGATTTCAGCTTTACTGTGATATCGTTGGCCCCTGTTAACATACCAAACTTTATGTAGATCAGCCCTGAGATGCATACAAGCCTAGCCTGATATGCTGATCAGCTCATTATTTTAAGTGTCTTTGTATCTTTAGCTAAGACACAACCTGCAAGTAGATGTTGACCCTCATCCAAAAATTTGATTCTAGTTTGGATGCTGTTTGGATTCTGTTTTAACAACACACAGTTCACATCTCTTTGGGTTCCTGCTCTAAGCATATGTATGGGAAGTTAGATGTGTGAAATGCAAAAATCATTGAGTGTCATAGCTTGGGGATAATATTCTGCAGCATCTTAAAACCAAAGATGCCACTTTACAGCGTGGAGAAAACCCAGTTATCTCATGATTTTATTCATTACATAGGCGAGGCTGGCGGAGTATGCTGGAGAAAGCAGTGCTGCCTGCTTGCTTGAACATTATTCCTACTCCTGTTACCCACTGCTGGCCATTGCTGGAGGCAGAAGGTAGGAGTAGATGGATTTAGGATCTAACAGAGTATAGTTATTCTAATGTGCTTGTGCTCACGTGATTGCCAATGTGACAGTAAACTATAGTCCTTTTTCCCTCTTCATTTCTGTATCATAAATCACGGTTACTGCTAATTTTCCCTTATAACTCTACACTGAAAATAACTGCAAAAAATGGGTGTATGAATCGCTATATAGAGAGCTGAAGGTTGGTAGTATTTACTTCAATTGTCCCATTAAAAATTTATTTATTGGTAAGATTGTCCTATTTCAAGATATGGAATAGACTTTTACAGCTTATTTTTATTTTACTTATTTTTTTATTTTTCTTATTTTCTGCTTATTTTTATATGCGTGGCTCAAATGGTTTAAACTCAGAGTAAATTTAGTTGATCAAAATGATGCGCAAGGGTGAGTGTTGCATGTGTGCACGTATGCAATGTCCCATGTTGTGGTTTTCCTGCTGCAGGTCTGGAAGCATGCTCACCAGTGTCGTCTTAGCCTTTGTTCTGCTTGCACCCTGTGTGCGTCTGAGGGCTTTTCATATAAATCGGACTGGCAAAGGCAGAATCTTTGAGGGAGGTTATGGAATCTTTTGTTCTCCTTCTTGTTCAAAGTAAGCTTTGCTTGGGATCAGAATTTAATTTTTTTGTTTCCAAGACTAAGAAATATTTTAGCTTTTAATAAAAGAGGTTGTTTTCAAGTGTTACAGTGGTGAATGTCAAAAGCATTATAATAGCTAAACCTCAGATACTGAGACTCAGTAATTTATATAACAGTAAAATACACCTCATGCACCAGACTCCCTTCTGTAAACTCTTGTTTATTTTCATTGGTACCCAGCAGAACAACCTTTCCTCATACAGACTTAAGCACTTCCACAGTCACCTTTGTCATAAAATTACTGTGTTGTTTCTCACTGGAAATAAATGCTTAAGTAAATTGTAAAGTGGGTAACTGCAGGATTTCTTCCAGGCAATTGGCTTCTATTATATATAGAAGAATCACATTTGTATTTTTAATATAAACATGTACAGTAGATTTACAGCAGCCAGACTGTTCACGACATGATTCCCACTTGAATTAAGGCTCCTACTGCTAAACAGCCAGTTGAAGTGAAAAGCTTAGGTGGTGCATTAGGACAGGAATCTTCAGCCAGAAGAAACAGCCTCTCTTAATTTATTTTAAAAAATGCTGTTTGAAGAAAGATGGATTTATTGTCTTTGCTGGCATCGGTGTCAGACACGTGTCTTGCAAAATACAGCCTGCACAACGCACATGAGCGATGGCATAGGGATGAGTTCACCTCGTAAAAGAAAAGGTCGTATGATTTAAAGCTAAAAGTGAGCTCACTCCACAACTACAAATCCTCTCTTAGCTGAAGTTGTTGCCGTTGGCAGGATAAACGGGCACTGTCTCAGCCCAAATACCTGTTTTACTGGCAGCCTCCCCTGCCCTGCTGCGTTTGTCAAGTCTTTCAGTCTACTGCAGGGTTTGTATTCATGCTGGATGCTGTGCTAATGAAGTTCTTGATAATGCTTTGGTTAGGTTCTGTAAGTTGAGTGGCAGTTTGTAATCGGGGCGATTTAAAGATTCAAATCTTTAATCAGAAAGAAAGAACTTTTGAAAGAGGGTTCTTAAGACAAAAAGAATTTTTGGGCCATGACTTATTATCTACTTTGAGCCAAGATAATCTTACAAATTAGAACTGAAAGTGTTGGAGATTACTTCAATTCTCTGATTATTTTTTTCTTTTCCCTCTCAGAAACAAAAATACATCTTGTCTGCTCTGTGCTTTGTAAATGCACATATACAGGGTGGTCTGGGTGGTAACAAAGAGGCTGCTAATGGTGTTTTCTCAGATGCCCTGTCTCTTTGGTGCTTTTCCCCCAGTCCAGTCCCTCATGGGTTCGTTACAAGGAAATTTCACTCTGTAAACCTAACAGAATTTTTTGGGTCCAGTTAATACTGTGTTTATACAAAGTATTCCCCCCCAAATTGCATGAATTCCAGCAAGGCAATTAAGTATTTATTGTGTCTCTGTTCTTGAAATCAAATGGGATGTTCTTAATCAAGTTTCATGTTGAATCTATTAATTTTACAATTATCTCATCAGAAAAATTTCCAATACGCTTTGATGAAAGACTGACAATCTACATAGATCAAAGAAAATCATATAAATGGCCTTTAAAAACTATTCGCTGAAAAAAGTATAAGCTCTGCGTTACTGACAGAGCTGATCTCCAAGTTTTACAAAATTTGCCTCATGCTGTAAGAGTAATAGTTTTTTGTGGGTTTGTTAGGTTTTTTTATTTGTGGGTTTGTTTTAGCTTTTTGGTTTTGTGGTTTTTGTTTTTTGGTTTTTTTGTTTTTTTTTTTTAATAAATGAGTAGAATGTTGCCTTTTTTCCTTACCATCCAGGAGATTTTAGATGAGCTTTGTTTTCATTTATTGTGAGCCTTTACAGATTATGGAGAGACTTCTGTTTTTTGGAGCTTTCATTCTCAAGGGTTCTCTTATACTTGGGTGCCCTACTTAAGTCATCACAATCCTGAAATGGGAAGAGTATGTGAGCTATACTGAAATGGTGACCTGCTTGAGGTCAGCCACCCCCCCGCAACCAACCAGAAACCCACCACCTAGGCAGCATGTCATTGCTGTGTGTTCTAATCATTATAATCTTCTCTTTCCTTGACTATGAAAAGAGAAAAAAAACCCAAACAAAACTGTTTGAACAGAAGGCAAAATCACAAATCATCTGTTCTTCCTGATTATTTTTTTTTCGCGCAGTTCTCTTAGCAGAATTTGAAGAAAATTTATTTCTGAAGCATATTGACTGACCTAAAATGTCAAGGCACTTTCCATCAATGGACTTAAAATAGTGAAATTATGCAGACATTTCTCAGTATTTAGGCACTCAAATTAGTAAACGCTGGAAATGCCAGCAATAATGCCAGTCCTTGTCCTGTTTACTTTCTGTGTTTGAAATCTTGTGTAACCTTTGCTGAAACCTTTCAGAAAATTGTTTGACACAATCCGAGTTTAGCTTCCATTTCGTCAGTGATGAGGAATATATGCTTCTCAGCATATATGCTCTCAGCTCGTTCCAGCAGACAGAAACTGGTTCATTTATCATTCAGCAAATGTCTGGAGGTATGATCCAAATCCTTTTTATTCATACAAAATTTTTATTTCTGCTGAGCTATTCAATTGCAAGACCACTTATACTGAATTTATTCATAAGGAAAAGTATCAACCCAAAAGAGATGGCTGCTGCTTTACAGTAGTATTGCCCTTTTACCAAAGGGACTTCCTCGTTCTCCCCTACCCCAGTAGATGTGGGCTCAATTAAGAGTCAAGAACTCAGGGCTTCTACTCTTTGGTCATGAAGGACTTTTCCTTGAAGTCTGGCTTTGTAAAATTGGATTAATATTTTCCTATTTGATAAGAAAAGGAGCAGACAGTAGTGATCTTAAATGATCATAAGTGTATTTTCTTTTATACCTAGTTTTGTTCCAAATCGTAGCTAGGCTAAGGATGTAGTTTTTATAACAATATAGATAATGTTAATAAAATAATTTGTGACATTCATTCATTATATGTTCTGTTGTTTTCATAGACTAATGAGACAACACTTCACATTTCCATAGGAAGCTCCTTTTTTTTTTTTGTAATTACAGCATATTCTCTGTTGCCTGGCATATGGGAGCAGAATGACATAGTGAATCTAAATAATGATCTGCTGGTCTATTGATAGAAAAATGAATTTTTGTATCCAGCAGACAACTTCTTAAAGTCCCTGTAACCATTTAATGTGGCTGAGGTGGAAAGGAGAGGACCATGAAACAATCAATACCCATGCCCGGCAAGCTATGTCTTTCTCTGTCAATCTTCCACATCCAGTCACTGCCTTTTGCTCAGAGCACCTGCTCTTTCAGCTTCTTGGGTTTGGGAACTTTTGAAACTCATTGCGTATATGAGAAAAACAGCTGTTGGTTTCAGATTTCTTTCATTTTTACTTTAATGGGGTGCCTTAGTGTTCTGTAAGCAGTCATCCCAAAAGAACCCACTGTGCCTGGTACGTTAACTGCAATTTAAAAGTGTATTTCCTGTTCCTTCAGTGTATCTGTAGAGAATAAAGCTCTGGAATATCTGAAATGAGTAATTTTCTGTTGCAGCTATCATATAAGGATCCAGGAACAGGGAGCCCTGTAGGGATAGGTAGTTTGTTTTATTATACCATCTGGTATAGCTGGAAGATGTATTGAAACTGTGGGGTTTTCCATCTTTGTCGTATCTAAGAAAGAACAGTTTCTCAAACAAATAGGCTAATACCTGTAAAGGAGTAGGAGGCTTTAGCTATTGCAGGTGCACGCATTCAGCCTGTGCACTATACAGTTTCTGTGCACACATGTGCGTGTGCTTATGTGTAAGCAAAATAACAACCTCACGATAGAAGAACAATGGTGTGAGACCCTGCACCTGAAAAAAATCCCTGGTGTTTCCTCTAAGTATGAAGGATAGCGCTGCTGAAGTTTTACTAGTCTTTCAATTAAGTGTGTGTATGTTTTTAGAAACTGTGATGATTAAACAGATGCGTGTTTGTTCCATGGTTTTATTATTCTAAGGCAAAGCAGTGACACACCACCACTAGTTTAATGTGGAAGTTATAATTTTAAAGATAAGATATTATTGTTTTCAATATGTAATTTGCATTGGCATCAAATTTGCCAGCTTCACATCTCCTCTGTCCTTTTTATAATGTACTTTTAAGAGTAATAATAAAAAGAGAACACAGGCACATATGATACAGATATAAAAGAAATTACTACCAAAATTTAGGCTATAAACTGACTTTGTAACAGAAATTTGAGGAATGTACAAACACCATATTTCTGTTTTTTTCACTGTAGGGCTCTTTCATTCTCACTCTTCTCAATTGCGATGGGAGTATATGATTTATTGTAATCACCTGATTATTAATGACACTGCCACTGAGCAATTGTATTGCCAAATTAATAATTCCCATTATATAAAATTGCTATAATGACTGTTTACCTTCCTTTACATTCCAGGCTAGCTGGCCTGAATTTTCTATCCATCTTTTTTTAAATTATTATGATTATAATGTTAATGAAATATGAAATGTTTAATTGGAGAAAAAGAATATTATTAGTATAATTTTGCCATCAGGACTATTCATCAGATCAGGGCTAGGAGGCATATCTGAGGTGTAATCATGCTTTTATTAAAAAGAACCTAGTGATGTTTTAAAAACATCACTGAAAGCAGGTTCTCCGTTGCACAAACTGCATGACCCCTTGCTAGCGTTATATGGAGGTCCTGCCCTTATAAAGACAGACACGTATGCACGTCATTCATCTGGCTGTTCTGATAATAGTCAAAGGGCAGTTTCTAGATCATTGCACAGGAATTTAATTTTTTGTGGGGTTATAACCTTCATATTTCTTTCTCTCGGGTCCCCCATCAGCAAAGCAGGAAAGGTCTGCTTTAGTGTTTATCTTCATTAGCTGGGGTGTGAGCTTTGTTTTGCTAATGGTCTCAGAGCAATCAGACTCCTCAGAGATAGGTTAACTCATTAAAAAATAAATGCCACAAAAACAAAACAACACCACACACACACACGTGTGAGCGCGTAGCTTAAATGGCATTATTTTCTTTGTTCAGGGCATGCATGGTTGCCAAAGCCATCTCCATGTCAGTGTGTACTTTTAACGATGAGACTGATCTCACTGGAATTGACGCAACTGCTTAAGGTGTGTTTTTTTCAGAATGATTGCTAGAAAACGTTCAAAATTTTGTTAAAACTGTTTGGATTGGAATTATAAATACTTCTGTAGACACTTTGTCATCTTAATATTCTTCATTAAATATTTTCGATCAGTGTGTTCATTCAGGTTCAAATTTTTCTTTAATGAAAACTCACCATAATATTTTAACGTTACTACAGCTACAGAAAGATTAATTTTTGTTTTCTGTTAAGAAGTCTAAAGTTTTTAACATACTTTTCATTTGTACATTTGTGCAAAAGTATTGCATTGCACTGCTTTTCCCTACAATTCTTTCCCTAGCTTGTTGGTCTACACAGAGGATTTGCAGGAGTGCAATTTCCTTCCAGCTGTGTTTGTCCAGTGCTTAAAGTAAAAAAACTTCCTGATCTTGCTTGGCGATAGTATTTTATTGGGTAAAAATTATGTATATGAACTGAAGAGAGGGAACTACTTGGTGCTATGCCCACAGGCATGTGTTTAACCTGGGGAAGATGTTTAAAGAACACTTTTCACAGGCTCCACAGATCTTGGTCTGCTTAGTGCGGTGGGAGGCTGTTGTGTTCATTCTTTTGTTTTAAGGAGGCTGATTTATGAATTGCTGCTCTCTGATATCAGCTTCTCATTCATGCCACATGCAGATGGAGCTGCTGTTATTTACCCACTCTATTGTCTTATAATAATAACAAAAATTTTGCAGAGATTATGTAGAGATTAGATGTGTTTCCACACAGCAATATGAATATTGACTCTGGAAAGCTCTTTCTGCCAGATCAGAAATGCAATTTTGCTGCAGCCTCAGAGGTAAATACTGGTATTTGAGCAGTGCTCAGAAGGCATAATTAAGTGTTTTAATGGCTCTGTGCTTCATTGGTGTAGGTTCAACAGCTACTCTTGAGTTCTGATCATGAAGAGGAAAGCTTTTTCCCCTTCAGAAAATATTTAGACTTTAAAATGTGGAAATCCTGCTGCACCAAAGACTTACATGCTAGGTTTCTATTTATACGGCATGCTTTCACATACAAAAGTTTGAATTACAATGGAATTTTGACTGAGCTAAACTCTGCTATCTTAAATATCTGTCAAAACATGGCAGGTTAACATCATTTTACAGGTGGAATCAGTGTTTCTTAAGGTAGGGGGAAAAAAACTAAAATAGTTTCCTTCCCCCACCTAGAGGGAATGCGGAGTAGGAAGCAAAGCAGAAGGAATGAGTGAAAGGGACACTGATGTAAGAGGCAGGAGTTTTATTACTGCATTACATTAAACATATGTAATGATACATTATTGTATATGTAACTAAACCTGGCACAGAAAAATATACCAGACAGGTTGGAAGGCAGAAGAACACAAAGGATGTCCTGATTTACAGTGTAAGATCCTGATCTGTTTGAGGTGCTTTTACCCTTCAACTGAGACTGGTTAGCTACAAAAAACACGGGGAATGCAAAAGGATGGCTAATAGAATCAAGTAGAAAATGGTGGAAGGCAAGGACGGGTTAAATGTAAGAAGAGCAGAAGACGAGACTGAGTGAGGAGCTGGGTAGAGGGATGCAGACAGGGCAACAGGCTGGTGCAAAAAGGCATCCCCAGTGGCTCTGTGACCTTCGGCAGATGATTTCTTGTTCTTGAGCAGCTTCACCTACAGCTGAGGATTTCAGAACCTGATTTAACTGGTGTGGTGCAAGTCTGTTCCTCTCCTGTTATCTTAGGACCAAGGCCTGGATTTATCCCAGCAAACTTAACATACCCAGTTAAGAAGAGCTGACTTAGATGCCTTTTACAGAGCTCTGCACAGTGAACAGGCAGATATGACTCATGCCCTGGAGGGTCCTGTCTTTCCCAGTTGACTGTTCATACAGCCTATGACTTCCAAAGTAGGTAACTTTTGGTGCCTGGGGCTAGGTGGGCTGCATGTGAGTCTGAAAACTTGGTACTTTCAGCACCAAGAGATAAAACACTGCTGAGTGGAAGAGCTTTGTGTGGCCCTTGTTCCCTAGCGCAGAATCAGGAATGGTTACGCTGGGCTTGAGATACCGTGTGGGTGGTGGGTCAGTCTCTGTGTCAAAGGTCTGCGTTTCCAGTGTATCACCTCAGATATAGGCTCGCTTCCAGCATATGGGCTCTGAGAGCAATAAATGTCCTGTTCCCATGCTTGTCAGGATATCAGCAGCTGAAAAGCATCTGGGGGGAAAAAAAAGGGTTTTTTCTGACTGAAAGGCACAGATATGAAAGACCTTGTACAACTACTGTATAAGCCTATCTTTTCTATTCTCGGACATCTCTGTCCTACGCAGAGTAATAATATACCCATACTGAGGTCACAATTTGATTCTTAAACTCATTATGCAAAATTATATTTATGAGCAAAAAGTGATCCTAGACACATAATAAATACAGGAGTGTTATGTCAAATAATATATCATTTTAGATGGAAAATTAAAGGATAGCATATTACACAAGTTGCATAAGACTAGAAACTTTGATTCCTCCATGTTGTAGTGGGAATGTCTTTTGGCTGGAGCTTGGGTTGCTAGGGTGCCATGCATCATGTTGACCTTCAGCCAGCATCTTAAAAATTGGCCCAGGAGAACACTATTCTTTGTAAGCTGGTTTTTTTCTTCAGATTAAATGTTTCAAAAAACAAGTGTGTGCGTGCAAATGAATAGCACTTTTCTTGCGGTTCTCATTTCCTTGAACCCAGTTATTGTAAGTATTTTTCAGTCTTTGTATCTCCAGCTAACTAGCTTTTCTAAAGACTCTCTTTCTCTCATTTCAGGAAAAAACCCCTATTTTTTGTCAGCTGTACTCAGCTCCTCAGTGGAGTACAGAAGCTTCCATTGCTAATCTCTGTTTAACATCATTTATTTGAAGCCCCTTCAAAAGCTTTCCAGGGGTCATTAATGCTCAATGGTGTAGCCACATTGCATTTCACATCAATGTGGTTTTTGTCTATGGGTGGATGGAAAACTGCTTCAGCCAGCGTGCTGCTGAAGATGTGGGGGCTTTCCTTGAAGACAGTCTGACTGATACAGAAGTTTCTTAAATCCTACTGCTAAGAGCACTTGTTAGACTAAAACTGCAACTCATTCTAAGGGTGGTATTTACATTCTTTGTAAAACTTCACTTGACTGAAACTGTTTGCTAGATCCCAAGAAAGTGTTGTGTGCTCTTATGAGGACATGATTTGCTGGAATAACTGATGTGAATACTGTTACTGCATTTAAATATTCAATATGAAAATATTTGTGTGGGCATCATGAAAACTTTCTGTGTACATCAGACTGGTAACAGAAACAAAGTCAAGTGTTTGATTTACAGAAAGAAAGAACAAAACCCAAGAAAAGTTAAAAAACCCAACAAACCACCAAACAGGCCCTGTGTCAATGAGATGAGAATATTTTAACAGCCTTAGAACCCCACAGGGGATTATGAGTAGGGGGCATAGGCCTTTTTTTTTCTCCTCTGATCAATAGCTGCTCTGCATGCATTGGGTCTCCTTGTCGTATAACATCCTCTGTGGAAAGCCGGAGCTCACTTTTCAGCCCCACTCTGCCTCCCAAGGTCATGCATGCAGCGCACCACGAGAATAACCTGAATAAAAGGGCTGGATGAGTGGCTGTGTGGTACAAGGGCCATAGAGTGTGGACTGTCTATCTTGATTCCAAAAATGCCTCTGTTATATGTAATCTTGCCTGTGGTACTCATAAGGCCAATATGTATGTATGAATGCTGAACCCATTTTATGAAAAACAGACAGTTGGATTTCTAACAAATATTTTTGCCAGAACATATTATTTCCTGCTGGTTGTGAGCTGAAGGATGCAGTATCTTCATAGTCAAGTAAAAATTTACTTCTCGTGAATGCACAGCATATCATGATTTTAAAATGTTGGAGAGCAGATAGTTGTTTCTGCCTCCTGTGTTTTCTCTCTGTTAACACTGTCTATCTTCAAAACCATCAGCTAGTTCCCCTTGAGCCTTCCTTACACAACATTACAGCATGCATTTTTAAAGCAAATCAATCTCTGAAAATTTAGGTAATGCCAGAATTATGGATGTTTGTACCTCAGCAGAGAGTTTTCTACCTCCTGTTTTCTTAGTTTGGTAGGAGAAGTATTCCCTAATTTGCTTGGTGCGATGAAAGCTGCCTCATCTCTTCTTCAGTCGTCTGAAACCAATGTCTGTGAAAGAGCAAAGTATGTTATGGGTCTTGGGATTTGATGATGATATGGGTCTGCTTTAGAAAATTATTTTCCATTTATGCAACTACATCTATTGTTGTACTGGTCGGTATTTCTCTGGTACCCAGTGTTTCACAAATGTTGTGACAAATGGCAATGATGAGGGAAGGCCATTTAGTTCTTCATGAATCCAACCTCCTGAGAAGCTAGTCACATCCTGGGAGGTCTTTTAATGTATAGATAATCTGATTTATATTAGACTGAGTAAATATGGATTTACTGCATCTCAGTAGTGATAAAAGCAGCTAAAAATCCCTGGCTCTTTGCAATCACACCTTATTTCTACTAGGGAGAATTTAATGAAATTGTTTAGCAGATGAAGCATTGGAGAGATCCCTTTTAGATAAAATGAATGGCTTTAGCTAATACTATTCTGAAATGGAAGGGAACAAGTATATCGAAAGGCATCTTGTTTAATCTCATCATTTTCATGTACTGAAGGCTTTTATGAGTTATTAGCTGAAGCCATTTGAGTGGAAAATATATACATAACAGATTAATATTTCGATCAAGTGTGTTATTTAGTTTTTGAGAGGGTACTGTTACTTGTCATCCTGACCAGAATGATGGATGCGTTCAAAAGGGTTAAGCTGAAGCCACAGCTACACGAATTACCTACCAAAATCAAATTGCACTAGAAACAGGGGGAATGTGTAGAATGTGAGAATTACTGTGTGCTTGAAAACACAAAAATAATCTTATAAGCATGCTTTTCTATAGCACTGTAAGAACCATTTCAGTGTTGGAAAACATAACTTCAAACAGTTGGGAAAGTATGATGGCATTTCTTGGGTGTTTCTGAAAGCTACAAAATCTATTTTTTCAGTTTACCAAATGTGAAATTTCTGCCATTATTTTTGCACCAAATCTGGCAAGTCAGTGCCTCAGTCTAGCACTGCCTGCATCTGTATCTCCTGTCAGTGATAAATACGAGATGTTGACTAGTGGCAAGAGAGAATAAATGTGAGCTGTATAGGAGGGCAGTATGAACATGCCCACAGCTGAACTCAGCATATGTAACTGTGGCAGTGTACACAAACCCTGCCTGCTTGCTGATGGATGCAGTTTATTAAAGCAAGCCATTAGTACTAGCTACTATGTTTGATTAATTTAATAACAGACTGAACAAAAACTATGGGAATGTATGTGAAGATATGTACTTTGACAGAAGCTTTATATGGGTACTATGGCTTTGACAGTCTGAAATCTATTAATGCTTTGATAGATTAAAAATATCTGTAGAGCAGGATAAGGAATACATCGGGACCACTCTTATAGGAGAAACATCACCAAAATTTATATAAATTAGTTTCTGTTATTTTCAAACCTTTTTGGTACGTTCTTATATTGATATGAAAATAAAATCTTTATAGGTTCATATATTCCTTTTAGCATAATCCTTTCCTTTTCTTCCCCTGCCTTTGCAGCATCTGATTTCTTTGCAGTAGTAAACAATTTTGCTGTAAGCAGTGGAAGGTAAAGCAGACAGACTCACTTCTACCTGAATATGCCAGAATCATATGTATAGAACCAGGTTTTAGCTAGGATTTAAAGGCATGAAAAGAATATCTAACTTGCCATACCTGGTTGTGGCCTTTTATTAGTGAGAACTATGAGATTTTTCTTCAGTTCTTTCCCACCCTCTTTTTTAGGATTATACTGTCTCCATGCTGATACTGTTCTGTGAAAACAGTTCTCTCTTCTGCCAACTCTTTTTCTAGAGAAGCATAAGTTATGGTTCTGTTTTTAAGACACTTAAGTTTTGCACTCAGACCTGTGTTGCATTTGAAGAATACAAAATTATTCTCTCCTCATTTGAAGCCCTTTCCCCTCTGATCACATCACTGAGTGGGGGGAAAGCTCAAGCTCTTGTCTTGTATAAAACCCGTTTTTGTTTCATTGACAATAAGCACCATATTTACAGTGGTCTGACTATTGCATGGCATTACTCTGAAAAGTTTATCCTGATGTAGAATTAGGTTGTTGTTAGACGTGGGAGGCAGGTCCGCAGAGTGGGCGACATGTCTGAGACGCTGCCTGTTTGTTGTGCTTCTGTTGACTGGAAGTAAACATCTCCACCACCTCCTTCCACAGACTCTCGCCTCTCGGGTGCTTCCTGCAAGGAAGTAATTTCTTCTTTCCACCTCCCATTTTCTTTGGAATGACTGATTTTGTAGCATTTTACCAGTATTCATGTTTCCTCACAGTTTAACAGGATTGTAACACATGCAGGGCCAAAACGTAGATTGAACAGAGCTGGCAAAAGGCAAAGATGGATGGGGTGCATCAGTTATACAATTCTTAGTATCTGGCCTTAGTAGCAACCCTTTTCTGTTTTTTATTCTGAGGGAAAAGCAGAATATTGTTGCAGAGATTTTCTGTTTATTTTTAATGAAGAGGATGCAGTTTTTGCCCTGCGCTTTGTGGCTCTGGGAAGCGAGACAAGGATAAACAGTTTAACCATAGAAGAAAAAAAGTATTTCTGTTGCCTCAGAGTGATCTGAATGGAAACGGGATTTCTAAACTGCTGGCAAAAAAGCTGTACTTGATCCACCTACGAATTAGAGTCTATATCAGGATTTATAAGGTTTTACATGATTTCTCCTTTTACAATCTGGTTACATGTTTGGATTTACAACTCATGAAAAAGGTATGTGATATTTTAATTTTATTTTTTTTTTAAAGAATGCTGTAGAACAAATTGATCCTTGCTGGTTTTCCACTGGAGTCAGTGGAGTTATGCTATGAATAAAGTGAGGCCAAAACTTTGTTTTAACTCGTTGGGATGTTGAAGGTTGGGAGCCTTTAATGTATCAAACAAAAACATCGTGTGCAACATCAATAAAACGTCCTGTGGGGAGGAAAAAAATGTGAGAGAAGAGCAATATGCCCTCATCGCCTACCTTCTCTCTGGAAAAAACATCCAAAGAAATAAACCCTTTGCCGCCCCCCACCCCCCCCCCCCCAAAAAAAAAAAACAAAAAAAAACCCCAAACCAACAAAAACCCAAACAACCAAACCAGTATCTACAAATTAAACAGTATATTATGAACGTTTGTCTTACTATTAGCTGTTTATTCAATTAACTGGATTAGAATCTGAATATCAGTTTAAAGACTTAATTGCAAACCTCTTAAACTTTATCGGCAACCCTTCTAGGGCCAGGTTTAATTCTGGAATCTTCTTCTGTATCCAGGGGCAAACAGGTGGAAGGGGGAGAAGAGCAATAGGCTGGGATTTTTGGCATGACATACTTGCATGAATAGCAGCGGAGGCACGTGAATCTGGTTTGGAAAAGCAGGTGATTGATGTCAACAAAAGCAATCTACCACTGGTAGCTACAGGAGGATACGAGTCTGCTCTTCATGGGTGGTGGACGTGGACTGTGACTTCTTAAAGTGGGTGGCCTACACGAAGTTAAATACATACAAAAGGCATTGTTCAATGCATCCTAAAAGTAGACAGTTCTGAGGTGAAAAGCCATCGAAGAGTAGCGTTTCAAGGTATTCATCATTCCTGAGGGCACTGACAGTGTAATAGTAAAATACTGTATAGAGGCAGCTGGGTCTGTATCTCATACAGAAAAAAGAAGAGAGCTTATTTAACTAATATTTACTAGTATCATGCTTATTGATTGGAGGGTGCTCCTGTGAACCTGCCTACTGCAGAAACACAGAGCTGGTGCTAATAAGCTTCATACAAGCCTGTTCATTTTTCAGTTGTAAATATGTAAAATAATGGGCCTAGGAAAGACAGGTAGCATTGATAATACATTCAAAAATAATAACAACCCCTTGGCGCAGAAAGAGGAATAGACTAATCCTTTTTGTATTTGCATGGAATGTTACTGGTGTTCATGTCCTCCAGCTGCTGTTTGTTGAAGGGGTTTCCAAATGCATATTGACGGTATTTTGACAGTAACTAAGAAGTGGCTTTTAAACTAAAACTTGAATGGGATCTCAGTTTTTCCCTGTTTCTTTTTTGTAGTCACTAAAACTTCTCATGGTATAGCAGCAGATTATGGGAACTCATATTGTTGCCTTTAAAACTGTTAGTCTGCTGTGGGATCAGCAGGGCTTGGCACCTTTGGTTTTCTGTTTGTGTGTAAAATAAAACCATCACTGTATGAAGTGTGTACCCAACATAACAAAGCAAAGGATCTCTAGAAAAATAAAATCAGGTCAGATTTGTGAACAACAGCTCAGTTTTTAAAACTGTTGAAAATATCTGAGTCATCCTTGGTTTTGCCTGTCAAATTACAAGCACATGGAGATGTTAAGATTATTATGCATTTGCTCTGTTTTCTCCAGACGTTTAATTTGTTTTGTCACTACTTTAGCTTTTGTTAAATTTTATCTGTTTTGTTGTTTCTTTTCAACTTCATGGCCAACTAAAACATTAGATTATTACTGCAAAGATGTAGCACAGATGGTTCAAATCCTGGGCTCAGCACATGGCTGGAAGGCATGTAGAGAGGGCTGAGCTGAGGAAGTCTCGCTCTTGGGTGACAGAGCCATTTGCTAAGCTGCTCCATGGAAGCTTCTTTCTCCATCTGGCTGTATGTAGTCCCAGCCCTTTTCCTCAGTCCTGGGGAGAGCAAGATGCAAAGCCGAACCTCCTCAGCTGTTTTTTTCCCTTTTTGGATATGCCGCCTGTTTGCTTATGCCAGGACAATGTACAGAGTCTTTCCCATCCTTCTGCAAGAGAACTTGCTTGGTTCAGATGCCAGCCTTTTAATGTGGGGTGAAGGGAATGGGGTCTGTATTTCTCTATGTGTTACTATCATATATATATATATCATATATCACTAGCTTGTAAATAAAGCTTGCAGCCCTCCTTCCCTCTGGCAGAGGAAGGTACCTGTGCATTTAGATACCCCCTTTTCTAGCACGTACAAGACAAGGTCAGTCAAGGCTGCAGAGAGAACTTTACATGGGACACTTGTTTCATTTAAAAATATTATGTTTTATGATGTGGATTTAAAATAACCAAAACAAACCCCTCACATACTTGAATGTAAAATCACAAGATTCGTACTGCTTTTTGTACTGTGAAGGTTGTTTACTTTGTGAAGCAAGCCTCTGAGATAGAGTCCTGTTGAGAAGGGGAGGAAAGATGTTTGCTTTTCTGCTGCAATTTTGCCTGCTGTTCTCAGTTATTATCTGCAAAGTTGTGAAATTCAGCTAAATCATTTTAGTCACCTCTTGGCTGCAGGAATGTGTAACTAGGAGATATAGAGTTATGAATTTGTTGAAGAATTAAGTATCAGCCACGTGAATGCTATGTTTATACAATTTCTACTGACTACATTGCAGCCAGAGATGCATTCAGTTTTATAGGGCTTCCAGAGAGATAGATTAAAATTTCTTTTAAATATTAAAAACAAAGAATGCAAGAGGGTACTGAGGAGTTTGTAAAAGAGCAAAGAAGCTCCAAGAAATTCCCTTCAAATTTATTTGCTCTTTGACACACTGAAATCTTGTTGAAACCACTGGGTGTCATGGTTTAACCCCAGCTGGCAGCGAAGCACCATGCAGCTGTTCACTTACCTCACACGCCCAGTGGGATGGGGAAGAATTGGGAAAAACAGGTAAAACTTGAGGGTTGAGATAAGAATAGTTTAATAATTGAAATGTAATAATAACAATAACAATAATAATGAAAAAGAGAGGGAAGGGGAGACGAATAAAATCCAAGTGGAAGGGAAAAACCCCAAGTGATGCATGATACAATTGCTCACCACCCACTGGCTGACGCCCGGCCAGTCCAAGAGCAGCGATGGGCCAAATCCCCCCAGTTTATGTATTGAGCATGCCCCTTGGCAGTGTGGAATATCCCTTTGGCCAGTTCAGGTCAGCTGCCCTGGCTGTGTCCCCTCCCCATGTCTTGTGTCCCTCCAGCTTCCTCGCTGGCAGGGCCTGAGACACTGAAAAGTGCCTTGGCTTAGTACAAGCATCACTTAGCAACAACTGAAAACATCAGTGTGTCATCCACATTATTCTCACACTAAATCCAAAACACAGCACTGCACCAGCTACAGGGCGGTTTGACTTCCCTAGACTCATGCAGGAAATGTGCTGAATTAGGTGATGAGCCTATTCCCAGCTTTTGCCTGAGAAAACACCAAATTACCTTAAAAGCACCCACTCATTATTTTTCTTGGGAGGATTTTGGAAGAAACATTTTTCCAGTTCTGAACAGTCAAGTTCTTAGTTTTAAAAAGGACTTTTGGAGGGCAGCATAGGTGTAGGCTCTTCTGTTCACTGCGTGGCTGACTTGGCCACAGTTACAATGCCAATACGTGGCACCATCTTTTGCCAGTAAACTGTTTGGAAAAAATTAATAGGAAATATTCTCTGTCAGGAAAAATAAACGAAGCAAAATCCAGCTGTGCATAACATTGCAATGTCTCAGAACTCAAGTATGAGATAAAAATCCTCTCTGTTCCTGTCCTTACATTGTTCAAATGCTATTGTTATTACAGATGCTGGAGTAGATGAAGCAAACAGCTATGGGTGTTCTTTAATTGTTAAATTATATTTGGCATTTATATAACTCTTCTTCTGCATGTTGGGTGTTCTCTACCACATGTCTGTTGAAGTCATAACAAAGAGTTTTGAGACAATCTCAGTTTAAAACTATTTGTCTCTGTCCTCATGCAGTAGCTTGCAGCCCCTCAGTTTTTGCTTTTATTTTAAGCCAGTGGTACCCTGAGCACAGTTTGATCCCACAAATGGTTGCACCAGCTCAACTGGTGGTGTGGACCTGTAGTTAGTTGAAAAGAAGCACATTTTTTTTTAGGCCATTAGGCCTTTCAAGCTACCTGGCATTACGTTGTATGAAACAGCAATGTGAGTGAACTATCTCATAATTACATTAGTCATTAATGATATTCACAGTTGCATTTAGTCCAAAGTGGAGTCCACGTCATGTATAAACCCCACTTGAAGGGCAGACACAGATCTTGAGCAGCCAAGAGACTTCTGCTGGCCTCCTGTGTCTAAAGGATCTGCAGCACTGGCAGCAGCCAAAAGACATGGTTCACATACAGCAGTTAATCAACAATGATTCAGTCAATAACCTTTTGAGAAAATATTATGGGATGAAAATACATACCTTCAGTAAATGGCATCACACAAATATCCACTATCCATACGTAACACGGGTTTATCATCTAGTACTTGGAGGAGTGTAGCCTAATTTAGTCCTACCTGCAGACCACAGGTTTTCTTCTTGTAGTGGGTTGGATAATAATGGGGAAAATCTCCTTTGATGGCAAGCATGCATTCAGAGTCGTGTATATATAAAGTATTGTATATATCTGGAAAGCATTAAATCAGAAGCACTCTGAAGGTAGATGTTTGTCAAAGAGTGAATTACAGAACATTTTCCTTCTTTTGTTCATCTTTCCTCTTTGGTGATTTTTTTATGCTTCCATGAATTTTAGATGAAGTCTGCATAAGTGGTGGACAGGTGTAACTTATCAGGGAACAAATGGGGAATAGCACAATCATTAATCACAAAGCAGAAGCCCTGGGCATGGAGTCAAAGTGCATTGTCTGCCAAACAGTTTTCTACTGATTACTTGATAACAATATTAAGATTGATCACACAGTGCTGACCTACTTTTAAGGGGGGTTAATTTGTAATTTCACTGTGGCAAATAGAGATGTTGGCTTGTGTAATGTAATTTACTAATAAGATTCAAAACATGCACGACCTTAAACTTATTTTGGGAAGAAAGTATGATCAATTTGCTTTGTCAGCCCTCTTTTCTACAGGAAAGTGGCATTTTTGCAGAGATCAGATTTTCAGACATTATTATTACTACACTGAGGAAATACACAGTGAACAAGAAAGGTGTAAAGACCCATTACGCTACAATGCCTGATCCAACCCAGTCCCCAGTCTAAACAGTTAAAAAGTTGGGAGGAGAAATTGTTATTGATCCTTCTTTACAAATGAAGCATGGAGGTATATAGAGCCGGTCCCACAAAGTAATTTTGGCTCTGCAGCCCAACTTTCTTGTCTGTCCTCCCAGAACATGTAGGGAGAGCTGGGCATCAAAGCACTGTAGCTGGAAGTGACCCACCCTATGGGACCCACCATGCCAGCAGCAGCTGTGCGGTGGCATTGTGCTGCTCTGCTGTGCTGCCCGCTGTGTATCACCCCAGCTCACCTGCAGCTGCATGGCTTTTCACGGCTGTGCTGCTTTGTAGCTGTCCTGTGCTCAGGGCATAATGTTTTCTGAGTTACAACGGAGCTGCCCAAACAAGAAGGGCAGAGCAGGTCCAGTGACAGTAGCCAGGGTCAGCTGTGAGCCCAGATCACTAGACAAGCCCATCACCACAAGGAACTCAAGGCCAGCGTGGTGCAAGGGCTGCCACAGCAAAGCTCTGGCAAGGACCAGAGCAAGGGCTGAGCCTGCGTGCAGCTCCCTGGCCAGCAAACCCTCTGCTACCTGTGGGTGGGGGTACACCCGGGAGCCCCAGGGGAGCTTCATCAGCACAATAATTAGAGCCTGTTGGTGTATACTGATTCCTTATAAAGCTGTCTTGTTTATCCATATGTAGTACTTTGTGAAGACAGAAAGATGAGTCTCCTCTCACTATCAGTAAGAGGACATCCTCCCTGCCAAAACGTAAGCCCCTGCTACAATGCACGGTGGGTTGTAAAAATTAACCATGGGCAAAGCAGTACATGTTCTCTTAAATGAATTATTAAAATTTCTGAACAGTATTAGCATACTTTAAATCAGAAACATGATATGGAAAATTTTAGATTAAGACTCAAAAATGTGATTAAAACCTAGATTTTTAAGGAAAGCGTTAAGAATAAGTTGTTGATGTTAATTTGTAGTAGTCATAGCAACCTAGTTCTCGCTTTTGTAACATTCTGGTCTTTTGGGATTTGAGGGGAGGGAAGAGAGAACAGGTTTTTGTTGTATCACAAGCAAAGTTTGCTCTGCCCAGAATGTGCTTTGTTCTGGCTTTTCTGTAGCCGTTTCAGGCAGTTTAACAGAAGTGCTTCCTGCCACCCAGAGCGGCTCGGGAAGGCAACAGGCCTAAAGGAGCAGCTTGAAAACTGGGGGCTGAGCAGTCGGTTCCCTGCTGTTATTGATGGGATCAGTTCTGAGGGGGCTGGCTTTTCCAAAACATTCAACGAGAGATTTCAGGTGCCTGAATTGTTGTTGCAGGTATGTTCTGTGAGCCACGTACCAAAAGCTTAAGCATGGAGATGCTGATGATCTTAGCAGTTCTTTTCAGGATCTACACCAAAGTGATTTTGCTCTGAAGTACTGTCTTAATTAAAAGAGAAATCACATTCTGTGGAGATGGTGATACTTTAGAGAGCGTAAGGAGTCTGTTCTGAGTGGAGCTATGTTCAGTAGGTGCCTGAAGAACTGATCTGACCTCCCAGAGCCCCGTCGGGCTGCAGCTGCCCATCGTCTTCCACCGGCACCATCTGACACGCTTGCTGTTGTCTGTTGGTGCTTGGCAGGTCTGGATTCGTGCGGGTGAGCCTGATAGCATCTCACAGCAGGTCTAGCTTCATACCTCTCTTAAAGCCAAAGGCAGTCTGCTGATTCAGGAGGAGCTCTGCTTGTTCCTGTTCCTCACCAGCTCTGTGGCTGAGCCGCTCGCTGGAGCTCGGGTGGCTTGGCAGAGCACAGCTCCTGTGTCTGAAACCTGCTCTCATGCTGCCGCCTGCAGACCCGGCGGAGGCTGGGACAGGGATTCCAGCCTGGTCCGGATGCAGAGGTTACAGGTTTCTTTCTCCATGTTTCCTTCTTTTGAAAATAGCTTCAAGCAATTAAATGAAAGAACACAAGAAACTAACTGCAGTTAATTTTCCTGGAATTAGTGAAACACAAGAATCAACACTCTGTGTCTGTTAGAGGTGTGTTCTGTGTGATCAGCTCCATTTTTTTTTCCTGTAATATTTCTTTTTAATTGTAAATAGAAAACAAAATTGATCACTGCAGCAGGACAGAAATAACAAAGCTGTCCCCATTCAGAGAGGCCAATCTGGGTTTGGTCACCATAGAAATGAAAAGCTTTAAAACTGCATCTGAGAGCAAATTATTCCAGGAAGGCAAACTATCAATTGCGAGTGTATTTAGACATATTAAACAGACACATAGAAGTTAGTCGTACCAAGCTCCAGACGTGGTTTTTTTATACTTTAGAATAAATGCTGCACTTCAGCTTCTTCTAGCAGTACAGAAAAGGGTAAACCTTTTCCCCACGTGTCCTGTTAGCCCTGTGGTTAGAGGAGGCTGTCTGGAAGTACAGTTCTGCTCACAAATTACTCCTTCAGCAAGTTTTCCCTTCTTGAAACGATGCAGACAGGATGCTCTGTAAGTCAGTGCACACCACAAATTTTCATCTAATGGTCAGAGTATAAACTGAAAAGAGAAACCTCGGCAAGATATCTAATATTTTAAAGGATTACTAAGTTGTCTGGCAGTTATATTTTACATTTTAAACTATAATCTGAGTAAATGAGCTTTTTTTACAATTCATAAAATAAAAATTTGTTAGGAGTATTCTTTGTGTATTGTGTATTCTAATCACCGGTGTAAAATTTTTGTACCTCGATCAGCAGAGCAGTGCCTGCTGTAAATGAGAACTAGTTCGGCAACTGTTATTTGGTATCACATACATACCTGTTGTTCTTATTGATAATTGAATTTTTGAGAATTTTTCCCTCTAATTGGCAAAATTAGAAAACAATAATAGTTAACGTTTTATCTTTTTTGATAAAGAATTTGGAATGTTCCGCTTTGTTAGCTGACTCACACTAAAAACATTTTCCAAAATATATCAAAATAGACAAGGCCACTGTTTTCTTGACTTGTAAGACTCAATTTTAGAATGTACTTTAATGTAAAAAAGGAGAAAAAGCTGTTTTGAATTGGTTAGCTCATGTGAAATTAAACACGTTTAAAATATCTAATTTCAACTGCAGTAATAATGTTACTAAATAGTACTTGCATATGAAGTTTTTGAAGTTCTGTTTAACCCTCAAAAGGTTCAATTTTCAGATTTGTTTTCCCTTTTCTGAATCTGAGTGAAAAATCTATGTATTGTACCCGACTGGTGGCGTAAGTTGATGTTTTTGTTTGTTTTTCTAAGACAGACATAAGCATTTTGAACATGGGCCCTCCCCGTTCTTGAAATCCATCAAACCCAAAACCTTAAAGGTGTATTTCTGTCATCGATCTCTTTTAGATTACACAGCAAATGGCTTTATGTGATCTGAATCTGAAAGAAGGGCAAACGTACAGCTGTCCCTACATTGGTGCGTGTTCCTGCCCAAGCTGTCCAGCCCTCTGCCTTTGGTGCTCTGCTGCAGCTGATGTCGTGGCCAGCACGCAAAATGCCTTTTCTGGTCCCTGCCCTTCACGAGTTCAGAGTTTCCCACAGGGAGAGCAGTGTGGTACCTTAAAGGTCTGGGGGTTGTGTACTGGGCAATACAAACATGTTATTAAGCAAGCTGTCCAACTGCGGACCAAGGGTTCCCAGAGCAAAGCAGTTTCTCAGCATCCTGGCGAGTGTGCGCTGTGCCCGTCACTCTCCTGACCGCTGGTTTTGCTGTCTGTGCAGCAGTGGTATTCAGGGGGCACTGAATGAGCTTCACTGCAGGAGCATCTGTCCTAAGCTTGAAATTCCTGCTGGGGCACGGTGCTGGATTTGGTCTAGTACAGGTTGTTAGTGGCTGGAATGTGTCTGATGAAATGTGTAGCATGGCGCACACTGCATATCCTGCTTACAGGAGGACAGGGAAGTGATGCTACTTGGCAGCATCAAGCTGGACATGGCTTTGGACATGACTAAACTTGTACGAAATAAGTATTACTGATTTATCTTTTTTCATTATTTATGTTAAATGGTAGAGAGTACTTTGCTGTTTGTTAATGGTGTGTGGATCATTTCATATGACGCAGTTATTCTTGGATGGCTTTTCACAAAGACAAACCTTTCAAGAAGATAAAAGCTTTCCAGTCCTGCAAGCTATGAGCACAGGTGAGATTCTATGTAGGCAGGACTATTGTGTGGTGTAGCTGCCCTCAAATCAACTAGGTGAAGGCTGAGGCTGCTTTTCTGTGCATGGGCTGTAGTGAGTATTTCAAATCTCTTAACAGTTCTAAACCATTTTCACCCAAAAAGTGCTTATCTTTATGTAATAGCGGTGAATAAAATAATGCCACCCCAATTATAATAGGTGCTTTACTGGCGCTTGAGTTGAGTACAGAAAACCTTACCCCAGGAGAAACTAGGCACCTAAATGACTTTTGTGTCAAAGCAGCCTCAAACCCCACGTGTGGGTCTCACCCTGGCTTTGGCCAGATGTGTTCCTTCGGTGCCAGCCCTGTGGGTGGCTGGGGAAGCCGCCTGCAGTCCCGGGCTCAGCCCGGTCACCAGCCCCAGCACCGTCCCTGGGGAGGCTGGCTTTGAACCTCAGCTCCTTTGCCCTGCCCTGCAGGGGTGTTTGATGCCCTAGGCCTCCTGCTGCCTGGCCAGGTTTTTTTTTTGCCTGGGCTGTAGGATTTCTGCAGTGTAGCAGCTTCTGAAGATTCATAAAAATGCTTTTTCTCTTGGGGAAGGTGAGGATGCCTCTCTGGAAAAGCAGTCCACAGGGGCTTGTGGCTTCATGGGCAGAAAACAGATTGTTAGCTCATTGCACCACCTCCCTCTCCCCACCCCTGTTTCCAACCAATTTGCATCCTCTAGCATTTCTGCAGCTAATTAAGGAAAGTTGGGACAAGATTCATGCCTCCCTGGGAGGTATCTGGCATGTCTGCGAGGGTAAGGCTCTCGGTGCCAGCAGCAGTGAGCTGGCAGAGAGGAAAATGCTGATTTACACCCTGCGCCACCGGTGATACCCGCATACGGACCGCCCGCTCAGCGGGGGGTACCGCGGGTGTTAAACGCGCCGCTGTCTGTGGGCTTCCAGTGCCATCTAGTGGGCTCTGCTTTTAGTCGAGTGGGTAGGGGTCCAGCAAAGGGGTTTCAACTCTGTATATATGCATATATCGATATCAATATTCCTTTCTGTACACTGCTGCGTCCTTCAGGAGTGATCCACTTATAGATATTTTTTCTCATTTCCAACATTTAAGGTACATCTAAACTAAAAATTGAAACGTAACAGAAAAGTAAACGGAACTATATGTTTGCAAGTAGATCGTATGACGAATGTTCATCTTTTCCTTTAATGGAGACTTCTGACAGAAAGCACAAATGTTTTAACCTTTTGAAATAGTATAGATGCTTGTTTGCAGTTGGAAGTACTGTTCTTATACTTGTGCATCTTGTTCTCCATATATCTTTTTATGTAAGTGGTATACAAATTTTATTATGCTATTCATACTTTGTGCATTTTGAACTCATGGTGTAGATAATTTTCACATTTTTGAACTGTAATCTACACCCCTTTTATTTTCTAGACTCTGGTTTGGTTCCCTCACTAGTCAAGTGGGCTTAAGGATTCTATAAGTAAAAAACTTTTGGGTTTAACTTCTGACTTACATTGAAAAAGTATTGTGGGAAAATAATATGTAATACCTCAAGGTTTATAGGTTAAGTGTGGGATCTGTTATTTACATTTTTTCAGCTGTTGGCCCAGCTCCCTTGGCTTAGTGCTTATATTGATACAATAAAAATATAAATTCTAACCTCATTAGTACTATCCGGAGGAGTTACTTAAGGACCACTGCTACTTCTGTATGTTGTCCTCACTCTGTCTTCCCAGGAGCTATTTGATGCTTTTGTGACCCCTCATTCTGCTGACCTGAGCCCTAAGCTGCTCAGATGCAGGGATGAGCCACTGGCTTTCCACAGGTGATGCTCACCGCCTCCCCAAGGCTGGACTGTGCCACAGGACAGTGAGCTCTGGGACTTGTTTGTTCTGCTAAACCTAACCCTGGCACTACTCCTGTACAGTCTGGTTTTGCAGGCAGTATTGGCAGAGCAACATTTGCTGAGGTACTGGTGCTTTCTGTATAGTCTCAATCGTAGCACCTTCTCTGTGCTAGCCCCAGACACTACAGGTACAGGGAGAGGATGGCTTTCTTGAAGCAGCATCCAGCTAAAAGCTGGCAGAGAAAACACTGCTTGGAAAGATTCTGTGATTTAGTTACATGTCCTGTTTGCTCTCTTTTTCTTTATACAAGTGTGCTTGCTCTCTTTTTTCAGACAAAAGGCAGCTTAGGTAAAGCTGGTTTGGTACACACCATGCTGCTACGGAGTCCATTCTGCATTTGGGCCTTGGGTGGGTGGAGTATTGACGGTCCTTGGTTACTTCCAGTGCAAATGGGTGGGTACCAACAGTGGGATTGTTCACCTTGTCTGGGGATTCACAGTCCCACCCATTGTGTCTAAGCCAGAACTTCTGATATGCCCTAAGAGGCAGGTGTTGCACTGCGCCCTTGGCCTTTCCCTCTAAAGCATCATCTCATGGCATGTCCAGGCTCCACGGGGAGGCTGTTGAGTTGGCACTGTCATGACTGTGGTGATTGGAATGGCCTTGGGGCTGAGCCTGTGAACTGCGCTAAGGCGATAGCTGGCACAACGGAGGGGACATGCAGGGGGTTTGGGCCTTTCAAAGGCAGTGGGTGCTTTTCCAAACGCTGCCATGTACTCCTAATAGGGTCCCTAAGGGACATCTGTCTGAGCTGCTCTTTGGCTGTGCCTGCAATGCTGCCGCTGTTTCAAAGGGTGCAGTGAGAGGGGTGCTGAGGGATGCTTATTGTGTTTGGAAACAACCTTTGATCTTTCTTTGAAACTTAAATCAAATGTGTATTTTAAAAGACCTACTTTAAATACCCTGCCATTTACTAATGAAAAGGAAGCAAATTTGGAGTTATGGGGCTTCAGTTTCTCCATTTGTGCAAATGTGATAAGGAAGTAGAAAGGGAGGACTTCCCTGTCTCAGTGTTTGTAGGTTTATTACTGATGGCAGAGTAAACCACGTTCCCTAGGCCTTTTATAAAGAAGAAGAAAACAGATCTCCAAGTGTTAGCATTTTAGGTGCATTAAGCTATCTAGACCACATGTGAAAAATGTCATTGCCTACTGAGCAGTTAATGTGCCCATCAGTTATGGCACAAACTGTTCTGTCTTTTGGAAACCAGAGGAGACAGAACTCAATATAATTCAGGTGGCCTGTAATTGCTTTGTTTTGCACAACACTGCATGAAGTGAGTGAGTCCCAAAGTTGAAAGCATTGCAGTACAGATCCTAAATGGGTTATCATGTGGAGCAAAGAACGCCAAGTGCCTGAAGCTTGGTAACAAGAGATTTTTAAGCACATTTCAATTTACTGGTAAAGGTTTTTCCCCCCTAGTGGTTAGTATGCTGCTTTCTAAGTGGGAAGGACATGAAAAAATTATGTATGTATGCACTGTATACCATATATATGCATTTATATACACACACACACACACTCTATAGTTTTCTTTGCAGTTAAGAACATGGACACGTGACAGTATGTTGTGGCATTAACTACATAAGAAATGGAAATGATAGTTGCCAAATAGTCTGGAGTGATAGGCTTCAGAGTTTAGCAAAGAGCTGTGCGTAATTTCAGGAGTTTGGTTGGTTTTTTTCTTCCATTCTTCTACCCCAGAAACTCAGTATCTGTGGCCATGAGAATGACAGGTGATACCTCTAGAAGGAGAGTTAATTGGTTTACCCATATTACAAATCGGAGTTGAGGACCTGCTTTACCCATCACCTTTCTGCCATGCTGGATAGGGTTTAGAGGGGTTGGCCATGCAAAGCGCATCTTAAAGTTAGGGCAGGCATGCTGTCAAGCAGGTCCCTAGCAGTCACTTGGATAACCAGCATCTGAAGAGGCCATTTGTTCACTGTGCTGACTTAGGCATTCTGTGACCCCTTCTGAGGAAAAACTGGTCTGATACAACTTGATGGGCCATAAGGTCACGATTGCTTTTCCAGATGTCTTGCCATTTGGTATGCCAGAACACTAAATTGCTCCATAATAAACTGACTTAGCTTCGCATTTTTAGCGGAGAAAGAGTTAGTTGGTTCGCTTGGATACTGTAAATTGTCCTTCTGAAAAGCCTGTCCCTGTCCATAGATTATACATGGCATGAAGGTGCCCAGCCAAATTGTCCTGCTAAGCCAGACCACTGTTACTGGCATTGCGGTGACTGTTGTGCTCCAGCTAGGCATGTTCAGGGCTCTTGGTCTTACCTGAAGACAAAATGATTAGAATTTTTTGCTGAAATTCCACTATTCACCGATAAACTAAAGCAGGGGTTACAGAAAGGTGTCTTTGTGCTTCCCAAAGTGGCTATGTAGATTGAACAATGCTATGGTGGAGGATCTGCAGGGTGCGGGGCCCCGGCAGTAGGCACTGTCCCCTCCCAAGTCACCCAGTGCCACCACAGCAGGGATGCTCAGTCAGTAGGCAGCTCCTTGCAAGTGAGCAGCGCTGCCAGGGTACTTCATGCTGCCATTGTGCACGCTGACAAACCTTCCTCGAAACAGCTGCTTGGAAATGCCCAGCATTTTTCTAGTGAGTACAAACAGCTAAATGCCAATGGAGTTTCATTGGACCAGAGTCCACCTTCAATTATCGGCAAGCAGCTCCTAGCTTGGCATTTCCAGGCAACAACCTCCAGGTCCACCTAGCTTTGTTACGCTTTAGTTGTAGAATAGAGGTACTTTGCGAATGGGCTGGTCACCTCTGTCTGGCTGCAAGATGTTACTTATAGTTGCGTTTCTACAGCAGCAGCTTTGCTCAGGGGCTCCCCCAAAATAACCACCCAACTGCTGTACTTTTCTGTGTAATTATCAGTAATGTACTCACACTCACAACATACATAAATAGCTTTCTAGTAGCACAAAATATCAGTTGAAAGTTTCACAAAAGTCTCAGACTTTTTGAAAGCTCATTTTAAATGTTTTCCATTCATGTATCGCCAGGCTTCAAAATGTGTTTTTAGATGGGTGCTCTTACTAAAAACCAACAGCAGCACAGCAAAACCCACACGAGAGTAATATAAAGTAATTTGAATAATGGTCCGAAGCTATCCTGTGATTTCTAAAGAACAGGCTATTTCACAGAATGGTCAAGGTTGAAAGGGACCTCTGGGGATCATCTGGTCCAACCCCCTGCTAAAGCAGGGTCACCTAGGGCAGGCTGCACAGAGCCATGTCCAGGTGGGTTTTGAACATCTCCAGAGAAGGAGACTGCACAGCCTCCAGGGACAGCCTGTGCCAGGGCTCGGTCACCCTCAGGGTACAGATATTTTCCCTCATATTCAGCTGGAACTTCCTCTGTTGCAGTTTGTGCCCGTTGCCCCTTGTCCTGCCACTGCTGAGAAGAGCCTTGCCCCATCCTCCTGAGGAGGTTTCTTTGACAAAAAAAAAAATAACTTCCAAGTAAAAAGAATGACTGGCTCTAACAAAATCCAGCCCGATCCAGATATCCCATTAGCTTGAACAGGAGTAAAATTTACCTAGGATCATGACTTGACTCTGTACATTAGTAAATGCATGGGGATTTTGGTGTACACAATCGTATCAGTTGAACAGAACTTCATACAAGTGCAAAATTCATAGTAAAGATGTCTTTATTCCAAAATAATAATAATGTGTTAGCCAGACAGCTACAAAACATCTACACAAGACTTTGGTAAGAAATGTTCATGGTAGCTTTTTCATAATTCCACAGCAAACAAAAACAATGAAGGAAATCTAAAAATGCAATCAAACAAAAATTTGTTTAAATTGTATGCTGCACACACAGAGTCCTACTGTACATTTGTTAAGCCCCTAACTTTTCTTTTTTTGTTACATGTAAAGCTTCTACAGTTTGTATGTTAGAAAAAAACCCATACACACAATGCTAAGATCTGATAGTTGAGGTCTACAAAACTGGAGTGACATCTGTGCTTTCAGTTCAGCAATATTATTCAGGAGATAAGAGAAAGAACAGTTCTCATCTTTATTGATTGATAATCAGTGGCTATTACACTACTAGAAAGTTTACAGTAACAATGCAATACTTCTACATATTGTATATCAGAGCTTTTTTATTTTTTCTGAATAGAAAATCAACCTCTTATTTTTTCTTCAGTTGTTTTTGTTTGTGTCTTTTTTTACAAAATGTAACAAGCTTAAATATTCATTTTGTATCAAATTAGAAGAAAGACCAGTGATTTGTAAAATGTGTCAACAGAAGAACAGTGTGAAAGGCTGAACCTAAGCAGGAATGATTTCTGATCCAGTGCAATCTACGTTGTCATTGCATGTATTAACAAGGTGGGGAAAAAATAATTTTCCAACAATCATAACTTTAATGAGCCTAAGAGAAATGACTGGAAATTACACTGAACAGCCTCCTAAGGTTTAAAAAAAAAAAAAAAAAAAAAAAAGAGTATATGGACGATCAAATTAGTAAGAACCACAGTGAAAGGAATGCCAAGATTGCTTTAATGGACAGTTTTGTGGGCATGTTCAGAAAGGTGTTGTATATTTCCTGCATACCTAAAGGTGTATTTGGACTATGTAGCCTTTGGCAAAGGGAGTCATTAAAAGACAAAACAGCTTGATGAACTGGAACAAACATGAAAATGGAAATACAACATTGGTTTCAACTGATTATTTGCAGAAACAGGCACAGCTTTGCAAGATTAGCTTGAACAAGTGGTAAGAGTTGATGACATAAAATATAGTCCATAAACTCACAGCATTTTTTTTTTTAATTTTCCATTCAGGAGAAACTTTCTTCTTCTGCTCCTTCTGCCCCAATATCCAATTTCACATATCCAAACCTACAAAAACCACTGTCACACATTTCATAGTTCTAGATTATTTTTATGAATTGTTAGCCTCAGCTGGGATAGCCTCTGTCAGACTCGGCAACAGCATCTCACAGAGGTGGGTGCTCTGTGGGTCCTGACTGCATGTGTAGCTCTGCCCTGGCTGAGCACCTGGCAATAATTGCTGTAGCCCTTCTCTGCAGCCATCAGTTTCCTCACCTGAAATATGCTCAGCTGGTCACTCCTCCAGTATCAGTATCATTCCACTGGGTTTTTTTGTTGGCTTTTAGGTTGTTTTTGGTCATAAAAGGGTAATGTGCAAGGTAATATCATACATACGTTAATTAGGGACAGAGAGAGGCATAAACTGCAGAACTTTTCACCAGACACAAGGAGGAAAACTATCTGAATTAATATTATTAAATGAGCCAAGCTGTGCAAAACATAGAATGTTTGGTTTTAGCATTAAACCTTGTTGTATTTTTTTTTTTTTTTCTTGTGGTTTGGTTCTCTGTGGGCTTGCACCCACTCCATTTAGCAGCGGTGGGAGAGGCTTAACACTGTAGTTGATTCCATTATTTCCCTGGCCCTCCCTTCATTCCAGATCTTAAAAGAAGCAGTAAAATACCTTGAGGGGATGGGATGTGACAGCTGTGGAAGTTCTGAGCAGCCCTTGCAGTGTTCAGTGGAGAACTGATGATGAAAAGCCCCACAGTGTAATGCAGCCAGCCCGCCTAGCCCGTGCAGGCACAGAGAGGCAATGAGAGGATTCCAGGGTGGTGATGGTGAAGTTGAACAGTCTCAGTGGATTGTGGTTCACATCAAATGCAGACACTTAAAACCTGGGTGCCAGGTTCTCAGGATTCTGACCAGTTGTTAAGGAAGGGAGTAAATTACTTAAGGCTGGTTTAAAGAGACTATAAAATCAATTTTTCTCCATTCATTTCTCTCAAGCTTGTTTTAAGACTCAGCATCAACAGTCTTTATTTTCAGTGCATTGCTGTTACTTTATGTAGAGACACAGGTGTATGCTGCCTTTCCTGGACCAAAAGGTAACCCATCACCTTCACCTCTCATCTTTAATGTTATCTTGTTAAACTTACAGGACAGTATTATATTCCAATAGCAAGTGAAGCCCAAGGTCTCACTGGTCCTACACCTGATTGCGTGTAGGGATGAGAGCTAAACTCTACAGGAGATGGTGTGAAATAGCAAGTAGAATGGTAAGGAGCTGTTTTCTAATCTCAGGCAGTTTGTTGATCACTCAAGTGGTCAGGAAAGACATTTATCCAGTCTACTATATCTACCAATGAGAATTTCTCACAAATTTAGTAATTTTTAGATCCTTCTATACTCTTGAGTAAAAAACCATAAATGGCACTGCTATAAATATATTCCTATGTCAAGCTCTAATTAATATGTTAAGATGCTGCCATCATTTCATTTCAGAGGCTCCCTTCCCTTTGTTTGTTATAAGGGATGCATAAGAACCTGGCTCGCCTTTTCTCTACCATTTTTATTATATTATAAACCTCTTTCTCTCTTTGCCTGTGATTAACATCCTTTCAAAACTGAATCTAATTTTTTTACTCTTTCTCATGTGGAAGTCTTTCCACGACAGCTGTTGCAGCTCTCTGTTTAGACCAATTTCTATTAGTTCCATAACTACCTCGAGAGGCAGAGGACAGACCCATATAAGAATACGGCATCTAAATATATTATGACACTTGTGTTTTCTTTGTGTGTAGTTTTGACTGTGACTGTGTAGTGGGCAGACACCACTATTGAGCTGCACAAATTATTTCCTTTTTAAGTTTTAAAGAAACAAAGACCATTTTGCATGGACCATAGCATCCATGTGAAGAAAAGTATATAGGATAACTATCGTAACTATCAGCTTAACCTGGTAGTGTAAAAAGATAAACATGCACTGTTAATATTATTGAACCAGCATTACTGAAACTACTCCTTGGCATAGTTGTGTAATCACATAGGCACTGCTTTGGATTTTCAAAATCAAATCGAGAGAGAAATCCTCCCACATATGAAACATGTCACTTTAACTTAGTTATGTTAATATGCATGCATCCCATGTCTTTACAAGTCGTATTTCTATATGGCTATTCCATGTCCACAGATATGTCTGTATTTTAGTTAAATGACTTAGTATTTTTATGCATTAAGGGCTGGCTGGAGTATCAAAGTTTTACTCTCAGCATAATCTGTGAGGAAATATAAAATATGTTTCTTGCACCAGCAAGACTAAAAAGCAAACCACACTGCAAAAATGAAAACTAATATACACTTTATATCTTTTGTTTTAAAAACCAAACCAAGGTTGACTTTCCATTTAGCTCAGAGTGCATCACTTGGAAGCCTTGTGTTTTGTTAACAAGGATGAACATTACATGCTCTTAGCTCCTTTTTGTCTTTGCAACTAGTAAACTGAGTACTTTTGGACCTCTTCTTTACCATCATGTAGCGTTCCTGAATTCCACCTCCACAGAGTGTAGAACATTCTGTCCAAGCAGTCCATGGTTTCAGCCTACAAACTGGAAAAATAAGAAATTTGAATAAGTTTTTAATTAAGTACTAATTAAAGTAATCAAGTAATTAAATATTGCAGTCTAACCTACATATCTCAGTATGTGTTCCACTATGCAAGTGTGCACATTTACATCTTTTGAATCTAAACAGATATTGCTTAGTTCGTTACAGTAGGAATTACAAAACCCCAGTTAAGTATAACAAAGGTGCATTTGTCAAGCACTGAAAAAAATGTATTTAAAAAGAAATTTATTGTCTACATTATCAAAGACAGACAAATTAAAAAAACTGTTAAATGTTGGGCAAGCATGAACCAAAACTTAGTAGTAACTAATATCTATATAATGTAAACTGTATCACAAGATGTTATGTTTATTGGTTTGAGTCATCAATGCTTGATAATACTGTCCCTTATTGAAAAAGCAGTCCAAGCAGATCTCTCGGAGCAGTCTGAGTCTGAATCAGAGTACCCCGATGGAAATCACTTCAGTTTTGAAACTCAGCATTGGATCTGGGAAGAAATACTTTCAAAGTTCAAATGTAACTGGATGCAAAGGCTATCACGCAGGTCTGCAGAAATTGCAATCTGTCCTTTGCCAGGTCTAAATTCTAGATTTTTTCACACTCCACACTTTGTAGTGAAGAAGCTAAAATATTTTCTGTGATAGCACATGGACAGGTGTGTCCTCCATTGTGCTCTAAACTTCTTCGCACATGTTTCGTGATGGGAAAACACCAGGAGTGGCTATGCTTTATTGCTAAAACTCTCCCTAGACTGAAATGCTGAAAATGTTCTCAAAGCATGAAGTAGAGCTGCTCACAAACTCCTGTGATGCAGAAAAGACAAACAGACACGAGCATAATGAGAAATGGTTTCACACTCACCTGGATATTGCTCACTATCAATATTTTTTTTTGCTTGTTCACTTCTCCTTTTTTCTCGGGCCTCTTTCCAGCGCCTTTTCTCCATACCTGGGCCTCTCAGGCATTTCCTTACTCGACATTTTGTACGTTGGACAGTTTCTGGGCATGCTGTTCCTCCAAACTGTGGTTCTATTTTGATCATTCTTGTCCTAATCATATGGCCCTTTCCACATGAGGTATTGCATTCAGACCACTGGGACCACTCTGTTAGTTCACAGTCGATGGCTGCAAAGAATAAAAAATATTGCATGAAAGCTGTGAGACCTAAACATACGGTGAAGAAGAAACACAGATGTGCCTAATGAGTTTTTACATGCTGAATATGTGAATGCAATTTAGGGCTCCAGTCTTTTCAGCCAGTGTTGTGAGGCTACAGGCCAAAATTTTCTGAGTCCATTTCTAGCAGAACGATTGTTTTACATCTTCCTCAATTGCTTTTTCAAGAGTGGTGCTGGCAGATTGCTAAAATTACAAAGAACATATAAATAATTCTCTTGTGCCGCCCTGAATTTTCTCACCCATATGTCTGTTTTATAATGAAAAGCTGTTAGAAATTGAATTATATTTATAAAGAATCTGATACCTCTCAGATCTAAGCCCTGCTTTACTGGTAGCATTGTGCAATGAGAAAGATTCACTAATACCATTATGTCTTAAAAGTTTTCATCTTTCACCTCTGCTTAAAATGTACAGCCACAATGAGTAATAATCAAAATGATATTTCACATTATTTAAGAAAAGCTGAATTAGCAAATTACAATGTAAAAGCCTTACTTTCTGTGAAAAAATAATGTAATTATTTATACAGCCTCATAAACCAGCTGGCAACAGGATGCTAAAAGCAATCATATCTTATTCATTCAGCAGTGCCTCAGGCTATCCTGCTTCACAAAGACTGCAAAGCAACTAGATATTTGCACCACCCAATAAGTGGGGGATTTTAGTGGAATAAGGTAAAAAATCGATGCGCTGGTGACCATGCTAGCCACTGGCTCATATGACAGTCCAGATTGCAAAGAGCTGAGGGTCAGTGAAAAGGCTATGATACAGTTCAGACATATCAAAGAGTAAGCCTCTTCTGTGCTCTTTCTGTGAGCTAAAAGAATCACAGGTGATTTTAATCCTTCTTTCCTTCCTTCCTAGCACATACTCTGCATATGAGTAAAAAATAGGCTTTATAATTTTGACTAATTTAGAGTCAGGAAGTGCACAAACTGCTGCCTGAAGTTGTAGTGTGTGAAATATGCAGAAACCATATAACCAAAGCAATATTGGTAATCAGTGTAGGGTTAAGTAAGGCAAGCTGAAATTAGGATGTGGTCATATTCCAGCTCTCAATAGCTGAAAGTGCATGATAATAATACAAAAACAATAAAAAAAACAACCAACAAAACCTGAAAAGTCCACATTTGATATCACTCCTGTCTTAGAAGTGATGCTGAGAGAGTTTTGACCCATAGACTGTGACACTCAGAATTCACCCCCTTTTCCCTCTTTGCAGTGAGGTTCCCATGCTTACGGCATTCCGGCAGCATGCATTTTTCTGCTTGTTCCAGCTCCTCATTGCAGTCTCCAAGCTCAGCAGCAGATTTCAGCATCCTTTGCCGGGTTCGCATCCCCTTCCCACATGTTACACTGCAGTCACTCCATTCAGACCAAGGAGAGAGTAGGCAGGGGATGGTATCTAATATGAAAATAAAAAGGTAATGAGTTCTTGCTATACATAAATCATGAAGGCATACATTTTGAAAATAATATAGGTGGGAAATGTACTATGTTTTATCTGTCATCAATCAATTATATTTTGTTGTTACTTTGGACAAAATGAATCACAAGTTGAATGATTTTGCTGGAGAAGCTCAAAAAACACTACATTACACTGAAAGATTTTCTTGGTTTTAATACCTTTTCTTTGCTGTCTTTTTCTATAGCTTATTCATATCTGCACAGTCCCGGTGCTTCCAGGGAATATATTGTTTAAGGTATATTTCAATCATAACTCCTGCAAAAAACCCTGGATTGTTGTAGTGAACAGAACTGGAAGTCAAATCGATATAGTCTAAAATGTGAAAATTCCTCTTTTTATCTACCAAAAATCTTCTAAAACTTTGTTCTTTCTGTCTTTGATGAAAATCTTTGCATTTCTTAGGAAATTAAAAACAATATTAATAGTCACATTAAGGGCGAGATGGCTGTGTAAAAGGAGCACCTCAATCTCTGAACTATTCATGGACTAAAAGGAGAAGGCACTGTTTTATTCTAGCCTTATGATTAAAATACCTCATATTCCTTAAATCAGAGTTGCTTAGTTATGGCTTGCTAATATATACATCACTGTATGGGTGATACAGTGATAGGATACCAATTTTTACTTTTTTTACTGATACTGTCATCCTGATATATAATACTTAATGCATGTTCCCTAGGGGATCTGGTTTTAAGAACAAGAAAAAGCAACATTGCTTGGATTTAGCTATATTCTTTGCGTGATGGAGCAATGTGTCAGAAATGATGCCTCTCTTTGTAACAGTGGAGATAAAATCATGGACACTTACGGCATTCAGGCATCATGCATTTCTCTGCTTCCATAGTTTCTGCCTTGCACATAGATCCATCAGCAGGAGTCATCTTGATCATTCTGTGTCGTCTCTTCATCCCCATGCCACAGCTAGCACTGCATTCGTCCCACTCTCCCCATTCAGTGACAAGGCAGCTGCTAGGGGCTGTTCAAAATGGACAGAGAAAATCATTCACTAGTAGAGCTCATATGAAAAAATGGTTTGGGCAGTGCTCCTGCTATTGGCTGGATTTTACAAAGCCACGTAAAATACTTACAACATTCCTCATTTACAATACATTTCTCAGTCTCTTCAGTAGGCACTTTGCACATAGAGCCATCTTCAGGGAATTGTTTTACATATCTCTCTCTAGATCGCGTTCCCATCCCGCAGGAAACACTACAGGGGGACCATGTAATCCAGTCAGACATCATGCAAGTGGAACCATCTAAAATACAAAGAACCATTTTAATTGCTAATATTAGCAGAATTGCTCATAAATCTGTAGCTGCCCATTCGTGTGCAGATTCACTTTTACGCTGCCCTTCGCATTCTGTCCTCTCCTCTATTGCTTACTTTACTCCTTTATGCTTCTGTGTGCTTCATGCACTGACTCAGATGAACTACAGAATTGACCAGAGACAGTTTCAGTTTTTATTCTTCAGCAGTTAGTCCTCTGTTTGGCATAACCCAAGTCATACTACGGCAACCAACAGCTTTAAAAACTTTAAAGCAAGTGTAAACCCTACAAGGTGTTTTTCTCCTCTCCTCTTTCCTCTTGATTACCTTCATCACTGCAGCCCGGACCCATGCATGGCTGAAAATCTTGGGTATCGGGGCAGGGCACACTCAGGTCCAGCTGGGCTTTAAGCATTCTCTGCCTCATCCTCTTGCCCTTTTCACAGGTAGAAGAGCTGCACGCTGACCATGGGGACCAGTTTGAATATATGCAGGTCTCAGGGGTATCATCTAAAAAGTAAGAAAAGGCAGTGAATGTTAAAATGCGGTCTTCCATTTGCTTCTCTTTGCTTGGCTAGTGATTACTTTAGATGCTAATGGGATAGATGCATTCTTTCCTCCTGCATTCTGTCTTCTCCATTTTAGCCCAAGAGAACAATTGCCAACTTTAATTAACAAAAAAAAAAAAAAAACCAACCCAAAACCCAAAAGACTTCTCTCCTTTATCGCTTTTCTTGTTATTGCCATCTTCCAGGTATACATACAATTTCTTTGCTGTATAAGGGAAGGCTAATAGTAGATACCAGAAAAGATGAAAACCTAAATCACTGTTTGGCATTGTGTGGGACTTTTGCTCCTAAGACAGTTTTGTACTTTATCTAGAAATGACAGTGGAGAGTGGAACAACACATAAATTAGTAAGCACAAACGAATGTAAAATGTACCTTCTTCTTTTTCCTCTGGTGCTAGATCTGCCACAATATCATCTATGTTATCAGGCACAATATTGCATTGCTCCCCCTGCAAAAAAAAGTATTGTGGAGATTGGATATAGGAAACTCATAGTTGTACACAGTGAGAGAGGCTAAAAAAGGGTACTGTGGGGCACTACTGCATCTGCAGTGCTTTTTTCTCTTCTAATTCCTATGCACACTTTAAAAAAATCCTGGAGAAGTAACACCCTAAGACAGTTCTAGTTCTTTTCTACCATTATCTTTGTTGTGGGTAGGTTAAGGAGTGTAGATTTGGAGGGAAGGGAGAGGAAAAATTGGTTTTTTTGGTTTATGAAGTGGGGTTTTTTGCTTGCTTCAGAATTTTTTGTATATATACTATACCTTGCGTGCAATTCTTTCAATGACAACTCTGGCTACAAGCTTGATAGATCCTCCTTCTGGGTCATAAAATGGACTTTGAGGATGATCTAAGCTTGTAAGGGGTCTGATCTTCTCTTGAGGCACTGTAGGTTTGTTAGGAGACTGCAATCAAAATGGGAAAAAAAGTTTTAAAAGAACCTAATTATTATTATTAATAATACAATTCATCTGCATAAATTAAAACTTCTCCAAAATGCTAAATTGGGAAATTCTAATAGAAGATGAACTCAGTACGTTCATACTTAATGGTAAGGTGGTCTGTGGGTTTTTTTGTCAGGAGCCACCACTTCCCTAACACTTCGGGATTAAACCCTGAAGCTGGGTTCACAATAAGATGTATGCCTTGTTGTGTGGTTAGCTAACTACATACATTTTAAAAAATATATATTCAGTATGCCTCCAGAGGTGCGTTATAACTGGAGAAATTCCTTAGGTTCTAAAGAGACCAGGTCTGAAAGAAAAAGCCAAACGTATTCTGTCATCTGAAAAGGGAATATCTGTGGTCCTTGAGGATGTGACTAATCTTGTCTAACTTCAGCGGTCTGTACTGTGCTGTTTGTATAGACACACGGCGTAGGTATGCTTGTCACCTATGGAGACCTAATCAGTTCATTAACCTGACCCAACACATTCGGTCAAAACCAGGACTTTACCTGAGGATGATGTGAATCTTTTCCTAGACTGGGAGTGTGATGGAGACAGAGAAAATTGATGGTTTTAGTCTCAGTGATGAGAAGTCTAGAGTTTCAGTCTGTCCTGTAAGGAATAGTTACATTTTCTGTGCCAAACAGAATAGTTGGTATTGGGTTGAAACGGTAGAAGAATTCAAGTTGATGTGGCTGCTAATGGCGCTCGCATCTGTATCAAAGGGGCTGGAGACCTTAATGCTTAGTTTTCAGCATACTAAGTCCTCCATTTATTCAATAGGTTTATAATATCTCAGGTGAATGTAGTATTATCCCATTAATAATAATGCTGAGGGAATTTAGACACAATGACCAACAGCAACTGTAGCCAGCATCTACCTAAATGGCTTTTAATTCATTACAAGCAAAATTTTTACTCATATAAAGGCATATATGGTACTACTGTGGATCAAATAGCTTTCATTCCTCACTGCTTTAAGGTAAACTTTTTCTTTGGAGTATATTCCAAATAGTCTGCGTACCTCATAGGTAACGCCGCTGTCTGTGCCAGCATCCCAGGGTATTAAATCCTGAACGACTTTCTGAACCCAGCCGCAGTCCTTGGTACAGAGGTCTTCGGCAGAGAGCCCCACGTTCCAGTCCGGACTGGGGCCCAGCATGGTCAGGAAGGACATCAGGTGCCGGTGGCGATCGACAGAAAACTCAGCAGAGGGAGCAGCTCTCCTGCAAATTGGACATGAAATCACGGACTCGAGTTTGCTGCTAGAGAGCAATGGAACTGGTGCTTCAAACTGGGAAATGCCCGACACTGGCATGCCACTGTGGCTGTATGCAGAGATGGGGAATTCTGTAGGACAGGGAGAGGGCTGTCCCATTTCAGTCTCCATTTACCATGTGAGAAACAGCTTGGACATCATTCAAGGAGATTTACAGTTTAATACGTGAGCTGCAACAGCACGCTTATGTCTTAGTCGTATGATAATAATCAAAAAATCTTTCATGAGACAAAAATTGCAAATGAAATAGCAGAGAAATACCCTGAGATTTTGATTGCTGGGTACTTTTTACGCCCTAAAAGATAATACAAATTTCAATGCCTAAAGTGCTTGGAAGTGCTACTGTGTGTATGTGTGCGAAAAAGCACTCATTAATAGAGTTTTAGTGCTCGTTTAAGTAAGAGATTAATGGCTGCTGCCAGCACTAGAGAGTTCAGCCAAGACTTTTGCAGGTTTCTGCCAGTGTATGTGAAAATGCCTCTATTCATCCAGCCTTTGTCAGCCATTCCCTTAGGAAGAAATCGTGCTGAATCATGCAGTGCTCTGTGATTCTGATGAGCAACTATCACATTCCTATGCAAATGGAAAAGAAAATCAGGCCTGAATTGGAGTTTCTGTTCACAGATGAAAAGCTGGACCTCTTCATGGGATCTTTCTCATGAGAAACAACAAATACAATTTTGGCAATTCTGCTCTACCAAGTACTGATCTGATGTAAACCCAAGTTTTCTTCAATTACAGGACTTGGGACTTTTTTCAATTTTATGCCAAAACACACTGCTTTATGAGCATCTAAAAACTATGTTTATTTTTAATGTAAGGTTTTTTTAGTGTTATTTATCTTCCATTTTCGAGTTAGGCAGCTGTATGTATATATAATGCACATATACTATACTTCTCTAGTCATTCTTCTAGTTTATTCTTCCTATAAATGCTTGCGTCTCTGTAAAAAATGTGGTCTTTAATTTGTGTATTTTTTCTGGCTCATAGCACTCTTGGCACATTAGAAAAAACAGAACAGGCCAAAGACAATGATTTTTGAGTAGTTATCACACAGTTTTAAATGTAAGATATCTGAAAGTTACCATATCTATTTTCCTTTCAAGAGCCAAGTTGCAGAAGTAGGCATTTGTTCATGGGCAAAATGTTCTGGCGACTTTTGTTCCAGAGTCTTTACAAGCTGTTTCTTACTGTGTAAATTAAGTTACATTGAATTAGACTCTGAGTAGAAGAGTTTCTAAGTGTTTGATGACAATAATCCTGCCTTCCCCAGAAAAAGGATGCAAATGCCTTTTTTTTTTATGACAGATAAAACTCTGGTTTCAATAGAACAATTTGTCTAATGTAAAGTAATAAAATAATGAATGATGGCATCAACTTCACTCTGCGAATACAATATCCTGATATATTTGTCAAGTATGTAGCAGTGATTAGTCTGAAAAAGCGTGCTAACTGACTTCAATTAACTAAAGGATTTACTGCATTATAAAGGTTTCTAAGAATTCCCTATAGGAATTTAGTATTTTAAACAGTACATAGCAGAAGTCTAAACAGTACATAGTAAAAATGTCAGACACATGTGTTTGTATACCTGACCTTTAGATTAAGAGTATGTCTAATATGGACATTGCAGGATAGACAGAGGTCAGCTCTTGCAGGGAAGGGCAAGGGCGGTGTGAAGCCGCTCACTGCTGTGTCCGGCACCTGAGCTGATGCTGAGTGCGTTGGTACGTGTGTGACATGTGTGACATGACATTTCAGTGCTCTGTGCCCACCTGCTCTCAGAAACCACAAGAGAGGCAGCAACGATCGCACCATTTAAAGGCAGAGGGTTGGAAATGACTTGACTACTTTAGACACATAGGAATGGAAAACTTCTGTCACAAGTGATTCTTGTGAGAGGCATGCCCAGTTAAGGCTTTGAATGCTTTGTTAGGAAAGGAAGTATCAATGATGTTATTAACATAAAAAAAATAATTGTGTGTTTACATTATATTAATATTGAAACTGTAATGGAACACTTCAGTAGGAGATATTTGCCTACAAAGACTCCTTGCCTACAAGTCTTTGTATGTGTTAAATTATAGCTGTAAACCTGACCCTCCTGTAATTTTACAATTTCAGAGCACTTGGCAAAAAATTACCTATCTTCTGCCCCTTCTTTAAGACAAATAGTTTTATGCCCATTTTACTATATTTTATCGTGTAACTGTTCAACACATAAATGCAAAGATTATTAGAGGACAAATGGAGGCATGTTTTCTCCTCTTCCTTCCTCCACTCTTCTGCAGACAGGTACACAATGCTCACACGCTTTGCGTGCAGCACAACATGCAAGGCTGAACATCTTAAAAAAAATTATATGCAGTGTTTAGGAATACAGTATTTAAAACAAATATTTAAAAATACACTAATAATAAATTATAATAATATAAGTATCATAAAATCAATTTTTGCACTTCCTACTTCATTCTGTTAATTTCTGTATGGATACTTGTAAGCAGTATGAACACAAATTTGAGCCACGGTTGTGTAATATTGCCCAGCGTTCAGAGGAGAAACAGGCTGATCTAAGGCACAGTCAGTAACTGCTGCCGGGGCATAAGGATAGGCACTGGCTGGCTTTATACATTACAGATCTTTGGTGGGTTTTGGTTTTTTGCTTGCTTGTTAGTTCATTTTTTAGTAAAATGACAAATTTCAAATGTTTCCAGTATCCACATGAATGACAGATTTACGAAACTGGCAGGAACCTAAACCTTTCCATGCATACCTCAACACATCTGGCTCAAGTGTCCCAAGAATGGCCTATGGATTTCCCTGAAGGAAGCTAGTGTAAAAATGTACCCAGGTGCATCCTAAAACTGACCTTTTTAATTTCTGTGTTGCCAACACACCCGGTAAAATAGGAATATATATCATCATCTTTACTTCTGCTTCCAATACAAGTATATGTTACCATTTAAAGGCTTTAAAATTTTAAGACGGTGTTCTGTGACAGGTTGAACAAGTTTGACAGTGCCCACAGGAAAAGCCTAAAGTTTGTAAATGATGTGAATTTGCTGTAAGAGACCAGTATGTCCCTTTTCCTTCCCCTACACGTGCATATGCATAAAACCAGTGGCAAATACCATTTGCAAAGTAAATCCGGAACATTAAGTTCTAGGTGACAATCCTGAGAGCCCCACAGGGCTGGGGAATCCTGCTTTCGCTGGCTGAAGCGGGCAGTACTTTTCCACTGTGAGCCTGATCAGCTTGCTGGCAATTCCTGTCACATAGCATAGAGTGAAGCAAAGTACTAAATAGTCTCCTGCATCCTAATGTTTTCCATTTTCTTTATTTTTATTCTGTTTTCTTTTTGTCAGCATGATTTGGATCTCCAGCTATAGAGATGCCATATACTTAGCAGCATAAGAAAATGCTCTTTTTTTCCCTTGTTTGGGGTGTGTGTGTGGTTTGTTGTTTGGGGTTGTTTTTTTTTAAGGCTAAAAGAGCACAAACATGATTTTGCTTTACAAGTTTTTTTCCTAAGTGACAATCTAGTTGCTATCACTGCTGTGGGCAGGGGTTAAGAAGGCCTTTGGCAAACCAACAGACAACTCAACTTGCTGCAAGATGTATTTTTGAGTGTTGAATCAACACTGTTGTGTTCTACTGATATCCCTGAAAAGTATAAATATAAATATATATAAAAGGAAGGTGGTTGTGGAGATGAACTGGAGAGAAATGGTGAAAATAGTATTTTGCAGAATAAAACTTTGAGGTTACTTTTGGTTTAACATTTGATTAGCACACAAGTAAAAGAAGTAGAAAAAGGCAGTCTGAGCATATATTCTGTCTCTGTGATACTAGCTAGTTCAACCAGTAACACCGTTTATAGGGTTGAGCTTGTACCATTGGAATCAATGTGAATTTTATTACTGGATGCTATGTGTACTATATTTGTAGAAGAAAGCCGTTTGCCTCACCCATGCATAAAGAATTTTCCAGCAATACTTTGTTATTATGTAAGGACAGATCTGAACAGGACGAACATCGGGATTTCTACTGCAGACTGGAGTGCAGAGAATCTCTTGCTAGTTGTTAAACTCACCAGTCTGGCTACTGGAAGCTATTCTAGCTGTGGCAGCACAAATGCAAATATTTTTTCAGATAAATTAAAGCAATGTATTAGATGCTTGTTGTGCAGTAGTGGAGGAAAAGCCAACAGCCTGAAACAGCTTCAGAAATACCGAGTTTGTGTGGTGCTTCACAGTCAGCCAAGCTCTGACTTTGCTTGTGGGTAAAAATTATTGTTGTGATTAAGTGGGCATATTAGAGAGAAAAGGAGAGCAGAAAGTAGTGTTATGATAGCTGTTTGAAATAGAATTTTGATTAAGATAGTCATATATGTTTTATGCTAGGAAATCTGATTGATTCCATGGATTTAGTAACTATATGGAGCATATGGTAGTTTGAAACGGCTTATACTTCTCCAAGTTCCTTAGCAGAGCTAAGCCTGGACAGTAGATTCATTTGAGTATATAATATGTCTTATGAGGAGCAGCTGATGGAACTGAGGTTGTTCAGTTTGGAGGAGACCCAGGGGGACCTTACTGCTCTCTACAACTACCTGGAAGGAGGTTGTAGTGAGGTGGGGGTTGGTCTTTTCTCCCAGATAACAAGTGACAGAGTGAAAAGGCCTCAAGTCGCACCAGGGGAGGTTTAGATTGGGTATTGGGAAAAGTGTCTTTGCTGAAAGGATGGTCAAGCACTGGAACAGGCTGCCCAGGGAGGTGGTGGAATCACCATCCCTGGAGGTGTTTAAAAAACTTGTAGATGCAGTGCTTAGGGACGTGGTTTAGTGGTGGACTTGGCAGTGCTGGGTTAACGGTTGAACTCAATGATCTCAATGGTCTTTTCCAACCTAAATGATTCTATGAATCTATCTGATCTTGCTTGTGCTAAGGATACAGTAGTAGCATTTTCAGATAGGAAGAAAGAAGTGTAAAACCAAGAGAAACCAGGGGTCTGATGACCGTCAGAAGTGGTAGGTAGTTGAGAGTTTGTGGACTACATTTCCACTGATTCAGTGTCAGTCCTGGGTGTGCTGATGATGTGAAAACACTATTTTTTTTGAAGTTGAGAGTTTAGCTGATTACATAGACCATGAAAACTGCGTATTTTAGACAAATAATTAATTTACTGCCCATTATACCTCTAGTCAGCAAAAGTTACATCCTTCTTTTTTTATAGGCTTACACTGCATCACATACACTTTCTGGGACGAAAACTTATTTATTCATCTTTAGAACTTTTTGCTATTGATACAAATAACATTATGAACATGGAAACACATTTCACATCCTTGAACTTCCAACTCTGCACCTCCTGCCTACCAGCGGCACCTACACAACATCTGTTCTATTGAATACATGTTGAGACCATAACATCCTGAAAAGTGCTTTGAAGGAAAGATATTAAGAAAATAAAGATCTAAAACTGAGTGGAAAATAATACTCTCCTAGAACTCCACAACTAACAGAACAAATTAGATAGCATATTTAGATGACATATTAAGAAAACCATTTATGAAATGATGCAAAAGAATTTAGGACCATTACATGGACAACGAAGTTTTATATGCAGGTATCAACAGCTGAACATAAAAACAGAGTTTCAGATTTCCACAGGAGGAGGGGGAGAATCCTTCTGAAGCTCTGCTCAAATGCAGGGCAGGTAAGCGTTTAACCCAATGAATAATTTAAATGTGTGCATGTCCCAGAAGAGCCAGGGAAAAGAAAACTACAATAAAACGACCACTGAGTCAATGAAATTTGATTGACATCCATATAAAAAGCTGATAAGCACTATAACGCCAAGATGTTTTTGTCTCTGAGCACCAGATCAGAGGAGGTGACAGTAAGGGTTTGGCTACTTTATTTCATAATGAAAAAATAAAGCAAGCCACAAAAAATTCTTATATACTTACTGTTTTGACTACAAAAAGGCCTGCATAACCTCTTACTTTGCTGTATGTAGGCTCTTAAAATGAGAATGTTGCCTATAACCAGCTAAAAGAGACAGATATGTAATTTCATATAGAACTAATGGCCAATGTCATTACCACTGACATTAAAACCACTAATCAGAACAAATGCCGTTCTGAAATACTAATCTCAGTATTTTTAAAAAGCAGTACAAAAGGAAGGGACTTTGTGCAGGGCATCTTTCAGGCATTTTCATATTGTCATCTAAACATATCTGGATTGCTACTTTAGATAATGATGTGTTGTTCATTAATATAACAGCTATTTGACTTAATACCTTCAGAATGGGTATACCTTAATGATATGATTCACAAATGTGAACAAGCTGTCCTTCCTGAAAAAAAATTTCAGATATTCCAAGTTAGGATTGCAGTTTTTGAAAACTGCTGCTTTTTATGCGTGTTCTTTGCAGGTTGTCACAAACCAGTTAGGTGTGGCTATCCCACATGGTGCTGGCAACATTTGCTCCTGTTCAGAATAACTTCACGTCATTGCTTAGATCACTTACTGTGCATTCAATCAAACCATGGTTCAGGTATCCTTTTGCAATATATGGCATTACTGCATTTTACCCAGGCCAGGCTGACTATAAAGCCAAAGGACTTTTTGTACAACTGTACAAATTCAGGAGCTTTGGGGCTACAAGTTGTCTGCCCAGAGTAATCACAGCTGTATTTACAAAGGAAACCATATAGGATGCTGTAAGAGCACTATTGCTTTGTATGTACTTTTCGCCTGGCTAATCTACAAAGCCCTGACCCTGCCCTGTTTGTCCTGACAAACAGTGATGTGAGATCAGTTCTTCAACCCGGCATAAGAACCATCACAGCCAGACTTCTGGCCCTTTCTTCTCATATTAACAATATCAAATAAACAGTAGAGAGTTATTCATGAAACTGTATTAGCAACAAACTCTGGTTTGCTATCAGTTTAATTTATTCTGAATATTAGATTACAGCAAATATATCCTTTTAAACAAAAATTACTATGAGGCTATTTTTTGGACAATCTACAAAATGTAGATATTCCTTCAAATTCCTTTCTAGGATTTTTAAAAAATACTGCAAAGCATTTCAAAACTATTTATTCTGCAAGTGTCAAAAGCTTGGAATCATGTTTTACATTTCCCCGGTCCCAGCGTAATCCCTGAAGATGTCCCACATCTCACCACCTTTATTAAAAAGATACACCTTCCATTTCACTCAGCACCTATATCCATCTAACCTTCGTATGCCTTTTGGTGTCCGGAGATGTGAATAAGAGTAGAAGTTTACTTATCATTACATTCATAGCAATGCAAAGAGATAACAATTGGAAGTTTGAAATTTTGCATATAGACTTCTGCTCACTAGACATTTCAATGGCAAATCGTTTCAGTTACTCGGTGAGTATTTACACAAGAATGAGGAGTTAGAATTAGGAAGTAGACATATAATTGCATGAAAATAATGCATACATGATTACTCATGAAATTATAAAGGGAAATTATTTTGGCTCCAGGAAAGACAACAGATGGTTGGGAAATAATCATAAAACAGTAACTGCCAATGGGAGGAACATGTAAAGAAAACAAAAGCAAGAGTAGAATGGGATGACTAAGTTTGATTTAACTGGAGGGCTGTTAATTTCCATGAACAATTAGTATTAAGCTCTTGCAGTGATTGTTCTTAGTTAGATCTTTTCTATATTTTAAAACCCAACTTCTTATCTTGCCTAGTGACATTTGGATTTTAAATAGAAAGTAAATGGTAAGTGATAGAAAATGGAACTACCATATGTGCTTGCTCTGACAAAAAAGAAGATCGATACAATTTTTTTTCTTTTCCAACAAACACATATGTTCTTCCTTACTTTTTTTTTTTAAATTGAATTATGAATTTCTTAATGTGGGTGTCAGACCATCTGTCAAACAATGAAGTTTTCCTAAGTCTCAATAATGCACATAACACTTAAGATACTAATTCTTTTTATAAGCATGATGTAGTTTTCTGATCAGTTTTATCATCAACACTTAATAAATGTATATAACTACAAATGCAAAGAATCAGGTAAACTGTACTTTAAAATAACACGTGACTTCATGCTAGCAGAAGTAGAAATTTGCAGCCTTGTGCTGCTAGTATACAACCCAGCATTTTTTAGCCTGTTTTCTGTGACAAATAAGAGGCTATGTTCTTTTCTTATTTAAATGGAGCTCTGTAGAGCCATTAACATAGAGTAACCAAGTTGCAAAGGCAGCATACGTTGTTGGGTTTACTCATTCTCATTAAGTTCCTAAAATATTAATAGAATGGTAACTCATATGACTAAAGCTTTTAGCTTATATTAATTATCCAAATATATACATGAATTTTGAGCTCAATCACACCCAACCTGAAACTTAGATGTATTATAAAAACTGGTAAAAATGCCAATTATTTTGTATGGATTTTTAAAATGTGTTTTGTCTTGAGGTTTACTTCAAGTAGGTTTTTTTGGGTTTAGCAAAACAAATACTTCTGCTGTTTGCATAAAATTTAGAATTAATATTTAAAAAAATCTAAACAGAGTAGGAAGATATTCTGTTTTCAGTGTGAAACCATGGAGTTACCATTTAGATCCAATTCATATGTGAAAACTTTCATTTTGAAGTCAAAGCTTTTAACAAAAGTGTTTTGATTATCTCTGCTGACGCATAAACTACTCGTTCAATGTAAATTACTCCTGCGTACAGCTGTCAGGTGTTTACTGACACTTCCATGAAAGCCCAAAATATTTCAAGTCATACAAGTGGGTATCACCTCGAGGTTTAGGGAAAATGGTGTTCCTTAAGACAGCACATCAACAGCATGGAGGAGTGATAAACCACGGGAAGGAAGGATATACCACAGGAAGTTTTCTGACCTAAAATATAGTTTAACTATTAGCCAAATGCAAAGCTGGAGCACTCAGAATTGTTTTGCAGCTCCAGAGAGATTTATATATTTGTCTTCATGTTATCAAAAGTCACAACTGACTTTTTCCCTACATATTTTTTTGTATATCAGATTGTCCTTTATGCATTACTATTTCTGATTAGACCAGAGGTTAGAAAGCTTTTATTTTTGACAATATTAAACTTCACTGGATTAATCCCAGCTATCTGTAAAATCATGAAAGGAGAAAATAGCTGAGTTAGACACACCATCATGTTGCCATAGAAACAAGTGACTCTGGCCTTCTCATTCCGCTCATTTTGTACAGAAAATCTCCAAACTTTGAAAATGTTTCCTAGTACTATACTGTCATTTTGTGGAAGGAAACCTCATTTACATCTGGACTGACAGATACTGGCTTTTACCCCCTTTTTAGGATAGACAGCACAATGCGGCAGTGGGAGATAACGATCTGTGGGGGGAAAACACCCTCCAGTGATTTACAGAAATAAAAAGTAAAGAAAGACACACACATGCTAGAGTGGCACTACTGAAATAAAATGTTGCCATACAAGAATAAAAATGTATACTTTATAGAACACTCTCTTCCGGAGTGGGGAGAAGCAATGGAAATCTTTGCATGCCTCATCATATTCTATTTTTGGAATGCATGTCATCAAACTACTTAAGTTAATAGGACTTTTAACTATAAGGCTCAAATAGTACCTGCACACTAATATAAAAGTACACTTAAAAAGCACAGAGCTACCAGAACATGGTGTTTTGGGTTGGTTTTGTGTTTGGTTTTGGGTTGTTGTTGCTTTTTTTTTTTTTTTTTTTTTAATGGCTATATCTATTTGCAGTAGCAGATACTGTAGAATGGCTAGAAGGTTCTGCAAGAATTTATCGTTACTACCATAATATGCTTATGACCAACTAGATTTTTTAAAACTCTAAACCCAGAAATAATTATTAAAATTACACTCCTGCTGCCTTGTAAGCATTTGGCCATGAAAACTGAGGTTTTTTAAAGGCAACTCATTTTCACCATCACCACATAAGAAATACTCTCTGAGAAAGCATTTTTTTCGGTATAGGACTATGACAAGTGAGCTCACCCAAAAAATTGAGTGAGCAAATCTGAAAGATATTTAATTGACATGCTTGCATGTCTCCTACAGATAATACATTTTTCCTCTGATAACTGGCTTCTTTTTGCTTTTGTTGTATTTTCTATGAAATATTTTACTTCAAAGAAGTTAGTTTCTAAGTAAATAGGTTGGAATTTGACCATTTCTTCATTTTAGGTCTTCAAGATAATTTTTTTTACTTGTAATTAATGTAAGGAAAATATCACTTACTGTGGAATCACTAAAGAATGAGCGTTTCACATTTACTTCTGTGTGATATAAATTCAAGTCCTCATTACTTCTTGCAAGAGTAATATTATTGGCCAATGATATAGTGTGCAAATGCCAATTTGTATGTGCTGCATTATTCCACTTCTTCCTGCAGTTTCACCAAAATATGTCACTTTTAAATATTACAAATTGTTTTGCATTCCAAAAGACTTCAGTCCAAAAATGTTTCCCCCATCAGTCTGAACTCTGCATTCTGATTTTGTTCTTGCTGCATTTCACTGGCTTCCACTATGGCTTTTTCAAAATTTTTGTTCATCTGTTTACCCTTTATGTGGCATTGCAAATAAGGTCAGTTTTTGAAGAAATAATGAGCTACCAGAACAAGTGATCACAGGAATACTGAGATCCCTCCACATTCATTAAACTTGGTCAGATGTGGACGAGTTTTTCAACTCGCTGATTATAAAGTCATTTTTCCAAAAGATGGCAATACAGGACCTTCATAGTTAAACAGCTATTATTCTAAAGATAAGTAAAATATTGTGTCTTCCTCTAACTTGGCATGAAAATTTCAATCCGAATACTTGTAACATGCAGTGAAATGAAATCAAGTGAAAACAAGTTATTGTAATCAGCATCCTACAAGGTGAACTATAATTGATATATAACGTTTCCCACATTTTGCACGTGTTAAAGAAATGAATCCATTGGTCAAATTCATTCAGGCAAGACAATGATTGAGCATGCTACTTAGCTCTGTTTGGGCAAATCCTGAAATCACTTTCTACTATTCTGTGCCAGCAATGAATTGTAACATGTGTAATGATACTGCGCAGCATCCCATATGAGCACAGAGGGACACGTATATATGGGTGCTGAGATCGGAGGTGCACTTCTGAGGTGAATTTCCCATTGTGCTTTGTTCATATTCTGGAGCAATCCCGGAGTGCAGACCTGATTTCTTTCCAATTGATCTAGCCTGGAGCTTTTCCCCTGTGCTCCCACTGCCAGTGGGCAGCCACGCTCTATGCAGCCAGCGTGGCGGCCACCCAGAGCAATCGCCCATCCCCAAAATTTGTCACTTCCTCAGCACTGTCTCACTCTATAGGTCTGCTCCTGTTGCAGCATATTTCTCACAGATGTAGATAGCTTAGGTATAGCTATTAATTATGAAGGCTGTTCATGGTTATAAATACATACACTATAGAGACCGTAATGCTTTCACCATAGAATTAAAGTAGGGGTTTAAGTTTAGACAAGACATACCTCACACAAAACCTTTTTAAAATATTCCCAGAGCACCTATTTAAGGCAAAATATGGGCCATACAATATTACAACTTTCATTCTTATAAAAGCATATCTGTACTTGGAGAGAGACACTTAGGGATTTAAAAAATACTTTCAAGCATCTCAAAACTTAAATCAACTCATCTGTCAAGAGAAAAGCACATCATTAATTCCTCAGCAAACAACTCATATATCTTCTTTTAAGGTAACGCAGATCCAGCGAGATGCCAAATACAACCACATTTCACTCATCCCACTTCATTAAGTAACCGATGTCATCTACCTGGACTTGCGCAGAGCACGTGATGCTGTCTCGCACAACATCCTTGTCTCTAAATGGGAGAGGTGCAGATTTGATGGGTGGACAGCTTGGTGGACTTTCTACAAGGGCATGTAGTAATAGGACAAGGGGGAATGGATTTAAGCTGAAAGGGGGCAGGTTTAGGTTAGATATAAGAAACCCTTCCCTGTGAGGGCGGTGAGGCGCTGGCCCAGGCTGCCCAGAGCAGCTGTGGCTGCCCCGTCCCTGGCAGTGCTCAGGGCCAGGCTGGGACGGGGCTGGGAGCAGTCTGGGCTGGTGGAAGGTGTCCCTGCCCATGGCACGGGGTTGGAATGAGATGGTCTTTAAGGTCCCTTCCAACCCAAACCATTCCATGATTCCTATGATTACAATGGCAAGTCACTGAGAATGAATTTGTAACTCTAACCGTTCATCAGTATATTCCCTCAATTCCTCATGCTTTAGCTTTTAGCAATTTTATATCCTTTTATCTTCAGTTCATGATGACTTGTTATCAATGAGACAGCCTTTTACAAATTTAGTTATTTCTTTGCTGGAAGTTTTATTTCCCTGGATGCAGCTGTTACTGATTGAAATCCTGTTGTTGTGAATTCAGTATCCTTCAGTTACGGTAATGTTGCTGTTCTAATGGCAATGACTAGTTCGGGTTTTATGGCGGACTTCCCAACCATGTGTTAGCCAAGTAATGCTCACACTACCATGGTCAAAGATCTGATGATACTGTAAGCAATTAGCTTACAGCTGCAGTTAATAACATAAGCTATTTTTCTCCCTAAGAATCTCTAAAATGGTCATTAAGGTTTGCTTCAGGCAACAATTTGACACTATCTTAGCATTATAGTTATTTAATTTTTGTTTTTAATCAGTTATTCTTTTTGAACTGTTTGTTCTCTCCACTTTACTGTGTGGAGAGAGACAGTACTCTCACAAATCACATTTACATGAAAGTCAAATGTAGGAAGTTCTCCCATAGGCTAAATGAATACTTACACGCCGTTGAAATTATTTGCACTGTAGCTCTGGAGTAAATCAACTAACAGCGATGGCATGCATTAGTGGCAACGCGCACTGACAGAAGAATTTATCTGTAGTATAGATGTTAAGTGATCTTTTTAAAGAAAATGATCCAAAATGGAAGGAGTACTGAAGGTTGTGAATAAAGACACTGTCTCCGTGGAACCTTACAGTACTGTTTTGCTGCTTCTACAGTAGTACTGCTCTTAATTTTATAATGCATTCTATATAATGATACAACCAGTAACATATTCTGCAAAGGACCATACTATTCACAGTTCTGCTACCATATTAAAGGAAAGAAAATGTCTTTCACAAATCTACTGTGACATGAAAACATTATTGGTCGTCCAACTTGGAATGTGTTTTTTAGAAGACGACTAGGTACCTCTGCCTGCACCTTTCACACCCTAGCTCCCTAAACGCAGAGCCACCAAAAGTTCCACTGTGTCACAAACACTCTGAAGTCACTGGGTTGCACCCACAGTATAACAAATAGCTGCCTACATGACCTACATTATTTTCTTTTCATTAAAATAATGTCCCAGTGCTTCATATGTCTTCACCCTTCCTTCACCAAGTTTTAACAGCTGCTTGGCTTTATAGTACACTTTTGTCTTATAACATGGGAGTTAACTACACTCACTTTTCTCTATTAAAAGAAACTTAAAGGTTACACCATAAGGTGTTCAATGGGTTTATATGCAGCTATGGAAGGATATATAAACTTGTAAAGCAAGAAAATACCTGAACCTTACTTTCTTAACAGCATGGAGGAAAGGGAAGGTAAGTGCAGCATTCAGTTAGGAAAAAATATCTAACAAGTATGCAAGAAGAATGAGCACTATAAGGAATATAAGAAGTAGCAATAAATAATAGGCTTCCTTATTTCTATATAACCCTCTGCTGACTCTTAGTCACGCTAGGTTAAATTATACATGCACAATTTATTTTTCAAACCATTAGATGGAACGTTGTTTATAAGCAATTTGTATAATCAAATGTTAATGACATACAGCGGATAGATGATTAAAGAACTATGATATGAGATTTTCTTATCACTTTGGAGAAAACAACAAATAAAATTTAAACTATACCCATTACAGCTGGTTAATTGCAATTCAGTCTGTATTTAGCCATTCAGAATGACAGTTAAACCCAAATACAAGCATGCATGTTCAAACGTCTTTTTTTTCAAATCTCAGCTGGCTAGTATGAGGACTTGGCTAATTAAGCAATGGAATAATTTACTCATTTCTAATGTATATTTGTTATAAATTACATTCCAATACCAGTATCAACTATTTATGGGCAGTGTATTGCATGGCAGGACAGGAAATAATTTCAGCATTCTTAGTGGGACAGCAGAAGTGTTACATCAACTGAAAATGAGCAACTAACCTCAGAATTTACTCACCTAGACAACACACAAACCAAAACTTTGGAGACTACATAATATTTTAAAAGAGCTAAAGGTACAATTTCATATCCTATGAAATATTTTAAGTGGATGGATAGAAAATGGAATGACTGCAAAATTCAGCACCCCATCTTCCCTGCTGAAGCTGATTGAAGAAGATCAGTAGGTACTTTTCAATTAATTTTAGTTTGTATGCTATGAGGAGTTTGGTGTGGTACTTGAGAATAATTCTATGAACCCTTAATAAGATGCTTTAGGAAGACTAATTCACAGAATTAACTTACAGGCATTGTCAGATCTCTAGTCCCTAGGGCTCTGGGCATTTCATTATTTTTTATCTAAAGCCTCTCTGTTATCAAAGCTGAAAGGTGCATTGATTTGCATCTTCCCCTCTCAATGCTGATTAATATAGAATTAGTGGGGAACAGCGTTTGGCACTGCCATGGGGATTCTGAGTTAGATGTAGCAAGCGTCTGGCTCCAGAGGAAGACAGAAAGAGGATTTCTGTAGGGCTGGGTGCATCCATGTGTCTGTGCGGACCCAGGGGGTGGCAGCAAGTTAATGAGACGTGCTCACCTTCTCCCGCTGGCACCCAGCACCCCTGGGGTAACGGCTGTGCAAACAGGTGGGTTAACTTCCTAACCACATGGCTAAACGGACCACATTTGAGTTCTGTGGACTTCCTAACCAGTTAAACACCATCGGCTCCAAACAATTCATGTACTTCCTGGCCCTACGGAAAGGGAAGCACTCCCTACAGAAAGTGACAGCATTTCTGTAGGAAGGTCATTTAAGGTGCAACTATAGCATATAGGCAGCTAAGGTGATTTTATTTTGGTGCATCCAAGCAGCAGCTGATGCAAGGCTTGGCAGCTAAGGTGTTGGTTGAGTCTGTGCCAGGGACCCTGAGCACTGTTGGGGGCTAACCTTGTCTGAGGGTGCACAACTGCACCTTCTCTGCTCTTCGTGTGCCAGCTGGCTCAGCCCTGTGCTGCTGTCACACGTCATTTCAGCACATACCAACGCTATCTGAAATGTCTTTAAAAAAATGTAACTGGCATAAACTGCTTCGTTATTTTATCATTATTTATAACAATTAACAACAGTGAACCCTCTCAAAATTAAAACATGATTACAAGGGAATAAACAAGTTGTTGACACTAGCTTGGGTTTACCAAAATCAGAGGCAACAAGTAAACAGGGAGAAACAAAAATATTTTTTTGGTTCATTTTTCTCCAGTAAGATCACAAATCAAGGCTATGGAACTACTCTGTACATCTGCTTCTTTTTCCTCCATCAGTCTCCGCATTAAGCTCTCCAAAACAAGTTGCTCCAAATGTAGGTAAGCACAACAAGGTACCGATTTTGAATACAGCCTATAAATATTTTTAATATAGGTTTTATTAAAGGAAAAATGCCAGCTTTAGTTGTGGCACATGCGAACGTATGTTTTATCCACATAGGCAGTTTAGAAAGAAGTAGCTAATTCACACAGATGAATAGGTAAATTAATTTCTCAATTCTCCAAATAGGTATGTATAAAGATCAATTACATAAATCCTGAAAAAGATTACTTCTGAAAGATTTTCAGAAAAGCTTAAAAAGATTCCTCAAATAATATAATTATTTTATAAGACAATACAAAAGGAAATGTCTACTTGAAATCTTCATTCTAAAAAACTACTCCATTTATCATTAATGTAATGAGAATCTATGTAATTCTGTCCTATTTCCAGCACATAAAAATTAAGCAAGTAATGGAAAATCAATTTCAACTAAATCTACGGAAATTATAATTTATGTTAAAAGTGCATTTTTGGATGAACAGAAACATTGTTTCTTAAATTGAATTCAGTAAATATCCATAAAAAAAAGAAAGCTAAGTGTATTCAAAAATTACTTAATTCATGCATTCGATTATAATGTGAAGATTTTTTTTTAAAAAAGGCTAAAAACATGGAAATAGAACAAAATATTATTGTTAGCCAAGAACAGTCTCTCTTTCAGGGCAGCCAGGGAACTGAAAAGCTATCATCATTGCATAAGTGCCACAAAAATAAAGATACAGTGATTTCTAATTAATGAGAACATAAAACTGAACATACCAACATACCCCTTCCCCATCTTAGAAAGCCGGCTAACTCACTGTTTACCAAACATTTTAGAGATTAATGTCCTTCGGAGAACTCTTCTGTCTCTCACCACTTTTCTAAAGCCATTGCTTGCTTTCTCTGGCTAATAAATATTTAATTATTCCATGCAAAATAGCAAGGCTTGAGCTAGAAGAACATGATATGTGATAGTAAAAGCTCCCACTGCGTAGGTGGCTGGTTTGAATTTTACAGAGGTATGTGTTACCATTCAAATCTCATCAGGAAGGAAAGAGAACTAAACCCAGACCTTCCAAATACCAGGACAGTCATCTCCACATTGGGGGATTCCCTTTATTTGGCTGACCATATGGGTGTGCATTTGAGTGAAAAGTTGCTTGAAGGTCAGGCCCTCACTGATCAAACAGCAGGGCAAAAACTACATTATGGAAGTTAATATGGTTTGGTTGTGATCTGTTACCTTGTGAAAATGTAGTGAGCTTTGGGAATACTCAAAGCTGATTGTATTTTTATGCATTTAGTAATATATTAATAGCTATTTCAGTATGCAAAAAGTTCAGGAACTGGAAGTTTGAGAATTAGGTATTTACAGCAAATGATTGTCTAAATGTCTTCCAGTGTCTTTTTGTAAATTAGCCTCTCTTTGTGAAGCTCACAAAAGTTGCAACATGTGAGAAGATCAACAGAGAGGTTCAGCAAGACATCACGTTTACGTGGGTAATGTTTATGTAGGTAATGTTTATGGTTCAGCTTTCTGCCATCTGATGGAACCAATTAGATAATATCAGTAACATTAATGTAGTCACAAATTGTTATTAAAGCTGTTTTCCCTGCTGAAGACTTCTTTTAAGTATGCAACTGTATACATAACCTTGGGTAGTTTTACAGAAGGATATTTATCAGTGAGACACCATCACATTAAGGCTGTGTGAATTGTAGAGAGTAGAATATCAAACTCAATAGACATCTTTAACAATAAAGCATAAGATGAGGAGCGGGAGTTATTTTATTACATTTCAGAAGACACTAAGGAGTTCAATTTCTGACTTAAGTGGTTCTCCATCTAAAAAGTAATCATTCAATGACCTAAATATGGAGGCTACTTTAAGGAAGAGAAGTGTTGTGGGCACAAGAATAGCAGAAGATTACAGTAAAGTAAAAAAGGCAAACAGTAAAAAATTTAAGTAAAATAGATGTAAAACCAGGAAACAAACACTGAAACCCCAAACAGATGAAATTCTCTGTGGCTTGGCTTTCAATTTCCAAATGCTGTAATGAAGACTCATTGATCACAGCAAATTCACTGCAGGATAAAAACATACAAAAAACATTTTTTTGCACAAATTGTGGTAAAATAATTCTGGAAGAAAGCAAAGATTGAAGGAGCTTTCACTGAAGAATAAAGGAAGGAAAATGCAGAAGGTGGTCAGCATTTTTTTCTCCAGTTAGTATGATCCATCAACTTAAACATATTTTGGAGCCAGAGCATTTTTGCGCTTCCCATCACCTTGCTATAGAATACTCTTTGATTTCTGGAACAGTTTACGTTGTTGTCCAGATTAGTCATACTGTCTATATCAATGCTGAAAACCCTACCTGGGAATTTCCTGTCGCATTTTCCCATGCCCACCTTGCAAGCCAGGAAAAACAGCCCTAATATCTTTGTAGGCAGAAAGCGTATCAAAGGTATGTAAAACTTGAAATGGAAGAGGGTTGATGGGAAAATTTGTAGGGGATGATGAGGCAACCATACTAACTGAAAAACTGTTAGGAATAAACAGTTCTACCCATCTGAAGTGTAAAGGAATAGGCCTCCTCTTCTGTTAAGCTTCACTTTGGAGTGCTTACTGGAGTGTTTTCAGGTAATCTCCAAATAAATGGGGAAGTGCTGCTTAAATGGACAAGAAAAAGAGTAAGCTCTGCACACAGGCAGGAGGCACAGAAAAACCACAGGACCATGACTACACACACAAACAACACAGAGAGATGAAATGGAAACAGGAGAGACATCAGGAAGGAGTGGCTCATTTTCCAAACGTCAGATAGTACAGAATTCTAATAAAGAAAAATGCCTCTCATTTTGATGTGCATTGGTTGCAACTAAGAATGGACTGAGGAGGTTAAAAGGTTGGAAAGCAGTGGTGGTTTTGCATAAAAGTAAACATAAATGAGAGAGAAGTATGAAAAGTAATGCTTGTGTCAGGTACTCTCCCTGTTACTTTCCTGGATAAAATAATCTTGAATTTTTGCATTGAAATATATTGTTGATTTACTAAATCTAAAATAATGAAGCAAACTGAAAAATTTAATAATTAGAAAGCATATGATGTGCTTTAGTAATAATTGTAATCCTACTGCTGGAGACCCTTATCCATTCTTTCCCCTAGCTAGGGCTGTAGACTGAAACTCTGGCAGGAAAGGAATAGGAAATAGACAGTTATTTTATGCAGGGAAGTGAGTTCTTCTTGCCAGTTTTTTAGAATCTGAAAGTTTTTAGGATGGAAAGCTAAAGCTACTTTTTCAATTAATTTATTTTTTTTTTCATATCAATATTGCCTTTTTATGTATTGGGAAAATCCAGAATGAATACATGGCAATACTTGGAAAGACACGCTATCTGTACTTATTTATACATTTTATGTACATATTTAATAATTTATAAGGTCTGAATGTTTAATAACGGAATACAGGACACATTGGAGAATAATTTCCATCCTATGTCTCATCTGTGTTTGTATTTATCAGTCTTAGGCTATATGGACATGTAAGTTCCTATTAGACAGTGTTGCCTAGGACTAAATGCTTTCTGGGTTTACAGGAACTACAAAAAAGTGATCAGACACAAGAATTACCATTCATATACTTCTCCTTTGCCTGTATTAAGAAAGGCCCATATATTTATACTGGACATATTTTTGAAATATCAGAAACTACCCAGAGAAATGTCTATTAACATGTGACTCCTGCCTAACTATCCATTTTCAATTCCACTCTTTTTTGAGAGCTGAGAACTATATGGTGAAACAATATTCCTTGTTCTGATATGGAATCTTGGTTTGGAGGTCCTGCTGTTTGGGAAAATCAGACATAAGCCTGAAGAATCTGCTTTATCCTACTCCCCAACCATCATGACAAACATGCTGTTATATAGAAGAAAGATGCACGTATGATAACGCCTTTCCCTGATGGTGAGGGATCACATCGGACATAGTGACCATAAAAAACCAGGCAGCTGTATAAACACCAAGTGCCCTGACAACACTACGAGGCTTGGATTTCACCGTGTTAACAAGAATCCAGCTCATGCCAAGATATGGAATTGACAGTTTTTTCTGTTCCTGACAGCTGGCTCTCCCCCACGCCTCCCCAAAGGGTCCCATTTTTCTTCTTGTAACTGGCTCTGTAACTCGCAATATAGAGTGGGAATAATTGGTCAGGATTTGTGCTTATTTTCTTTTGGTGGATTATCCTGAGAAGCTCTGGTTTAGATAAAAGTGCTTGCTGAATGAAAAAGGTGGGTGTCACAATAGAAATGTATGGATTTGAAACAAAGGCATAATGCATACAGAAAAAAAAGAAAGGAAAAAAAAAAAGCCAAACAAAAAATGTATATTTGGGGGAAGGGAATTCAAGGCAAGAGTTTTAAAGGTATTAGCTCATGTGGAATTTGATGCATACTATCTTTAAAAGTCTTGCCTTCTTTATCCTCAGATTTTTCTGTCATGGCTTGACTATTTTACAGGTGCTGGATATGCAGATTTGGATACCAGCTGTACTATCTGTATGTGCTGTATTTTATCGTCCATACTGCCAAAGGCCAATGATTTGCAGCCGAGTATGAAAGTAAAATTTGATTCTGCCTGAAACACAGCTGAGAGGAAGGGAGCAATGAGCTGTGCTCTTGTTTATACAAGTAAGATAAGAAAAACTACTTTCATTTGACAGAATACCATATCTGTTCAGATACCATTACGTTCAAGGAAGAATGCATTCCCTGTGAGTACTTTAAAGTCAGAACTGCAGACACACAACTTGGTAAGACAAACATAAGCAACAGCAAAACGTTTTATTACCTGGTCTGGCACTCCTTTGCAGGCACCCCTTCTCAAGCTACCAATATTGCTTTCTCAGTTGGCCAACCATAAAACTAGTTCACAAAGATCACCCAAAACTGTCTCCTGCATGCAACAACTCAGGAGAGTTTTTTTGTGTGCTGATGCCCTGGATAAGAAACTGAATGGAGGATAATGAAAATGACTAAAAGGAAGAAAAAAAAACCCAACCCAAAACGCCAACAGCACAAACCCCCCAAAAAAAGTTGACAAAGAGCAGGTACATACAGGAACTGAGGAGAGGAATGATGCGAATGATGAAAAGCAAAGAGTGAAGTGTGGCAGGATATACCTTCCACAGCATTATATTGTACTGGGAGATGACAAGTTTATTAGCCTTCATTGTAATTAACAGGAAGCATTTCAGAAAATTATTCAGTGTCATTGCACCCTTCCACGCTTAGGGCTGGCAATTTGTCTCGGTCCCTTCTGTAACTTCTTGTGTTTGAACTCATGTCTGAAGCCAAAGAACTTTCCCTGGGGAGGCACTTTGTACCCACTGGATCTGCACTGAGAAGTCTCTATTTTCTTCTCCCTGAGCAGAAGAGAAGCTCCCGGTTATATTTCCCTTCTTACCTCTGGTGTCATGAACCAAAGGCTTTCAGCATCACCGCCAGATTTAGACACTTCGTGCCCTCAGCCTATACAGTGCTTGAGACATTACTTAATGAGGTACGACTGGCCTCAGGAGTCACAGCCTCATTGACCAGCATCGACAGAGTAGAAGAAAAGCCATTTAACTCCGTGATGAATCTGTGAGAGGTGCCCAGCCAAGACCACCCTCCCACGTGTTATGACAGGTGAGCAGAGTGGCAATGCAAGGACTCCCCAGCTGCTCAAGATGTGGGTAAGAATGAGCGGCTTGCCTCGCTACAGCCTCTGTAAGGAGAGGAGATGCCGCAGTCTCCCTTGCTGTTTTGGAAAGATGGGAGACGACCCAGCAGCCCCAGGGTGGGCACGGTGCCCATCCTGGCTGGCTGGTGATTACCTGGAGTGGGCAGCGGGGCTGATGCCCAGCGCTGTGCTGAGCCTCAGCAGCTGCTCCCATCTGCTTTCTTTTCTCCCAGGTTTCCCCTAAAAGGTACAGGTTTCCCTTAAAGGGAAGCTGATGCCTGCAATGAGCAAGATGCAAACCCGTAAGTCTCCCCTCCATGGTGGTGTCTGCCACCACCTCTGTGAACGTCCCTGCACTCCAGCCCCATGAGCCACGGGTCATTACTCTCAGGTACCTCGTTCCCCTGGGCTGGCAGCCTGGTGTCCGTGGGGTCTCATCCTGCATTCTCCACACCAGCAGGTACACAGATCAATACCCTTACAGCCCCCTCACAAGTTTTGGAGGTAGCTGTTCTTCTCCTCCTGCTGATTTTAAGTGCAGTTGCTGTAACTTGGATAGGGTTAGCAGTAAAAATCACTGTATGGAGTTGGGAGGTAATCTCTGAAGTGCGAGCAGGCTGCATTTGCCGACTTGTGACACTTCAGGTCTCTGTAAATTGCTTGACTAGTATTATGCCATTGCTGTAAAACACATTCAGGAAGGTTTTTTTAGCTGTGCTTATCACAACACATTGTAATGCCACTTTGGCACCACTATCACACCATATTATATGTCAGATACCTAAGTTACGCAAAAGAAGGTTATTCATGACTTCTAGTCAATTCTTGATTGCTGTGTTATGCATAATAAGAGACCAAATATTTATCCTGAAGGAGTCATACAATACTTGCACAACTCTCATCTAAATTCCAGGAAGGACCATCCATAGCAGCAAATGGGAAATTAACACCAGAAGTTAATGGCTATTGAAAACTGTGTCTCCTTTGGAAGCTTAGATCATATTTTTAAATGGAATCAAAAGGAAGAGCATCATGGCAAAATATGATAAAAAATTATTTAAAAAGCCAAAATGCTAATGCTACTTGTAAAGTGAAGTAACGTTTTTTAGGGAACTCTTGCACAACATTTAAAAACACAAATCCTAAGATTTAATCCTTTTGATGTTGCTGAAAGGTGAGAATTGCCATATAGGAAAGGTAAGAACTGACTGGAAGAACACCTGGAGGATATTGCAGAAGTATTTGCTGGCACGTCTGTGAAGGATTATGCCTAAAAAATATGTGAAATTGTTCACTCAACTTTTTTTGTGGAGTTTCTCAGTGCTATGTTAAACTAGCTAGTATGACCAGGGGCAACATACTTTAATTAGCTTTGATTTTTGTTATATAATACATTCAGTTTATTTGAAAGATGACTGATTAAGACTCTGGAGCAGGAGATCCTCTCTCCATCTTTCTGTGAACAAAGTACAAACCTTCTCTCCTGTCAATACCTAAACGTTCCAAGCACCCAGAGCAGTCAATTCCTAGTAGTTTTGTTCTCTTTGCTATAGAAACATCATACATAAATGTTTTTTTAGGAAAGTAACCAAAGTTGGAATGAAAAAATAAATGGTTTGTTTCAGTCAGAGACCTCCCCATTATTAGAACAAAGAAGTGGACAAACGTTTCCATTTTAAAGTGTTAATTTGCAGTGAATGTAAGAAGGCAGCAAGGAAAAAATGCTCTCCACAGCCACTACATGCCAAACACTACCAAATCCAAATACTGAAAACTTCAGGAGAATAAGGCCATAAATAAAGAATGCCATTACTGTCACCTTGACTGACCACTTGCATAACACCAGCCAAAAAAAGCCTAAGCCACAGTTCCTGTGCACAGCCTACAACTCTGCCTTGGGGTTAAAATATATTGAAGTGATGGAAAATCCATCTTATGTTCAGATAAGCTGCTCTGAAGGTTAGTCACACTGTTAAAAGCCTTTTCCCATACCTTTAGTGAGAATTTCCTTGTCACTAATTTCCTTAGCTTCCATGCCACGAAGGATTTCATAGGTGGTGTTTTTTTTCTAGATTAAAGAGGGATCAGCTATCAGAAATCTTTTCACTATTTAAGCTGTGCTCACCTCCTAACCTTTTTTTTTTTTTTTTTCCAGGGGGGAGGGGATAAACTGAATAGCTTAAGTCCTAAGCTGCTTAAGAGTTTCTAAGCCTCTTACGGTAGGGGATGTTTTCTGAAAACTGAACTCTTTTGCAGCTTTTTTCTGACTAAACCTCCAAATTTTCACATACTTTCTGACATACAGATGACAAAAACAGACACCATGTTCCCCTAGCTGCTTCCCTGATAGTTTTACAGAGGAAGCAACTACCTGGTGCCTAAAATCTTGCAGGAAACTAATTGCCAGTTAATGGGATGACCCCTTATACTAGGTTCTCATCTCTGCTCACTTCTTGTAAGTCTGTCATTTGGGCTTGGACACTCAGTATGAACTTTGGGCCAAGCACAGCTAAGTTATGCAGGAACCACACCCCAACACCCTCCCACCCCCTTCAAAAGGCAACCAGTATATTTAAAGAGTATCCTGAAAGAAAGTTTTGTCCTTTTTCTGCTGAATGCCAGAGAACCCAGAGTTAGGGCCCTGGGATGCTAGTTTGATGTCTCACTCGGTAAAACAACCGTGGTTATACTACCATCAGGATCATGATGCTATCACAGAGTGTTTCAAATAAATATTTTAAAGAATTAGTCTTTTAAGAGTTTTTTGTTGGTGGATTGAGGATTTGCTGTATTGACACAGTGTGTTGTTATGGTGTGTGACACAGGATATAAAAAATACTACATATAGAATAGTACAACACGTATTTGAGCAAGCATTGAATAAACATCACTGTTCAATGAAGGCACAAACTCCATGGGATAATCCTTCCCTTGTAACAGTTAGTGAACCAAAGCAGGTAAAAAATGAAGAGGTGCTAAAGTGGAAAGAAAGAGAGAACCAGTTGTTGTTGGGTGGGGAACCACAAAAAAGAAGATGAAAAAGTCATCTACTGAAATATTTTTAGATTATATCTTTACAAGAGTGAATGTTTATATGAGACTAGTTTAGAGCGGTCTATTAGCCAACCCTCCACACAAGGCTACTAAGACATACTGTTCCCTACTTACTTACACATTCAGAGGTTGCCAGGCAGGCCACTGTGCTTTTGCCTTGATGACTGTTAAAACCTCATCGCTCTGTGGAAAGAGACAAAACAAGAAAGTGATTGGGACAATTTTACAGTGAGACTGATATGATTTACAGCAAAAAAGTAAGAGGCACTAGACCAAACTATGCCTCAAAATTCTGACTATGAGAAATATGCTTTGTCCCTTTTATCTGGGCACCTTGTGTCCTCAGCTGCACAGGGTTCATCAAGAAGCCTCTATGAATGCAGGAGGCAAAAGCTGCGAGCAAAGGCAGCCGGACATTAGGCACTGTTGCTTTGTCTTCTGCAGGAACTGAAGTGAGCTTAAAACACCAACAGCAGTTCGCAGACCATGGTGTTTTTGCATCATGAGCTGAAAGGAAAGCTTTCAGAGTGGTGCTGTGATGACCTGTATAAATAAGGAGGACTTTTGCATCGGGGAAATATCCCAAAACAACATGAACAAACTGAGTTTGTTCTGGTAACACTATCACAGAAAGATAACTGTGCTTTATCCTGGGCTGTTAGTCCATACATAGTAGTTTATTGGCAAAAAGTGTATCTTGGGCTGTCAATTTTGTGACTTTCTGACAATCCTTGTGGTCAGAGGAATATACCAGGTTAAAAAATGCAAGGACAGAAAAATTGCTCTTAATATGCTACAGATCTATGGGTCAAGAGGCAGACCGAAACTAGAGGCTGCTGCTCTATGCAATCTAACACACCCTGAGAGCATGTGTAATATATTATTTATTATCCTTATATATGTAAGGATGCAAAGAGTCCATGGTGGATGCACTGCAATCTCCTCCAGGTAGAGCCATTGATAGCACTTTCTCTTTGCTCTCCTTTTACACACCTGAAAATGATAGGGTGAAACATAGCAGTCACCTGTGGAAGCCCACAGTGTGGCAAAGCATTGTACAGTGATTATTTCCTAAAGTCTGTAGGAATTCCTGCATCAGCACTTTTGAACTTTATGTTGGTACAATAAACCCAGGACAAAGGCAGGAGACTGTTAACAAGGCTCTGAAGACCAAAAGACGTCTATCACAGTTTTTTTTAGAAGCATTTTCCCCATCTCCCTTAGGAATCCACCCCAGTAATTCACCTAGAGGAACACAAAGTCCACAACTCACATGATTTCTACAGTCTTTTAAAATATTTCCCAATTAGACTAAGAAACCCACCTCATACATTACCAGTAATTGGCACTTCCAACAGAGCTGACCTTTCAGTTTAGTGATAATAGTGCCATTTCCTGCTTGATGGCAACAGCTCTGATACCCCAGACTAGCTCTAGACCATACAGAGCCCAGTTTAAAGAAAACAACTTTCACTGGTTTTTTTTCTACCACTCTTAATATTTTCTGACTCCCTCTTTTTACCAAAGCAAGGTCATTACAGAGCTGATGGGCCCTCTCTGTAACACAGGAGGAATACGTATGTGACATGACCTCTCCCTCAACCTGAGTGGATGGATAAGCCATTTCTTGAAAATCCTTTTTATAAATACAGATACTTGGCCAAAGCCTGTAATACATTAAATGCCCTGAGCTAAGATAGCTGAAAGTCTGACTCTATAAAGGCAAGTAAGTATGAAAGGATTTAATCAAAATCCCATACTACTAATATAGTTGGAATAAAGAGAATGTGATGATGAAAGGGAGCAATCAAACAGCACGCAGCAGAGCTATGCCAGCAGGTGGGTGCACCGGGGCAGGCCTTGGGAGCGCAGCCACCGGCACAACCCTCTCCCAGCCTCCCTGCTGGGCTGAGGAACCCAGCGGAGAGACACTCCATGCAGGAGCGATGCATCACTGCCAGGGTCACCTACAGCAACCACCTTCTTACCTCCATGCCTTCTAAAGAGGAAGAGACAGCTTTCCCCTCAAAGTGATTTAAAAGGAAACAGACTAAATGAATGAAGTTAAAAAGTCTGAAGCTAAAAGACATTACTTGTCTTTCTCTATCAGTGAAATTTGCCTTATTTTTTAATTTTCCTTGTTTCAAAATCCTAAGACTTTCCAGCCAGGCATATCTTCATTTACTTGCCTTGAGAACACATTTGCATTCAAAATTAACTGTGTATTGTACATCCCAAGGAAAGTCTGTTATAAGCATAGATCATTACATTTATTAAAACAATACACTGCTTATCTAATAGAAGACAGTAATTATGTCAGTAACACCCAAATCACTCATGTCTGAAAGCATTTTAACATGCTATTCAAATTAAAAATGCATACTAACAGTGGATGAACTATGATTAATAGCTTAGTAGTAGGTGCAGAGGGAAGGAAACGAGGAACACAGCATGGTGCATTCAGAAATCCCTGAATTTTTAAGGGAGATGAAAATTCAGATGCAAGAGCAGAATTCACAGCCACTTCCTAAACAGTAAAAAAAAAATCAAAATATTCAGAATTCAGCGTTCTGTTGGGCCTGGAATGAAAATACACATTTTTGGTACCACGATCTCCTTGAAAATTACATCGCAAATTGAATTAAATCACTGTTATTCCAGACTGATATCGTAATTATGCAGTCATCTCTATCATGCAGATTTGTAATATTTCTGATTTAAAAAAAATATCAAAAAATGTAACACCTACACTGTTATTAATGCCAGTGCATATTTACTTCTATACGCACTGATAGACAGATACCTGAGTAGGTGTTTTGTATGCTAAAGAGTATTCCTTGAACATGTGCTTATGCCAAGAAGATGAACTCCTGGAAAACAACAGAGGACATCCTGCCTGCCACCTCCCGGGGCTGTGAGGCTGTTGCCACGTGAGGTCTGGCTGCTAGGCTTTGCACCAGCCCAGGGAACCCAGCTCCACTCCTGGTGCCACCAGCCTGCAGCTCTCCAGCCGGGAGCAGGCTCAGGGCGCTCCTCCAGGAAAGCCTTGACCTTCCCCTGCCTCCAGCCTCTCCAGCCGACCTTCCCATTTCTAGGGGAACCTGATAAACTGAAACAGGCAGGCAAACAGTAGTTGTCCACCACACAAGTTCACAGCCTTGTGAACAATTTGTAGGTAGAAAGCAATCTGCAGAAAAGATACAGTGCTTGGATTTGCTGGGCAATCTCTTTAGCAATAATTTATTGGCAGATGGAGGAAACTGAGAGGATATGAAATGCCTGAAGAGAAACCCACAAATTAATAATATGTAACTAGTTGATATAACCCAACTGCCTTGAATAACCCAATTGCACAGACTTTACAGTAGAGGCATAAAACATCATATAATTTTTATGAATTTTAGTTAACATTTTCTTAGGGCTTGCTGTATTACATTTGTACCCATCTTCCTCTCCTCTCATATTGCCAGAGTTTTGCTTTGATTTTTCAAGTAAACAAACATCAAACTATGGCAAAAAAGAGCTAGGATGTTTCACTGGTGTATGTTTCAAGTTGCCTTGTCATCTTGTATGTATTTGGCTGGGAAGAAATCATTCCCAAGTAATGAAACTGTTAAGAGTTTGAAAAACAAAACTAGATCATTTGCAGAATGGTGGAGTGCCAAAACATTAACAATGTCGAGCAAGTTGAAGGGAAGGGCACCAATGCTCTTGCTTGAAAATGCTGAAAATCCTTTAGGTAAAGTCTGAAATGCACCTCTTCCAACAACCAGAGGAAAAAAAATAATAATATAAGGGAAGAAAATTATCAAGCCCATGTTATGCCTCTGTGCATGTGGAAGTTGTGAAGGAGAGAATTTGGTACTACCTGTCAGTTGTCAGAGAGGCAGAGATATACAGGAGGAAAGGTGTCCCTGCCCATGGCAGGGGGATTGGAGAAACATGATCTTTAAGGTCCCTTCCAACCCAAACCGTTCTACAGTTCTACAGAAGTTGCTACCCTCTTTCCTTTTCGCATTTAAGGGAGTTTCCTTCTTGAGTACAAACCTCAGAACTGATACTTGGGGAATTTGCAATTGAGTTTTTGCTCAGCTTCTTTTGGGCACATCACTACCATGGCAATGCAGTACAGATAGGCAATCTCTAGATTGACTTCAGTAATTCTTGGATCGCAGCCTAAATTAAAACATGCAAAAACAGCAAACAATTATCCTTCTCTCCAGAACCACTTTCTACATTTGCTTTTCAAGCTGGGGTGGGGTGGGGTGGTTGAATCAAGAGCAGTTCCCTGTGAAAGTACTGTTCTCCAAAAATTCCTAATAGTATGATTTTAAACAGTTGATAATATCATTCTGATACAGACAGCCTCACTGACATTCTGAAGTTGGTAACAATTAAAGATTTACTTTACATCCATATGTTCCTGCAATGTACAAATGAATGCGCATGCAGAATAAAGTCATTAAATGGCAACAAATAGAACCCCGTGGTATGAAACCACTGCTAAATTAGATCGTACAGCTGTGCACTTTACAAAAGATTTAAAACATTTCCTCATCTTCAGGAACAGAAAGTGGGACACAGCTCAGAAAAGCAGCACCAAAGATAGAATTTGATTCAACTTCCCTCTCAGCCAAGGGGATTTAAAACCACTTGTTTGAACGGTAACATCCATTAAAAAGAAATGAAAGCTTTCAGCAAAAAGTTTAAGTATCATCTGAATACCTTATGAATGAAAGAGAAATCAGTAGGATCTGGAAAGCCATGCAAACTACTTCACGTGTTCCTGCTGCTTTCTGGTAACCAATGTGATTAGTATCTTTTCTGTACTGGAAGTTATTTTTATGAGTAATTTTTATTACTATTTTTACCTAACATGTGCCAAATAATATTAGAAAATGTTACTGTGCAGATCACTTAGCACTTCGAAATAATGATTTGATTCGGTTCAGCTAAACAATTGACAGTGTATTAACTGACGTCAAAATCAGAGTCGGATTCAATGAACTGTGGGAATGGAAAACACCTGTTTTGAGCCAGAGCTTAATTTCACTCATTTCACACTACCGCTGCTTGGCATTCACTCAATTGTTTTAGAACAGAGAACATTTAATTCCTTCCACAACACTCATCCCCATAGTATCTGAATGCTTTTCTATCCACAGTGGACTCATTTTCACAAGATTCTTAGAAAGCAGAAAAAGCAACATTATCCTCAATTCACAGATGACGAATCCAATGTCTTCTGGAAACAAACCTACATATCTGAGTTTTAGGACATCACCTCCACTGCAGGGCCATGCTTTCCCTCAAAAAATAATTTGTTATTAAAGGAAAACGAGGTAAGGTAAGAATGATACACAGTATGCCTTCTGTGGGGAATCAAATGCTATGAAGGTGAGAACGATGTAGTGCTTTGGAGGGATTGTTGGGTGCTCTTAAAAGACAATCTGTCTTCTATGATTAGTATAAATAGACCGTACTCCACTTCCACCCTATGCAGACACACAAAGATCAATTCAGGATGTGAAAAGCATGTGTTCAGTATCCCTAAGACTTCTTCCGTTCTTGAAAATAGTTTCAGGCTAACAGAAGTCAAACCCTCAAATTTTGGCTCCTTGTTGCTACATATGCTGTATAGTTAGATGTCTTGTTACAGAGCAGTATTAGGAGGAAGCATTTAAGAGAAGATATAAACACCTGCTTGCACGCTTGTAGCAGCCAGGTAGTCTACAGGGAAGACTGAGGACTTGGCACCAAAGTCAAGAAGATGCTATAGCTATTCCTCTCGTGGGCTTAGGTACCTCTCTCACTGCTAAAAGGACACGTTTACTTGGGACTGACAGCATGAGGATCCCTTCCGAAAGCAGACATCTTCCTTGTAAACTAGGGACGGTGGCAGCATTCGCTATAATGCTCTACTAGTATTTATACATTTATATAGATACAATTTTCTATCAAGGGGTTAACGTTTACAACTATCTTGCAACTGTCTTTGCTGATGAGCAAAAGACTAGCTAGGTGACACTGCGATCTAGTCTACTGATGAAACTACCACAGCCTGGAAAAAGGCTTCAATCCTGTGGCCAGAATGCAAGACTCATGATTAGGCTACTTGCTGGAGGAGTTCTGAGCTCTGGACTATGATTTTTTTATCTAACAAGCACTTCATGCTAGAAAGATGTTATCATGTAAAGGGGAAGTGACTGTAATTTTAAGCGTATGTAAAATTCTACTTAAGTTATGAGTGAATGTACCTCCTTTGATGTTCTAGGATTTTTATGACTCAATAGCATAGCTTTCAATAGAAGCTGAATTGCATGATATTAATTTATGAAGAATTCCACTGCAGCAATAGATATGCCAGAGGGTACATTACAAAACCAGAGAAAAAGAAAAAAGTAGAATTTTACCCCAATACAAATGCACACTTTCTGTCCAGGTTGAGAGATAAATAAAGACCAATCTTGTCTTTAAAGTATTAACTAACACAAAATACCTAGTTAATTAATGCTTAACACATTACAGACTTCCATGGGTATTAGTTGAAATATGGCATGTTTTCTCCAAGTTAATAGAATCTGTAGCTATCTTGCCTACCTCAGTTTTACAGATGTATCTGAATAACAAGGGGACACTGACATAGGCACATTACTGAAGTTTGTAAAAAACTTTAAAAGAAAAGGGAAGGTGTTGTCTGCTCTGTGGTGGTATTTCCGGGATAAGAGCAGCTACATACAGCTTTATTTGCTCTGGAGTTCATCTTCACATAAATATACACATTTGTTTTATAGTAACTGAATGTGATCCCCTGCAATGCATACTAAATGGGTATATTTTAGTAACTCCGTGAGAATCAGCCTGCTTTAATTCTGAGGATTTCTTGTTTGTGTGGAGCATGTCAGAATTTTCCCATAGCTATTAACATGGCCATTACAAAACCTTCCTTGCTAGGCTGCTGTCGTGAGCTGGTAATACATCATGCAACACATTTACTTTCCTGTGAGTGCAGCTAAAGGAGTTGAAGTCGCCCTAAGCCTCAGTGCTGAGATGCAGTTCTTTTTAACACACAGAGATATTTTTTTTTAATGAAAGAACATGTAGAAGCTGTCTTTTCCACTTAAAAGGGTATTCTTGAAACAGTTAAGTCACAAATTACTTTGGAAGAAAAAAAAGCCCATAATTAAAGACAAAGACTTATTTCTACCATTTGACAACTAAATTCTGTTTAATTCCATGACTGACTTAGATTCTGGCAGATTACACTAAAAGCCAGTAGCACAGATTTGGGGTTACTTTAAGCAATAGCAAAAAAACATCTCAGTCAGTGGAATTATACCAGGATTGTGTTTGCCCATTTTACTTTGACTTGTCTATGTTTATGACAGCTGAGAAAACCACACATATTGTAAAATATACAAAACATGCCTGAATAGAATTCATTATTTAATCACAGTACATACAAATTCACCATTTCCCTGTACAAATAGCCATGCCTTTAATTAAAAAGCCTTATTTCTTTTCTTCAAAAAAAAAATCATTAATGACATTTCAGGGAATATAAAATCTGTGTTTCTCAGGTGACCAAATATGAAAGTCTTGTGGAATTTTCCAGGCTTTTAATATCCACTCAATTACAAAAGCACAGTTTCAGGGCTAAGATAGATAGAAAAATATTGTTGGGGTGCAATTGAAAAAAATGGAAGGGAAGATGAGTATTTAAATCGAATCCTGAACTGTTACTGTCTGAACAGGTCCCATTTCAGGATAGCAAGTAACCCAGCACTTCAGACAGTCCTGGATTAACTGCTGTGCTGCACAGGGAAGTTTTTGAGAATTGGATACTTAGCAATTTTGTATTCATTTTTGCAAAGAAAAAACTGTCTGTTAGATAATCAGGCTGAGAATTTTCCCAAAATGTGGATATTGTTCGTATTTCCCAGATAATATGGAAATACATGTTAAAGCTACAATTTCAGGTTGGTGACTGCACAGATGCTAGCTGAAAAGCATGTTAAGGGAATTACAGGAATTGTAATTCCTGATTCTGTTAAAAATTACTAGGATGGGATGCAAAAAGAAGTTATGTATGCCAAAAGCACCGATCCACTTTGCATTAACAACCTTGTGCATTACCTGTCCCATAGGGTTTTCTTCCAATGAAGCAGTTGTTCCAGGAGGTGAATGTAGGCTGAAATTAATAACAGAACTGTTGCTAATGGCAACACTGAAAATCATATGCTCTATTTTATTTCCATTAAGGTGCAGTTGCATAATCTAGGGTGTGTCAATAAAGCAATAATTTATTTTTGCATAGTATAAAGCTTAGCAGTGTGTGTTAATGAGCCCTAGGTACTTTCTGAGTATTGGAGCTCTCATTTTCTGTGGCTGAGAAGAATCTGTAGGAAAAGGGTCTCCCTTGTGAATCTACATCTTGATTGCATGTTGATTTTTCTACTGCACATTTTTCATTCTACATTCTACATAAAATGCTTTGCTGTAGGACTACAGAAACATCTTGGGATCCTAAATTACTTTGCCAAAACCAAGGGAAGATCTTTTTACTACACAAAGGAATGGCTACTGTTTAAAAGTAGGGGATGAAACTAGATTTTGAAGCTGACCATAAGTGGTATAACTTCCACCCACCCTCTGCTTAATAGCTTTAACCAATACATATCTCTTTGCTCTCCTTCTGTCTTAATTTTCCCAATTTCATCAATCCTTTAGACTAAACTAGCCTCTAAACCTCTATCTAAGTGTTGTAAAGCTACTGCTATTTTAATCATTTAGAAACAGCGAGCACACCAGGAAAGAAACAGGGATGGGAAGGGATGGGATGGACAACACACATTAAAACCCCCAATCCAACATAACAAGGCATTCTGATTCTGTGTACGATAAAGAAGATGTATGCAACTGAATGGCAACCTGCAAGCACCAATACAAAGACTGCATTCACTGGAGAAAATGATAAAAGTGTTTAAGCACTAGGTTCACTCAGCAGATTCATATTCACATAACTACAGCATTTTTTGCTCAGACTCCTTCAGATAGTTTCAAAACAGCCAGGGATGAAAGCACTGAGACAGGTTTGGGGCATTTTATGAATAAGTGAGTTTCCACTGCTTCAGTATCAGCAGGAAACCTCAGGAGAAGGCTGGGTCTGCTCTGGGAAACAGCACAGAGAGCAGGGACAGAGAACAATTCTGTCTTCTGGTAAGTGCTGGCAGTGAGACTCCAGGTATCACAATTATTCATCATGCTGCTTCTCTCAGACATTAGGTAAATGTAGTAGCTTGAACAGAGGAGAAATAATTATTTGGATAATAGCAAGTGATTTTAAATAAGACCAGTAAAATAGCTCAGGACATGAACTTTCCTGACCCTTGATAGTGTTTTGACAAATCAATGTTGGGGTTTTTTCCCCATTCAGAATGTACAACACAAATATACTGAAAGTGCTTTAGCTGCTGTACAGAGGCAATCACAACAGCTCAATTCCCCTGCAGAAAAGATGTCATATCTAAGCCATCCTTTACCTTTCCTTCCCCCAAAAAACCCCAACCAAAAATCCACCAAAAAACCCAACCAAAAATGTAGCCTTTAAACAAGTTAAGGCACTGAGGTTCCTATCATGAATTATATTTTCTGTAGTCTGGAAAGGAGTATTCTTTTAGAGAAACCAGTTTCGCATCTCTTCCTCCCACCTACACTTTCAGCCATGGCCATGACAAAGAGGTTGCTGCCCCGGCACTGTGCAGTCTCACGGTTTATGCTTTGACATTAACCTGTCTCTGAATGTAATGACCAAAACACACTTGTCTCAGATTCTGAATAAAGTCATCCCAATCCCTGACAGGATTTAGGAGAGCAGGGTTTTAAAAGGAATGTCAGAGATTTCTCCAAGGAGTGCAGACATTGCTATTTTTCTCATCAGGGGCTGCCTTTACCACCTCCTTTCCTTGCAAATCCCTTCCCTTGGAGAAAATAACTCAGCCTTCACTCTGTGACTACATAGTCCTGCACGGACAGTGGCTCCAGTCTGACACCCCTGATTCTGCTTCCGTACTTTAATTTTGCCTCATCTTTGCCTCTGCAGCCCTGCAGGGACAGAGCAGGGATCTGACTGCACTACCCACCCCGAGGGCAGCACGAGCTTCCCGCGGCAGTCCTGACTGCTGACCCCGCTTCAGCTGGGCTCTGGGGAGACGGGTAACAACACAACAGCTAAGGGCTGAGAATCTTGCTCAACCCCTGAGTGCTAGCTGAGCATGTGCCAGCTGAAACACAGCTAGTGTGCAAATACAAGTCAGTCATCTCGCTCCATAAACCGTGGACAGCCCAGAGCCCGCTGAGCTCTCCTGCACGGCAGCAGGCTGCACACCAGGATCTCCCCTGGAGCAGGGATGCCTCTCAAGGTTACTCCTTGAGGCTGAGAGGATCCTTATCATGTCAGATATTCAGTAAGTGAATCGGGAATAAGAGAGCTGGAATTTTGAAACCTTAGCTAAGTGACATAAAGGATTGGTTGCGCATATATAATCCTCTAGACATAAACTGCTGACCAAGTCCAGGACTAAGTCTAGATCCAGCGGCACATAAAATCCCCTCTGAGGAGTTTAGAACACAAGTGAGTCCCTTTCTGAACCTCGTGCCTCAGCGGGAGGGTCTCCCTGACCGTTCTGTCTGCCAATTTACTCTGCAGTAAATACTCAAGTGTACCTTGCCGTCGAATCTTATTACACCACTGGCGCATTTACCATTGAACTTTGTTAACTCACACTCTTCTATCAATAAAACATACTGTCGCTTCTCTCTTGCGAGTGAAGTTCATCACTCCATCCGTGACAACAGCAGTAAATCCAGAAACTGAGACTGACCTAGAAAAGTTTTCTTGCTACTTTTTAGAAACTTCAGGGCCTGAGCTAGGTAACATCATGTCCCATCTCTGGTGGTTTGCTCTGGCTCTCCAGCAGTTTGAAAGCTGGGAAATGGCATGATTTATTTATTTCTTTTTTTGTAAGCTATTTAGCACTACCTGTTCCCTGAGAATGGTGTGGAAGGTCAGATGAAGGTTATCTCTACTTGGTGTCCACACTACTTGTTGCTTAAAGAGCTTAAAGAGATTAAACTGATCTTTAGATCAGTTAATATGGCTATACTTTACATGTGCCATTGAGCAGAATTAATATTAGAAGAGGAATTATATAAGACTTACAGCTTTAAAACCAGTAGGAGCTGCTATTAGAGTGACATCTGCAATTGGTGTAATTAACGTACCATGGAAGAGCTATTAATTCCACTGTACAAAGTACCATTTTAGTTTTTAGTTGCTTACTTAGAACAGCAAACACAGAACACAGAAATAAGAATTAAACCCTGTAGCCACAATGCTGTATGCCATCCTACAATATTCAGAGATAAACAGGTGATGTTGTCTCTGTAAGCCAGAAATGAAGAAATGTGTTTGTCTTAGGGAATGTCTCTAAAGTACTCTGGAAAATCCCTAGGGCATCAAATTGCCGAGTGTAGCACTTGTAGTTATTTTAGGATCAGAATAGATCTAAATCAAGGAACATAAACAAAGGCTTGCACTCTAAAAGAAGGTATTGATCATATTGCAACGTACTCACATGCTGCAATATTAATTCTAAAAGTAAAAAAACAGTGAGAAACAATCACTGCAGTGAGGTTGGGGTAAATGTAAGTATTTTCAGTTTAGCTGTAAAATACCGCTAACTGGTAGGGACACACCTTAAAGCTGTGTACCCAAGTGTACTTCTAAAAATTCTTATTGTGATGTACGTCCCTTGCTATTTCCCATGGATGTTCTGAAATTATGTGTACACTGACCTATTTATATGCTTATCTCTTAAGCTTATGTGCTGAAGTTAGTTTTAAATATTTGAGTTTAGCTGTTAGTCATGTTATCATGAAATGACACAATGCATTATTATGCATGAAACAGGCGTTTTGAATATTCCATGACATGTTCAGAGCCAAAAAAAGCACCCTTCTCATTCCAGTAGTAAAGCACATATTCCTGTAGTGATCATCTTGTCTGTACTCCTCTAGGCATCTAATAAACTCTTTCTTTTCTAGTAACTCTGCAGTCAGAATTGTACAGTATTAGAATCGTGATCAGCCCTTTTAAATCAGGGATAGTGTTTACAGACATTTATTTTCTTTCATCCTTTTTTTCTCTCGAGTCCCCTCTCATACCAGACTTCTGCTGGGGGATTTCTAGAAGAATACTGAACACAAACATCACTCCCTTCTTTATTTGCACAAAAGGAGCAGGCCAGACCAATCCCCACTTAAATCCTAATTCCAGGTGTTAAGCTGCTTTATTAAAATAATTTACTATCCCTTAAAATAAAATTAGGTTGTTTTCTTTTTCCTGATTTCTAAAGAGATTAGAACTGCTCCATCATTGCAGGGCAGATTTCCCAAGTGGCTGATAATCAGAGCAGCAAAGCATGGTAAATGCCACGTTTCATTACAAAGCCAGTGCTGGGACTCTGTTCCTGGAATAACTTTAAAGATACGTCATCCTTTGGCTCATCAGGATGAATGTTTAGCGTTCATGTTTCTAATACAAAAGCATGCAACATTCACAGGGTTGTTCCACCTTGTCTTCTCCTGATGCTGCAACTGTACACTGAAAGAAACTGATGGAAGTGTTCACTTACAATGGAATTGCTGAGTTGTTGCACCACAGTAACTACTGAAAGACTATTAAATATGCAATTACTGTGGCATTCTCTAAAGTCTGATGAGGCAATTAATAGATAGCACTTTGTATTTTCATGGCACTTTGCCTCAAGGAATTTAAAAATGCTTTTAAACAATAATTAAGTTCTAGAGCTCTCCTGTAAATCATTCGCACCGACGTACAGACACAAACACTATGGCAAGGTTAGCAGACCAAATAAACCACTTACAGTTCAGAAAGTTTTTTTCCAAGTATGTTCATTGACTTCCAGCACAAGATGCCTGCAAGAATGAAGACTGACAATTGTACTGCCACTGGTCTTATCTGTAACTCTGAAGTGACACCTGCTAATCCACAAGCAAAGGTGGGGCCACCCAAGCTTTCCCTACAGTACTGAATGACTTGATGGTCCACCTGCTGATAATCTGAGCAATTACCTACAGACATGGCACCATCTACAATCTGGACTGTCAGTCTGAATTCATGGTTAAAACATTGATTAATCCAGCAAGCACGATCAAGCTGTCTGTGAAATACATTAACTATATTAACTTTGTATTGACTAACAAACAGATAATCTATGGCTCAAACCACATCTTTCACAATACCAAAACCTATGTGAAAGCAACCTAAAAGGCATGGTCCAACCCAAGCAGGCATGCAGCTGGCTTTGAAGAACAAATGTATGCCTTCCCAATATGCACCTGATTATAACAGGCTTATAAATGAGGACTTGTCTAAGGATGATAGATGAGAATTTTCCCCCAATACCATCTACAAAGCTGGAAGTTTTTTATGTCTCATCCTGTTCTGGAATCGTTGCATTATAATCTATGCTTGAAAAAAAACAAATGAACTCTCCAAAAAAAATGTATCTCAAACTACTAATTCAGTTTCATCCGTTTCTACCCCATCAGAATGCAAACAAGTTTTTTGCCACACCATCCAGTCTTAACAACTGTAACGTCAAAACTAAGTTTTCTGTGCACCAACAGACTTCGTACCATGCCACAAGCCAAACAGAAGTCATAACATTTTGCAGGAACTATGCAAGTGAAATAAAAAAGAAAATGCATTATGGCCTAGAAAGAAATCACACAGTCAAGAAAGAGGGAAATCCAGTCTCCAGTAAGACACATTCTGATGGTCAGGAAAACTACAACATTTTTCAAAGCCCAGGAATGAACATCCAGTACTCTCTGCTTATGAACAGTTCCCGCTGTCTTACGTGGTCTTTCTCCTCCCCACCACCCAGCTGTCTGATTAATTCAACACAGGCAATGGTCAGACTTTAGAATTACTTTAAATTTTGAGCATTACCTCTTCCTGTAAACTTTCCTCCTGTCAGATGAACATTTGTGAAAACTCTGGGAACAAAACCCAGTAGTACTGAGCCAAGGTTTAATGCTTTTGACCACCCAGTTTCAGTTTCTCCAAAATGTTCTGATCATTTTATAGATGAAAGCAAACCTCTTCCTCACACAAAGAACTGAAAAGATCCCAGATTTGCTCATAGGCTTGCACCTCACCAATTATTCATTTTCTGAGTCAAGAGTTGCTCTATACAACAGGCAAGAACATTTGCAAGTACAAATACTATTCATATATAACCTTTTAGTTAGTTTACCTCTCAAATAACTGAATTATACAAAAGTTACAACTCTTTCTGAAGGAAGGTACTACTTACTATAAGTATGGCCAGATCAATCTGGATTTAACATTTCATATGAGATGATAAGACTACTGAGTAATTAGGATTATTGGGTTTTTCTTTCCACCTGTTTTATATATAGTTCTTTGTACTTTTCCCAGATACAGGGACTTTTAAACTGCTCTGAATACCTCCCTCCTCTTGATCAGGAATACAGTCCTGATTATACCAGCCCTTCTCAAAGACTGTTCTTTTAATCACTACTTCCTAGGGCTCCTCAAGAATTTACAAAAAGCTTTAAACATTCACAGCTGCTTTTTTCTGCTTTCAGGTCCACATTTCTACTGATTTGTTCTGCACATTTTTTCTACAATAAATCATCCAGCATTATTGGTCCCATGTGGCTGCATGCCTTTCATTTTTGTGAACTAAAATCTAACCATCTTCTTGACTGCAGCTGCTTTTAAATACACTTTGGTGTCAGCAGTGATTTACTTTTTAATTACATTATTTTATTTTAGAAGAGTGGTCCTATTGTTTTTCTTAACAGCTTCTTTAAAGCCAGTGCTCAAATAAATGAAACCTCAGCATCTGAGCAAGGAAAACAAGTTAATTCACAACTCCTTAACAAAAGAATTTCCTACAATAACATTCTTGATTAAAACATTGTCACACTTCCCAAATCTTTTACATTTCAGTGTGATGATTTCCTTGAAGTATGTTCTAGCTGAGCATTCTTGGGAGATTCTTGATAAAAAGACCATCAGGGACAGCACAAAGATAAGATTATTTCTGTCTCTCTTCCAAAAGCCTGAGAGACTGTTTTACCGGTTTTCTATTTCAGCTGCAAAGACAAGTTCTGAATCCAATGCTCACCAAAATTAAAGACTAGGGATTTGATCTAGCTGAGGGTCCACTTTGTCCTTTGCTATGTGTATGTAATTTCTCTTGTCTGCAGGAGCAGATTTATGTGGTATCTGGGGCAAAAATGAGCGCATTGGTAAGCTGGTATTTCTCCAGAGACAGATTATAATCAGTAAAAACAAAACCATCACAATCCATTGCAAAAATGTACTCTCTGCAATGGAAATGTGAAGCAAGAAAACATTTGTGAATGCAGAAGATACAAGTTTATCCATGTTCTGTTGGGTTGATTTTAACCAATATTTCTTGAAAAAATGTCCTGGGAATGCACTGTATATTGTTTCTTTGACACAAGCATGAAGTATGAGATATTAAAAATATTTATGTAATCTTATCAAATATTTGATGCTCTTTCCTTACACTGAAACATTATAACCACGAATGATAAACATGTCCACTGATTTCAGAGCAGGCAATTGCTTTCAATTTCTATACTACTTGCCACTATTAGTCTGGCTGAACGAAGGACAGGGGATTGCACATTTTTGTATCATTATTTTTGTACATGATATGCAGAACTGAAAAGTAGCCACAATTACATCTGTGACCCACGATTCCTTCTGATTCTATGTATCTGCCAAAAAACCTCAGTGCAGTGCAAAACTTCATAGTAGGGTGTGATTTTTTTCTATTTTTTTCCTAGTTACCTTTATCTTTCTGAAGTTTCTGTTCCTTGCAGCAGTAATCTTCAAAACAACAGACAGAAGGGGAGAAAGGGAAGGAGCAGATATTCTAGGTTAATAACCAAATAACAGCAAAGTAGTTGCTGTGGAGGTCTTAATTTGAATCTGGGCCTTGTTCATTCAATAACAGAAATGTGTGAGCTTGCCAAAAAATATCGGTTGAGATAATTTTTCAAGGAGCAGTTTGCAACCCTTGTCCCCCTAAGCCACTGAACTCCGAAGGAGCAGGTCCAGGAAGAAACCAAAGTGGGAAGCCCTGCCAGACTACCCCGAGAAAGCATTAACAACCAGTTCTTCCATTTACCCATTAACCAGACACAACTCCAGTGGGAACCAAGTTGTGACAGTCATCTCCTTACTTTTCTGGAGATGTTCAAACTGTAGGCACCCTCCCACTCCCCCTGCAGCCACATTCAGAACAGTGATGATCTGGTTTTACATGTTTTCTGACCTCTTTCAAAGGGCACACTTACACTCTTCAGCTATGGACTGAAAGTAGAAAGTAGCCACAGATAAATGCTAAACATGTAGTCAGTCCAATTTTGGGTCTAAACTCTCCCTTTCAGATGTAAATATTTATCTGCTGAAACTGAAAGATATACATGCATTTCTGAGGATAGAATCTAACTTTTGTTATTAAAAACAAAAGGTTAAGCATTCATTGCTGCTGCGGTCTCTTGCTAGCATTAGAGCAAGGAGCTCTCACAGTACTCATTAGCTCGGCATGTTTTGGATTTTCATCTGTTTGCTTACCTAGGCAAAGAAAGGAAGATATATTTAGAAGTTCCATCACTCTGCAGCCCACAGAAGGCTTCATGAATGCGCAGTGCCAGCATTTCAGAATCTATACCATCTATGTACCATTTAATTCCATTATCTTTACAACAACATTAGCTCTGATGGGTCACAGAATCTCTAGGGCCTAGAAATGGCTTATGAATTAATTACCTGAAGCATCATCATTAAGAAAATAAATGTAAACATCACAATTTCACATTCTACTTCATTAACATGCAAGGGGAAAAAGGACATTCAGCAAGTGCAAAAAATTATGCCAGAACAATGCATCGAAGGTGAAAAAAGAGCTCTGTGCAGACTTCAGTGAATGCAGAATTTCAGTCACATTGATTTATGTTCAGCACCATAATACTTGGTTCTACGAAGTGAGAAAAACTGACAAAATGTCATGGATTTTTTGTTAGTAATGACACAAAGTCAAAGATAGGAACTGTCTCTGTGTTTGAAAAGTACCTGGAGTATCTGGGGCTTCAAGCCTAATAAAACAGGGCTATTCAGCAGCTCAGGATGTTGCAGCTTTCAGGTCTTTAGATGGTCAGATACTACATGATAGTCACTCAGGTACTGCAAGTGCAACAAACCACCTGGCTACATGCATGAAATTTAGTTCTATCTGCAATCATCATGGTTAAAAGAACTACAACAGATTCCTCAAGCTTGTACCCTCTTCTCCCTTTTATTATGCTACATCTGGATGTTCTGAACAGCTTCTAAAACTATTTGACCTTGATTCATTTTACGACAAAAAGAAGAAAAAGGAAACAAGATTCAGAGAAGCATTAAGGTTATTGCTGACATCTGTTTCAGAAAATTCTAAAGGGAGGGAAACAGTTGATCCATTTATCTCAAAGTGAAACCCGTGAAATACATTGCTAAGGATTTCCTTGAGTCAAAAAGGACCATTCTAGAAAGCAACTGGGAAAAAGCCATAATAACGTTCAGCCTCACCACTGGCGAGCCGGTGGCAGTAGGACATGCTGTTGGTTTCTACCAGAGATGGAGAAATCCATTAGTCTACCTTCCAGATCTCACAGAAGAAAAGTAAATTCCTAGAAGAGGTGTCTGATAGGAATCACTTGGAGCACACTGCTGTGTCCATTTAGTAATTTATGTTCGTATTTTAATGTAAAGCCCCTTAGATGAATCGGCACTCTCTTGAGAAGCAAGAGGCCTATATCTTACTTGTGGAGGCCCTAGTACTTAGTTTGTCTTTCAAAAAATTTTTTTGGGCTTTTGTCCCAAGCTGTGAAATTGAAATGCTTTACAAGGAATTTGGCCTTGGAAAATCTAGTTCTTAAAATCACCACAAGCTGTTGTTATTAATAAGGTGTGATTGAAGAAAGTCCAAGAAAGTTATTAGCTTGTAATGCTAGAAGATGGGACATTCCATTTTAGTAGGAGATAGCTTTTCTTAGAATAACTGAAGTGAAAATAATCAGTTGCTTATTCCTCTTTGAAGCATTATTTCTTCTGGAACACATTATAACTTAAGGACTTATTGTTAAACAAAATGCCTGAAACAATTCCCCTACCACATTCATTATACTGATTTCCATCTAGATCAGCAGGCAGCTGGTGTCTTGGTGTCTGGAGAACAATCTCTTCTCAACACTGTCAACTCATCAATTAGCATGAAAGTGGTTAACACCTTTTCCAGTCCTATCTTCTTACCCACGCAATTTTTCTTTAACACTTGCCTGAGCGGTGCTCCATATTTTCTCTCATGTATGTATCTCTAAATGTATGTAGGATTTGAGAGAACTAAAATTCAGTAAGAACTTATGTATCAAAATGTTTGACATTTCTAGGCTGTTTTGTATGTGGGGGTCCTAGCACAATAAAGAATATAATGTTGTTATCTGGCAAAAATTATTCATTAATTAATTTTACACACACATCTGCGTATATAAAGTTCTTATTGTCTGATGAATGAAGAACTGACACTTGAGTTACGGCTAAACTTGTACAGACTAATGTAGAATATACTACTTGTAACACATTGCCTTAAAAAGAAAATAATCATGCCAATAGCTTAAGAAATTATTTTAGAAGAACCAGACATCTATTTATTGAAATAATAGTGTTAGCTTTTAATAATATTTAAAAGCTAGCATTACTATTTTAATTCTGCTACTTTATACATAAAATACATCAGCTTTTTCAATAATACACTTCAACCTGCAGTTGAAGTGTTGTGGTTTCTCACATGCATTCAGCCAATATACTATGTAGCTTAAATACGTAATTTTATCACACAGCAATTATAGCATGTGTGCATGCTTTTGTTATTTTGTTTGTACAAATAGGATTCTAAAACCTTCTGATTACACATAAATGGTGGTATTTTAAATAATAATAGAAAACGACTGGTTCCTTTTCTACTGTACCTCACAGAAGAGTAGCATAAATGTCTTCATTCAAGTATTTGCCTTTCTTATTTAATGTACTAAGCTTTTGGTACAAGTTGAACTTCAGTAAACGATTCTTCCTTTTGCCATGGGAACACGGAAAATAAAGGTTTGGACACAGCAGGCATGAAAACTGTTACACCATAATAGGTATGATTTTTACAGAAATAAAAAGAATATATTAATTCAATGAGCGCATTAAATAAGCGAACATCAAAATTATTTGCTACTATAAACTAAAGCTGCAGCTTGTGTATATACACTTAAAATCTACAAATCCTAATCTAGTTTCTAACATATCCTGTAATCCACAGATAATCTGTGCAGGAAATAGAAGTGCAAAGATATATACAAACTAGGCACAGGACTGGTAACTGATGCTTAAAAATAGACTTTTATCTCTCCAGATAGCATTTTCCAGGGATGACAGTCTAAGACCAGGGAATGCCTGCTTCAGCGGGAACATTCACTCACTGACTGTCTTGACCCATCTGTGATTGTACTGTCATGATGTTCAGGCTCAGATACCTCCCCAGTACTCCCAGTGAAGGCCAATGTTATTGACTGAGCTGTGAGAATGTTACAAGAAGAAAAAGGAAGACAAAGAAGAAAATTCATATGAAATTACTCTAATTGAATAAATGAAAAGCAAAGATTAAAATCAATATTCCAGTGCTCTAAGGCAGAGTGAGAAGTTTAAAGGGTGCAGATTTCTCTCTATTACTGAGCAAGACGACTGAAACATGGATTTCTAGAAGTGGATTTGACCTCGGAGGCTTGTATAAGCATGAGACATGCAGTGGTTATCAAAACAATGATCACTAGCTGCAATTAACCTGCTAAATTACACTACCTTGATCTGTGGAGCCTCATTTCAAGCAGTCATAGTAGAAGCCCTTTCAGCTTTGAATATGTGCTGTGGTGCAGAATAAAATGTGACTTCTTGTTTTTTGTTTTAGATACTTTCAATAGCATTAAAAATGCTATGTCTGCTACCTTGTCTCAGCTAATTAATATCAGAAAACACGATGAAAGCACACCAGTGTTGATTCACTAACAAGATGGTTTTGGGTGGGTCTGTAGTGACCTGCTGTATGCCTGTTGCAAGAACAAGCAAGTCTTTTGTTAATGAACACATTCACATCGCAAGAAGTAAAATCACTGCTTTATCCTATAAGTGCTGCGGTAATTAACATTAGTTAATTTTCACACACGGTATGGGAGAGATAATAATGCAACTTCATCTTCCTGTTTCAGTATTACTTCTTCTTGCCTACTGGTTCACATGCAATTTTTACTGTTTTGCTGCTCCCCTTTTCTCCCCATATATTTTTAACATCCTGTTGTCTTCCGACTTGATAGCTCCCTAGGGCATGGATTATCTCTGCCTTACATGCCTATAAAAATATAACACATCTATGCCTAGAGGCACCGGTCAGGTCTTTTTAAGGCACTGCTGCAGCAGCAAAAATCAATAAGACTTGGTATAGCGGAAATGAAAGAAGGTTGTTATATGTGAAACCATTTAGGAATTAATAGCTTGGTAGGTATGGCAACGAAGTTCCTTCCCAATTCCCTTCCCTTGTCCTTTCTGATTGTCCAAAAGGATTCACATGGAGGGACAGGCGATGGTTTCTCCCTCTAGGATAAATTAGTTCGTGCAGATCCCCTTGTTGCCATAGCTAGCTAGTTTAAAGCTAGTTTGGGTATTTCTGTGCTATGCTACAATCACCGAACCATGAGGTAGACACACAGGGGTCAGTGTCACTTCACAGTACTTGACTTTGGGGGGTACCTGGTCCCCACCTACCTCCCGGGGGTCTGGAGTCATCTTGGGCCATTGCATGTTGCACACTGTGCCCAGAGCCACTGCTGTTTCAGAGGGAGCACTGCTATGTGCCCTATTCCCACACATTCCTTTCAGTTACCGGTCAGCGGTACGGTAAGTGGTTAGGACGGAAGGTCTATCTAATATATCAAAGCAGCTATCGTGCTGTTAAATACCAGAGACAGTCATCTGCATGACAGACACAAGATTTTTCCATTTCATCTAAAACGCCAACCACATGCTGCTTGTCAGGAGGTAACAAGTTCTTACCCCAGAATGATGAACGTGGAGAGAAACACGAGGAGAAAGGGAGGAGAGGGAAGAAGAGACGGTATTTTGATTAACACAACATGTTGAAGCACAATGTTAAGGCAATATGTTACATGTTACCCTTTTCTTAGGGCAACCTGTCATACCTTCGTCAGTGGTATTAACTGCAGAACAGGAAGTCTGTTCTGAAATGTGCCAGACACTGTAAAAGAAGGGTTAATCACCTTACAGCTGGATGACAATTTTTCAGTGAAACAATACTAATTTGCTGAGGTAGAAAAAGACTGTAGAAATACATATTTGTTTTGATGAATTCCATCAAAGTCTGGGCAGCTTTCTGCTGGAAACACACTTGGTTTCCCATCTAGCAAACTGTTTAGGAGCCTGGGATCTCATTTAATTGGCTCATGACTGGTACTTCAGGGTCTGACAACTCCAGAGGAGCACTGCAGATGTTTCTAAAGAAGACTCAGATTTTTGCTCCAGCCATGACTTTTAGGATTTTTTTTGCTCCCTGCCACAGAGCTGAAATGAGGCTGATAGTCCCCGCTGCAGCTCAGGGTTTCCAAGCTGCCTGCGATGTGTGCTGCCTGTTGGCTGCAGCAGCTGCCCAGATGAGCAAGCTGGGGAATCGTAGGCTTCTTGCAAGGGGAATCATAAGGTTCTTACAACACTGGGAGCCTTGCCTGAATTTAAGGCTCTTCCATTACCCTGGCCAATTTTCTGGGAGTTGAAGACAGCCAGTACTGTCTCACTTCTGGAAAACAAACATGCAAACAAAACCCCCCAATACAAAACAGCTGAACAGAACTAGAAAAAATATCCCAGTTCACTGAAAAAGCAAATATTGTGCTACTGAACAGCTATGAACAGTTACAGACCTGCATGTTTATTTTAGGCCAGTCTCTGAGTTCAGCCACCATTCCCATTGTCCATGGATGTCAGAGTGAGTTGGACTTTTAAACCAAATGACCAAAATACTTGAGATGCTGGAAGAGCATCTTAAAATGCTTAAAGCATTTTATAAAATCATGACAAATGCTTAGGAATGTCCCTCTTTAAAAACGCTACCATGCCTCTATATTTCCATAGCCTATTACTGTTGATTAATGCAGAAAGAGCTTTTATCATGAAGTAGTTCTGTTCCACCCTTAGGCAAATTAGTATCCTAAAACAGATTTCTAAGTATGTTTTAACGAACAGCAGCTGTTATTAAGCCACTAGATAATTTGGTTTAAAATGTCAAAAAAGTAGGCAATAGTCTCATTTAAAGAGGATGCAAAAGAGATATGGGAGGCAGAAAGAAGTACAATTGTTCTTGTCTTTGGCTGGTGTAAAATAAGACTTTCAGTACTTAAACCCACATATTTAGTTTTCTTAATATAAGTTTGCAGTAATGGGGAGTATGTACATCTAAATAAAATTATTTGTACGGTCAGCTTATATGTATGCATATGGAGGTTTAGCTGAAAATCTGGCCCTAAGAGTATGTACTAGTTAAACAGAAAGATGTGTGTGCTGCACTTGGGAACGTAGATTTCTTATGAGTTAAAATCTTAACGAAAACAATATTTCACAATATTAGTTTTGGTAAAGATTGTAATGCATCATTCTGCTATGAAATAAAAAGGCATTTATACCCTGTCGGCCCAAATACTGGCTTATCACATCTGGGTGCAAAACTCTCTCAAGAGTAAAAGTCAGGGTTAATGCTGAATAGAGAATGAGTTACATTTACAAATTCTAACAAATGTGTGCATGCTTACAGATGTGTTTTGTTGACAGTCTTTAAATATTTAATTCCCTCATTCGAGTCAAAATCATTCTGCTTTCTGAAGAAAATGAAAAATCTTGGCTTGCAACTCTTTGAGTCTAAGGAAAAAAAATTGAACACTCCCTCAATACTCCCCTACTTTGAACTTCTGTAAAACCACTGAAAATTACATTTTTCATAGCTGGTCATTCACTGAGTAACATAAGACAACCTCTTCTTTGTTCTGCACTGTGACTTATTAGATTGTGCACCGCTCATGAAAATGAACATTGATTATTGCTGTGCACTTTGCTCATTGGGCATGCTTTCACCGCTAAGCTTACTGTACCTATCATCCACGTGTATACTAATTTATAATGCTGCAAATGGATTCAGTGAAGATGTGACTGTAACTGAGTAAATGTGAGTGCTGTTCATACATGGAGATGTTCACAAATGAGATGCATGCGCTTGAACCGAACTGTCAATTGAAGCATCTTGGATGCTTTTCCCTTGGCAAAGAGCTATACTCAGTAATATGCTTATAAACAGCTTTTAAAATTCTATTTTTCCCTGATGATGCAGCCAACATTAAAATACATTAGTGATGAGCCATACATATAAACAAAATAAAACTCACAATTAAAAAAAAAAAGAGGAGTAGAAAAACAAACATAACAAAAACAATGGAGGGGGAAAATAAACCATATGCTGACTTAGAATATATCAGATTCATTGGTAGCTTCTGTGACTTCACACAAGTCATCTGACCCAGTAGAGGGGCATTTCAGCCACCAGCCTGAGCCCTGGCAGATCTGAGACTGCGAGAGTGCATATCCCCCGAAGTCCACTTTCCCACTTTTATTCTCATTTTTGTGTTGAGTGTGCTTTGCCTGCACATTCAGAACAAGCCCTAACACAAAACACTGAAAGAGCACAAAGGTTTTGAGGTTGATTTGAATTTTATTCAACCTGCAATAGGTTTTGAGATTTTTTTTAATTGTTTTAGTAATGTCTTCATTTCTGAATATTTTTCTTCATAATTACCAGTGACCCCAAAATTTGGTTATTGCTAGGTTTCAGTGCATTAGCCACTTAGCCATAATGATGATTGTTATAGGGTTTCTTATATTGTTAAGATTTTGTTATGTAGGTTGTTATATTACAGTCCCTTATTGTTTGTTACAGCATGTACAAAACACCACAATGAGCTAAGGTTCCTTTTCAACCATAAAAGCAGTGAAGGAAGATGCTGTGCGTTAATATGAGGCTATACTATATGAGATACCAATTAGAGACAACACTTTGTGAAAAACACATAAATCAAAGTAATGGCAAAATTTTTGTAGTCTTTGCAGAAAAGCTGACTGGTGTGAGAAGTTTCTCCTTTATTCTGTTCTGCAGGTGTCACCAAATTATTTGTTGAAATCTAGGGGCTGTTATATTCTTATAAGCCCTCACATGGTTCTTTCCATTCTAAAGATGCCAGAGCTCTTTAAGCATCTTTAAGAAGGGAACAAGTTCAACAGTTTTTGCCTGAAGTTATTGCTTATCTCTCAGGTCTTTGTCAGTAACAAACACTTCCATTAATTCACCTCAGAGATACTGAATAGATGGGAATAGGGCTTTGGGGATTTTGATGGCTGCTATTTATTTATTTTCTGCCCTACACAGTATCTTCTAGCTACAATGAGACGAGCACAATATTTTCAAGGAGCAGATGGGTTAAGGCTTGTTTTTATCTCGTATGATGACATACCAGTGGAGCACAAAGCTTTTTTTGTGCTTTTGGATGTAACATAGGTATTTGCAGGTGGAGGAATTTTTTAATGGATCTTTTCTAAAATCATCTACTGTATATATCTATAAAGTACATTCAAAGAAAAATACGTATCTTCTCTACAGCATACTTTTGAAAGTGACCTCTCTGGTTCTTTAAGCCAGAGAAGGACACGAGCCACTTTGAAATAGTTGAAATAGCTCTCTTTTAAATGTAAACCGTTCTCATGTACGACCACCCTCTCTCTTTCTGGGAACTAAGGAGTACTTTCCTCTATAAACTGCAACCATGTTCACGTTAAACGTCTCTTTTCCTTGGAATGAGCCATAAACCAGAATATTCTCTTGCGGATACTCTGGACAGTGTGAGATTGAAGTGAAAGAATAGAAACAATCAAAAAAATCCCTCCAAAAGTCTTCTACAAGGAAATCAGTCTCACACCTGATATGCTTTCAGTCTGTTAACTGCTTTCATGTGTGTAAATACTCCTATTTTTCACAGCTTTTGAGTTCTGATGTACTAGCAACCTAAGATATTATGAAAATTAGGGCACTCAAGACCAAAACTATGGCATTTTAGTGAAGGAAGATGTATCTGAGAGTTAAGTCTGAAACCAAGTTATAGAATTCAGTTCCACATCAGAACATTACCTTGCTCAAAGTACAGCAGTATTCATAAAGGTATTTATGCTTTACTCCCATCGCAACTAGTTTCTAAAAAGTAAGCATAAACCTCTTCTATCTCATAGAAATCTTTTCTATGCAAATACTCTAAGGATATTGCATGCTTCGAAAATATAGTCCTGAGAGGCAAGTGAGTGAGTGGCACATTCCTGCTCACACAGTTGGCGGGGCTGGGCAGCACCACGGCTGTGCTGCTGTTCAGAATGACCTTGACAGGCTGAGCCAACGAGAACCTTATGAAGGGAAATGAACAAGACAAAAGGAAATGCAAAGTCCTGCACATGGGGACTAGCAACGCCAGGCACCAGTACAGACTGGGCGGGCAGACTGGTGTAACGCTGTCTTGCAGAAAGGGCCCTGGGGGTGCTAGTGGGCACCAAGATCACCATGGTGTGGAAACATGCCCTTGTGGCAAAGACAGCCAACAGCCTCCTGGGCTGCATTAGGCACAGCATTGCCAGCAGGTCAAGGGAGATGATCCTTCCCCTCTCCTCAGCACTGGTGAGACACTTCTGGGGTTGGGGGTCCAGTTCTGGACTCCCCAGTACAAGACAGATATGGACACTCTTGGGTGGGTCCAGTGAAAGGCACCAAGGTGACTAAGGAACTGAAGCATTTGTCAGGTGGGGAGAGGCTGAGAGAGCTGAGACTGTTCAGCCTGGAGAAAAGAAGGCTCAAGGGGGTCAAAGATGGAGTCAGGCTCTTCTCAGTGGTGCCCAGTGACAGAAGAAGAGATAATGGACACAAACGGAATTTAATTTAAAAATATGAAAGAATGGGGGGGTGGGGGGTGGTGTAGTTTTTTTATCAGTGTGGGGAGGGTTGCTTGTTTGTTTTGGTTCCCTACAAGGATGGTCAAACACTGGCACCACTTGCCCAGAAAGGCTGTGGGATCTCTCTCTTTGGAGACTCTCAAACCCTGACTGTTGACATCCCTGAACTTTTTTTGATTGACCCTGCCGGGGTCTGGGCCCATGGCTCTCACTGCGGAGCCCTCTCTGTTCTTCACATCCCGCAGGTGACCTGTTCCTGTATACGGACACAGAAAGAAATAATGGAATACGTTCCTCAGAAGCCTAGCAAATCTCACACAGTTATATTCAAGAGTTGACTATAAACTTGTGCAGATGAAAACTAGAGGACACTTTCAAAGGCTTTAAATTCACACTTCAGCAACACAATTTTCTTATCAAAGACAGAAATAGTGATATCAACCCAGCTGAAAAAAGGTTATAGACAGAGTTGTTGTCATAATTAAATATTTTATATACAGTTACTATCAAATGTCAACTAGAGTATGTGTCTGTCAGCCCTCTGTACGATTCCATTTAGTATGAAAAAAATTTCATTGAAAAAATCTATCATCATTCTATTGAAGATAATATTTTGCTTCATATATGACTGAAAATAATTGTCCTGCTATTTTTTCATGATAATGTTTCTGGTTTTTTCCCCACACCACATGGAATGAGGCACAAGTAGCCTGAGTATCATTATTTACAGTACAGTTACAACAAAGCGTCTTAAAGTTTCTGTGACTGTACACAGAGATCTTCATTTGATCTCAGTAACTATGCATTGAGGAACTTGCACACAACAATCTATTTTAATTCAGTTTACAAGTTCAGAATCTTTTCAATATACTGAAGATCTGTGAATGAACGTTGTCCCCCTGGCTCTTCAGATTACCCAAATATAACAACTGCCTGGAAAAATCAGTCAAGTGTAACTCTTTTCTTGAATATCTTTAACCAGAATTAAGTGTTGTTCTAACTACAGGTAGAGGTTTGCACAGAAAAATCTATGCCTTTTTAACACTGAATACTTCAAACCCACAGTGGCCCTTACTGGAATGAATTCCAGAATATCCATGAATGACTACTGTCAGCTGGCTTTTATCTGATCTTATTTACATCGGGAAAAATAAAAGACAAAATATTTCTAGCCAATTAAAGTAAATTATGTAGAAATCTGTCATTTTGTAGCTCTGTGAATGAGACATACAGGTACATTTCATGTAGCCAGGTGTGTTTAAAGGCCACCATCAGAATGTCCTGTAAATTCAAGTGTCTGTTAATAGAGTGGAGGTGGTCAAGGCAACACACGCTTAAAGATTAGCTCAGATTGTGAATCTCCAGATAACAGAACATTATTTGAATCTTACTTGAATCCAAAAAAAACTTTGGTATTGCATCCATCCTTTGGAGACTGTCCTGTATGGATGCAAAATCTACTGACAGTAGTGAGGCACTGAGTAAAGACATGATTTAAGTGTCCCTCAGCGATGGGAAATCCTAAAAGAAAATCAACAGTTGTTTTGAGTATGTTGCCCAAAATATCTTAGCACACCTAGCAGATTTCTTCTGAGAAAAGATAATTATCTTGTTAAAATTCCTATTTGTTTGTTTTCATGTACTTTTATCATTGCTACTAGAAAGTAGGCAATTTAAAAAAATATAGCAAATGAGAAGCCACTTCCAGCCATTTCACCAGAATGATACTAATAAACTTCCTAAGTATGAGCATACCATTTGTATTCATTATTCTTTGTGCCAGATGGTAGTTTTTAGGTTATTGCACAGCATAATGATTATAGAGTATCAATATTTAATACAGTTTTTTACTCTAAAACTCCTTTTTTCCCCAATACACAGTCATTTTCTCTACAGGCTTTACAATGTTTCCTCATATAAGGTACCTACTCATTATCCATTCTTGCATTACAGAAGATCTGAGAACTCTACAGCAGATATTTGGTTGTCAAAGGAAAATGAGAAATTTTTACAACTGACCACTCATGCTATGATTAGCTGTTGTGGATTCTGCCCACGGTATAAAAACTTCCTCTAGAAAATATTCATATTGACAACTATACCTCTGACATAATTAAAAATCATTCTGTTAACTTAAAAGAAACTACGAAAGCTCAGAAATCAGTACCATCTGTAGGGTTTTTTGTGTTGGTTTCTTTGTTTTATCCTAGTATTCTATGTTCAAACTAGCTACTCTGTAATAATGAAGTATTGATGCATGTGGTCAAAAAAAATAATAATAAATCCTGGCTATCAATCCACCTGCAGACAAAATATATTTCTCACAAATGTTCTGCCAGCAGGTGACTATAAGACGACAGTAAGGAGATAACAGAAGAAAGACAGATCTTTTTTTAAGCTTTTGTTTTGGTAGGGAACTTCATCTCCACTATATATTCATTGTGGCAGACACTGAATTTTTCTAAGCCATCAACAAGCTGGAGAACACAAAAAGGTGGCATCATTTTTCTAATGCCCAGTACATCATCAGCCTGCACCTGGCAGCACTATTCAGAGCAAAGAAACACTTCATTCCCCAGTGCCAAGGTAGTCTTTGTAGTCTCATAAAGCCAAACAGAAAAGACAATGAGATTTCAAGTTGCGCATACTTGACTATTTTAAAATTGACATCAGCAGCTCATTTTAGTCCAACTTGTGAATAGTTACAATTCCTGATATTTACCCATTTGGGTTAGGTTGAATTGGGAGCCATCAGCTTAAGTACTCTGAGGATAATTCAGTAACCTTACTTCCTCCCAGTAACTAATTATAAAGATTTATAGAGAGTAATAAGCTTAAACATTTTTTTTTAAAAAAAAAAAAAAAAAAAAATACGATGAACTAGTATGAAACTAGTCTTGGTCCTTGACTTTCCCTTTATTTTCTTGATAAAGCGTGCTCTTTCAATAAGTATAAGTTCAAGACAGCTTTATCTGCTTTATATTGACACCATGCCAGAACTGGTAAAAAGGTAGATCTCAACTGTTCATCACCCAGCATCTCCAGCTGTTCGCTGTGCGCTCATATGTAGTCTAAAGAGACCGACATACTACAGAAATATACTGTCCCACATTGGTGGGACAGGTCAGCAGGTCACGGACAGGGTGAAGGCTCTTAATGGACACGTTGACTCTACACTTCATGTTGAGAAGTACCAAGCAGTTGCAGCTCCCGATCAAGTCAAAGACAGACATTTTTATTAAAAAATTAATGAGGCAAAAGATCAATTAATGTTGTAATTATCTCTCTCCTGTTTTCTCAGAATGTGTGTGTCTTAATGATTTAACAGCAGGGACACCACAGGTGGCCATGGGGTGGGGAGAGAGGTGACTGTGGCCATTACTCCAGAGAAATCAGTTGTAAGAGAAAGAAATGTGTGCTTATTAAAAAAAAGAGAGCGAGAGAATCTGGAAAGCCAGTGGGGCAAAAGGGATATAAAGCCTCGTTCCAACTGAATTGGCAGAAAGTCAAGACCTGTCAAAGCAATAACTGCAGTAAAACTGAAATTGTCAGGCACTGTTAGTCACTGTGTTCATATGCTAGTGCTACTGGAAGCATTTAAAGGAGGTGTCAACCACTGCTATTTAAAAATAAAACCCGTGCTCTACCCACTCCCAGCCCACCCCAACCACAACATGACTTTAAATCTATTTGAACTTTTGTCCTGTGGCTGTCAAGCAGGGTTAGGAAGGAGACTGCTCAGGTTCTCTTTTGTGACAGACATGCAGAAGGATGCTCCTCTGGCATGATTAGATACACATTGGAGATGGGGATACCGAATAAAAGCATCGTTTAAAGGCTACACAGGAATATATGCCTTATTTTGTAGGAGGTTATCTAAAATATTTTTCAGATAATTCTTATTTTCTAGCCTTTCTGATACTGGATAATTTATTTCTAAGGTATAGTATTCCTCTTTAAACACCCCGTGATCTCAGTGATGATGACACTTCTGAAAAATGTATGGAAAAATAAAAAAAGTTTTGAGATACCACTCACGCCTGATGCTACCACTTATTGAGGATCACATCCTACAACCTCTGCTTCACTGGCAGTACAAAACATATGCTGTCTGTCATCACTGAAATGTTTATCTAGCTAATAAAGTAGGAATAATGGTACTTTCCTAATAACAAGAGAATATGGCAATTTGTTAAAAATTTGGTATGAGGGATACTTGAATACTATAATGATAATCACTTTAGATGGTTATAAATAATACATAGTGTCTTTGATCACACTTATTAAAATTAATAAATATAAATGATGTCTTCTCAAACTCAATACTACAAAAGAATGTTGTCTGCTGACCCAGACAGCATACTCTGTTCTGCAGATTTTCTCCTTCTCCCAGAAATTTTTAAACATAACACAAAATCATCAATCATGGAGTCATATTTAGAGGGTACCATAAGAATGTGTCCTCAGCACACAGCTATGTATAACCCTAGCAGTAATTTGGGAAGAAATATATAGAACCCTTGCTAATAAATTTTCATATAATGCAAAATCTGGCAACATGTTGCAGAAAGTAAAGAACAGATCAATTGTACTGCACAGATCACTTTGCAAGCTGGGCCCATTCACTGCAGAGGTTTATAAAAACATTTAATTATAATACCTGAAGTTTAGGAACAAAGCATACAGAATATATAATCAAAGGAACAGGATCCTAAAAAACTAATTCTGGAAATGGCTTAGGAAACTGTGGCTAATCAAGTAAGATGAACCATGAAGAATACTAATTCAGATTTTTGTGTATAATCAGGTAAATAACAAGTAGGAGAAGGAAAATTACAGCATTTTTCACCATATTATGTGGACGAACACTAGTACTGGCTTACACACACAGAAAAAAGAATTAAAACCCCCAAAAATACAGGTGGGAGAGGGAGAAAAGGTTTTCTAAAAATGCAAAAATAGCCAGATATGGAAAACTAGACTTTAAATGAGCGACGCAGGACATGTGATTTATTAAGCTTCTTTACAGGAATGTTAAGGAATGTCTTGATTCCTGTCTTTTACACCTTAACTGTAAAAATACTTGAGATAGTAGCTAGTTCTCAAATCTGGTAGGCAAAAAACCCCAAGATCCAAATGGGTCAAGTTAGAAGACTGAAGCATTATCCTTGCCATTCTGAAACTATCTCCCCACCTCTACCCTTTGTAAATAAATTAGAAATATAACTTTCTCACTTGCACTCCTTTAGATTACGAGTCGGCTTATGAATAAACCAAGGCACTTCTCAGTTAAGTTATGACAAAAAGTAAGAGGATATTTCAGGGAATGCCAAAACATTGATGAATTTAAGTCATCATTTTTTTTAATTAGGTACTGAGATATGATGGCATATAAGTTATTATGACATACTCTCATTTGGAGCTAGCTATCTACAAATAAAAAAGCATGATGAAATGTTTTTTGATTATAAACCATGAAAGATAAATATTAGCGCGTGGTTTGCTTACAGGATGATATTTAAAACAGCTGCAAAGACTGAGATGGTCTCTGCTGTGTATCACTCAGCAGAATAAATAAAAAAAAATCTGTGAGGAAAGGTGTGAGAGAGGTCATGTAAATGCTTAAAAGCATGGAGGTTGAGAGCTCCAAGACAGTAACTTTTCCAAAGAACTGGCTACTAAAGCTGACACCGGTTCAGCTTGTGGCACTGCCTTTTGACAGAAAAGTAGGCTCATTCGATCAACAGGATTTATATTATACTCAACGGTAAAGCAAATTTTTCAAGAACAGGAGCAATGAAACACACATGTACAGGAACTGAATGGTAGAAGGTAGAAAGGACACAGGAAAATAGTCTTTTAAAGCTTCTGCAGTGTTCTGTAAAGGAGCTGCTTCAGTCTAAGTGGGCAGTCTGCAGGTTTCTGACATGACCGTTTGGTCTGTACAGTCAATAAACTATTTGACTGGATATTTATTCTTTCCCCAAAACTCACCAGATGTCCTTCTGAGGGAGAGATGCCTGTATCCTTTTCACAGAACCACTTCTCAGAGTTCAATGACTTGTTACTTTAAGCACCTTAGGCATTTGAGTATGGTGCTTTTCCAATTCACTCCATTTTTATGTCCCACTGGGTCTACTCACTTGATTAATGTGAGGAAAGCTTAAAGAACAGAATTGTTAAGAACTGATGTGACATGAATTTAGGCAAGCTTGTTAGCAAAGGAAAATAATCTAATACTCTTTAAATAGAAGCAAGTAAACTAGGAGAACCCCACTCCAAACCACCATCCCGCAAGGCTTGCAGGAAACACAGAGATACAGTTTTGCAGGAACAGATCAGTGCAGCAACCATATATTAAACCCTTTAAGTCTGGTCAGTGGATGGCAATCACCTTCTCTAAGAATTAAAGGGGATAAAACAAAGCTCATGGAATTAAAGTTCAAACCTGACAAAGACATGATATGACACCTGAAGGACTTTAAATGCATGGCTGGTGTCACAGGACATCACAGGACTTGCTAAATCATTCGAGGGAAGACAGGACAAGTTTACAAAGGAATTAATAGGGGATGCCTAATGAGAAACAATACAGAGCTTGGGAAGTCGTCAAGCTGAAAATACTTGGGAGCTGAGAGAGTATCCGAGGGAGGAATCACAACCGTGCCCAGTCCTCCCGCAGCACTGGGAGCTATCAGTGACTGTTCCTGGCCACACAGGCCAAGCCTTGTGCTGGAGAGGGGTGACGGGGCCACTGCCACAGGCAGAGCTTTGGTTTCACCCACTGCAGCTGCCTTGCTGTGCTCTGAACCCTCCCAGCTGTGGTGTGTCACTGTCACTACTCAGCGTGACTTTTCCACTAGTAAGTCTTCTGGATGATGAGACTCCAAGAATAGTCCTTCACCAAGCATTGTTAAACTCACTCTTTTCAGTAGAAATAATGTGATGAAGCATGCATATTTTGCAAAAAAAATACGGGTTTTTTGGTTCTGGTTGGTTGGGGTTTTTTTTTCTGGGGCAGCTTTAGCACAAACTTTAAGGCACACACACTACATGGGCCAAAATACAAACACAGAAACTTCCCAGATACCTTGTGCATCACTGAAACGTCAGCAAACTCTACTCTGCATGTGGAAAGCAAGACAGAATGTTTTGCACATAACTCTCCATGCCTCATCCTAAAACTATCTCTTGGAAAGGTTGAACTAAACTTTTCTTTCACCCAAGGACTTGTATACCCATGAATAAGAGGAGAACTTGTGTCTTTTTTTTGTTGTTTTAGTTATATTTCTGCTCAGTCTCCAACATTTATGTCTGACTCTTACATACATCAGATATTCAGCAATGTTACAATAAGGCAGGTTTTAAAAGAAATACGCATTTTGAATTTAAAAGCAGAGGAATAACTGCAGCTGCTGTTGATGCAGTACCTTATCCAACAGCATCTTTGAAAGTGAAGACCACCCAACTGCTCTGCGCTCTCCCTGCTCTATACTGTACCTTGTTTTTCCATGGGTGAAATGCAAACATTTCTCTCTCCAATAATATACTTATATTTTCTGAATCCTTTCAAAAAGACAATATCTATTTGAAAAAAATCATTTAAGCAAGAAGAATACAGTGAAATGAAAACAGCTGGCTATACCACTACACTATTTTTTTTCTTGGACAGCCATTAATGGAATTTATTACCTCGCTTCTGAGTTAATTAGGTAATATTAGTACATAAATACCCCAATTAATTATCCTAAGCTAATAAAAAGGTAACTGCCATCAAATATGTTTGACACAATCATGTATGTTGAATGTAAATTTTCCCATTTACTTCCCAATCCAATTTTAATTAAAACATTATAAATATAAGTCAGTCTCATAAATGAGTTCTATAGCATCTAAGCCAATCACTCCAGAAAAATAAATGAAGAGACAATAATCCCTTGCATAATTATACTGCCAGTTAGAAAGAATGACTTCAAAAAATAGCCTATCAATTTCAGAATCTTAAATTAAAATGTTCACCAACCAAATAAATGTACCTGCAGCCTAATTGCCTGAAAATGAGCCCAAAAAGATATTAAGAAAATATATTTTTTTCATTGGCCTCGTAATTCCCCATTTTTGCAACTTCTTTGCTGTTTTTCCAGGAACCATTTTTATAGCATGAGTTATTAATGAAGACAAATCTTGATTGTTGTCATCTCTTTCTGGGCTCCTTGATACTGTCTAATATTTTGCTTTGTTGTTTTAAAAGTGAAGACTCAGTTTTATTAGTATCAAGTTTTGTTATTTAATAACAGCGTGATTTACAAGAGGAAAATCAACAGGTTTAGGCCAATACTAGTCAGTATTCAGGACTAAATATACCAGCTAAAAGATTATGAAACGGGTAAGAGTTGATAACAAAAGCTTGATAAAAGCTCATAAAGCGGTTTTTAATGCTTGACTTTTCCCAGTGCATTTGTAAAGAAAGAAATACTTTCTGAGAGTTGTAAGTTCATAGTCAAGGGCACTAAAAACTCACCTTTCTTTTAAGAGAGTATTTTGAAAGTTTGCAAAAAGAGCAAGATAGTTTTTCTTTCATTAAGTTCCCGTGTGGAAATATATGTGGAAAATAAATACTAATTTATTCAGCCTGTCTGTGCACCCACCATTTAAAGAATTACACAAAAGAAAAAGAAGAGCTAACAATAAATACTACATCAACTGGGGAAAACAGACTGATCAGAAACTACGTTCAAAGCAACATTTGGAACTTCCCGTCTTTTCTGCTAGTACCAGGAAAATATTAATCATGTTCAGCAGCCATGTTTTCAGGGTTTTCATCAGCAGTTTTCCTTTAAGTTCATGATCTAAATGAACAAACTATTGTTTACAGGGTTTATAAATTATACCAATTACTTCATTTTAGCCTTCTGAAAGACCGAAATATAATCTTTTTGACCTCACGTTCCTTATTTCTGCCCTTGTCTCACCAAACATTATTTCTGTGATTCAAGAAGCTTAAGTCTACATAAAAAGCCAGGCACATTCTCTGGTTGCCACTGACATCAACAAAAAATAAGATTTATTTTTTTGTCATTATCACTGTACTTTTGAACTTGTGATCTAGTCCTGCATTTCTCATAGAATCAAATCTTTAGAGAAATAATTCTGGACTATGCAAATCTAAGTCACCAGAATACAAATTCCTAAATTTCAAACTCATCTTTGGATCTAAGTTTGACCTGAAAGTTTTAATCAGCTTTTAAAGACAGTGGCCCAGTGTGCTGGTTGCAATACATCCCTTCTCATCTCCTCAATTCTTAATTTGAAACCTTATCACAAGCCCATCTTCATGTGCCTTTTAAGCAAGCTTATTATTTGCACATTAAGAATCTGAGGATGGGCAAATATGCCTTTATGCATATCATCTTTCAAATCCCCAGAACGTTGTCTGACATGAAGACCTGTATTTGAGTTTTACAGACAGATGCCCAGCCAGTAACAGGGTAAGATGCTGGCACATAAGTTTGTTTCTTTTTCCAGTTATTAAAGGGCTAAGAAAGAAATTTTTTCTGCTCCAAATTTTCCTTCCAAGCACTGTTTTATCACCCCAAGTATTTTTAAGTCTCCAACGGGGCTTTTGCTTTTTCTATCTCTTCAAAAGAAAGAGAGAGCTGAAGAGAGAAAAGGAAGGAATGGAAGGAGAGGAGGAAAGGTAAGCTGCCTTGCAGAAAGTGTCTCAACGAGAAAGGTGTTCTTCATTTCTAGGTCCCCAGAGCAGTGAAAAAAATAAGATTAAGACCCAAATGAACACTTGCACTCACATGGCTTGGTTAACATATTTTTTCCTTGTCTAACAGAAGCAAAGGAAGAACAAAAATCCAAAGCTTCTGCCTTAACATAGGTAGAAGTAAAACATCAGCTGCTGCCTTCAAAGATCCAGAACCACATGGCTTGATCTAAGCACAGAGCTGCAGGCATGCATGTGTGGCAGGACTTCCCTGGCTCCTCTGCTTCTCAGGCATGTCCCTGGGGAGCAGAAGGCACCATTCCAGAGGAGATTGCCTCTGCAAAACAACCTAACGCAGATGTTGTGAGTGGCCTTTACACAGCAGATCTGGACTTCACTGTACACGTCAGACGTGACCTTGCTCTAAGTTACATAGATGAACTTGTTCAACAAAGCCAAAATGGTTATGAATCCTGTTATGTTCTCTGTAGAAGTATTTCTTTCTAGTAACAGATTTCTTATTTTCAGGTGCTTTTTTCTGATAAGCTTACTCCTTTGCTGGTTTTCTACATTCGCTTTGGTTTAACTTTATGTAAACCTGTTTTGACTCATAATATATAAAGCTGGACATCTGAGCGCCCTGAATACTAAACCTCATAGCAGGGGTGGGAAAGTAGAAGGAATAAAAAGTATATGTTTATTTATCAGTACTTAAGCACAACCAAACGGACTGTATCACATCATTATTCTGATAATAGGATTTGCCATGGACCACTGCCATATTTCTTTACGGTACACCATAGCAACTGAGAAATATAGACTGTTTTCAAACTGTTGCAGACAGCGCGCCCCTGATTTTATTCTGAGTTTATAGTATTAAAAAAATGTAGCAGGAGATAAAGATCCCCAGCATGTGGCAGTACCAGACTTAACGGCACGTCACAACCACTCACTTTCACTGCGATTATCTCAAACAGGCAGACATGGGGAGCCAAACTTGGAATCTGTTTTCACTGAGCAGATATCTGTACATCTGCCTCATCATGTATTTATGAAAATCTCCCTGCTGTTCCAGGAATCACTTGAGCATTAAATAGCTGAGTCCCAATAAGTTAGAATTTCTGGCGTAACTGACACTACAGTAAAACACTTCTGCAGAAACTTGGTAAAGATTATTCTAGCACAGAAGAACTGCACAAAATGAGTACTTTTCTTTTTGTGCTACATCTAATGTAGCTTAAATGTGCCCATCAGTATCTCTCAGAAATCTAAAAATTATTTTTAACATAATTTTATGTTTTCTAGATACACACAAGTCCTATATACATTTTTCTAAGAATCCTCCACTTTCACCTAGATATTTCAAAGTATAAATCAAGACTGCTGCCCTATTTAATCATTGGCAAGAAAGAAAAGAAGCACCTAATACACTTCTCCTTGCTAGACTAACTTAAGTTGATACCTCTTTGAAACTCAGTTCTGACAGTTTATATATCACCCCTATTTACCAGGCAGCAAAAACGCACTGTACTCTTCTAACTGAAGAGATTCAGTTAGCAGGGACTACGAAGTGTACTTTTTGTCTTAATGCTTGGTTTTATACAACTAATACAAGCTGAATATTAGTCAATTTTCTATATTACATCTGCTCAGTAGCACCAATTAGAAAAAATTATTTTTTTATTAGCATTGTTTTCTAAATACATGAGGTCTACAAAAATTCAAATTGACCTTATTCTTCAAGAAAGATAGCCTGACACAGAAAAGTCATTAATCTATGTCTTGAACTAAAAATCGCCTTCCGAACTTGATAAGGCTGGATATAATGGTTTGATTGCCCTAATCCTCTAAGAAATTGAGATCAAATACAAGCATGCTAAATAGTTTTGGCCAGAAAACGTGACGGAAGAGCAGAAGGTCCCACTCTCAGCTGTTTCCCAGAGCAGAGTGTCATGACTACAGCCAGCTGCAGTCCCAGAGACATCCCAGCTCTTCCCTTGACCCTCCTGGAGCATCTCAGGAATGGCTGGGATCCACCAGAAGCAAAGACCTGCTTTCCCCTCCGGCAGGGTTTTCTGCCAAGTCCTGAACAAGTCACTGCCCTCCAGCAACAGACTCATCCACCTGCGTGGTGTTGTCCTCTGTACCTCTGGCCCCACCAAGACATATTACCTCTTTGCCAAGCAAGATATTTGAAAAATTATATCTGAGAAGGAACTGGGAACTATAAGCCCTTGCCGCCAACAGACAGGATTGGCAGGAGTCCTCTTCTTTATGCAAGAATACTTTATAGATCCTGACAAATGGAACGGTTTCCTCAGAAGTGGAATGAATCAGTTTAATGTTTCTGAATCGCACAGATAGTGGGTTTGTGGACATGCAAAAAAGTCCAAAAATGTTGCTTATCCAATCTGGCAAAGAAAGCCCTAAGAATATCCAATGTCTGAAAGCTGTTGTGGGAGAAATCCAACTCTGAATTAAGATGCAAATTTCTCCCAGGAAGGCTATTTAACATGAGAATAGCTCTTATGTGGCAGTTTTATTGGCACTCGAAGTATGTAGGGTATGATTATATATAGCTCAAAAATGTATACTCTAAGAGTTTGGTAAAATTCTATGGGCTGTGCAGACAGATATCAAACTGGAAAATAGTTTGCTCCTTTCTGGTCACAGCCTCTGAATGAGTATAAAATGTTACATTTTTTAGCCAAGTTATTTGATATGGTAGAAACTGTGCCATGAAGGGCATCTTCTGGTGAGATAATAACAGATGTGGAACTAGAGCCTCCTACTCCACTGTTAGATTATTTCAGCTGTATTTATTCCATGTATTTAGAACTCCCTTGCATCAAACCTTCTGTTGTCATCCATGTGCCAAAAAGCTCTAAGCCTTTTGCTCTACTGAGCCTGGAAGACACAGAGGCAGAATTTTGATTCCAGAAACTGTTCACTACATAGATCCCATTTACTGACATCTCTAGACCTAAATATAAACCAAATTCAACAGCTATTATATTAGTTTTTTGCATGTGAAAGATGGGGACTTTCCAGTTCTAAAATTTGATTCTGACTGTTCCTCTGCCACTAAATTCATTCTCAGAGGATGGCCGGCTGAGCTGGGCATTTTATGTTTCTCTTACACAATCCAGCTTTTCCATCTTAATTTTTAAGTAGCAGGATTGTTTTTTGTAAAGGAAAGAATAGTGTGTCACCAGCATCTTTACAAACATTGGCATCTTCCCTGAGATGCTACCACAGGCATTAGTGGTAAAGCTGGGGAGAAGACTTGGGAATTTGAGCATACAAAACATGTTTTTCAAATAGTCATCATCTCCCATTTGATGATGCACCATTTCCCAGCACTGCTGCCTTGGCTGAATTCCAGCTGGAACGATGCCTATCAGTGGCATTTTCTGTTTTATTCCAGTCTCCTGATATATCCATCACCCTAATAACAGATTTGTAATTTAATTAGCAGTCACATGTAGTATTTTGTGTAGCTTCTGTATGCTTTACAGCCATTATTTATATACTGTGTATGGAAATAACACTTTATGGCAAAACAGATCATTATGACAATTTAATACAGACAGATCTAAAAATGTTATAGAAAGTAAATCTCCCTACATGATACCTCACAAATATTTGTATTGCCACCTCACCACAAATAGGCAGCAAATACTCACCACGCAGACAGCAAATATCCACCTCATTTCCATTTCTATACTTTATGCTGCCATGGCAATGGTGTTTCTTTACTTCACAAACAAGAACACCAACATGTAGAGCATCTGGATGTTTAACAGGATGAAAGAGACAGTGGTTTCAAATTGTTCACTAAGTGAATGTTATTACATATGCCAAAACCACTATGATGGGTCCCCTTGAAACATAATTTCAATTATATATGCCTCTGCTCTCACAAACTACACTGTAAACATCAGACAGCTTCACTCAGTGGGTCTGGTTCCCTGTGGTGCATATAGTCCAATTTTCTGGTTGAAGAATTAAGAATTCATTTTTGTCATCATTTCTGTTATTTCAGTTAAAGTGATCTGAGACGACTGCTGTATATCTATTTCTTATTAAGAGGAATGGTTACAGATTTCTTGTTAGGTACTGAGTGCAGCCAAACCAGCAAGGGGTTTAGATCAATGAAATCAGGGGCATAATTAGAAAAAAAAAACCCGATTGCTCAGTCAGGGAATGTCTTATTTAGTACAGGAGCATACAGCTGTTAAACATACGCGAGACCACATGCAAACTGCAGGTAAAGATACGCGAGACTGCATGCAAACTGCAGGTAGAGCAAAGGGGGGGGGGGGGAAGCCTTTTGTTTACAGTTAACACATACTAAATACAGAAATCACTGAATGAGAATGAGCCCAGAACTCCACAAGCCCATATTTCAGAATGCAACTGCATTTTAAAGGAAATTTCTTTTGTAAAACCTTGCATAGCGGATGGGTGGCAAACTCAGAAGACTGAAAACTATCAATATACCTGTGAAAACTACTTGCTATAGCAGTATCTTATGCAAACTAAGAATTTCTGATGCTTTTCTATCTTTTAAGACAAGATTTCTCATCTAGATATGTTCCCTATATTTACAGCTCTCATAGAAACTTTGGTTCCTAAGTATGGCATGCTATTTCTAAACTCCCTTTCCTCACGCTTTTGACTGTTTTCTGAAATCCATTGACATTTTCCACTGAAATCCATGGAAATTTTCTCAAAACGTACCCTGCAAATGAAGTATACAGAGCTTCACAAAGGCTGCTTTCAAAATACGTGCAGAATGAATTCACTACCGAGAGATGTGATCAAGGAAAATGGAAATCCTGAGCAGTGACCCTTTCTCCAAAGGCTGGTACAGCTTCTTTAAGGAATAGGTTAGCACAAGCGCTCTTCAGATGAGGAACTCTGCTGACTAGGTCTACTGAAAATATTCATTATAGCACAATTACCTGGAAAAATGAATATAAATAATATGAGAATCAATCCTTCCCTGAGGCAGTTTTGGCTGCGCACTGACACTAGCTCAGCATTAGGTCATTTATATCACAGAGTTTAGGACCTAAAAAACTGGGAGGGGGTGGGAAAGAAGTGAAGTCAATTTGGCAGACGCTTCCTGATAAGTAGCTTTTGTCCCTGTCTTCAAGAAGAGGTTGGTTGAGTCCTAGCTGTTTGCTCAGCAGTGAACCAGTTGCTCAGCGGTGCTTGCTTCAAAACGCAATTCAATGCTCTGCATTTCTGGACTTGGGGCCATGCTTCCCCTTCAGCCCACCCAGAGCTACATTCAAAACGTACAATAAATGTAAGATTGCCATCGCCCCTGCAGTGAAGCATAGGCATCAGGCAGAAAACTACCACAGCTCAGTGGCCTAAACAGGATTGGAGGATTGGAGGCATCATAAGAGGTGGTGCCCAGAACTGGCTGTGCTGCACACATCGTGCATGAAGAGGTGGTGCCCACAACTGGCTTGTGCTGCGCCGGTGGCTTTTTGCCCAGCTCGGGGAACAGGGACACAAGGGCAGGCACTGCATTTGGCTCCCCATGGGTTTGCAGGCTGCAGGATCCCTTGGGTTAAGCATTCTGCTTTTCCCCATGCCCCCCTTCAGTGCTGAGCAGGGCCCCTTCAGATGGCCCTCGGCTATCCTCTGCCTCCTCTCAGCTTGTATATGGGGTAAATAAACTCTACTTAGGGGGAGAATTAGTTCCTCTGGATCAGGAGGTCTTTGAGTGCCTGGAGACCTTAGTATTTCAACCATTTGAACTGGAAGCAAATTAAAGCTCAAAACCATAGTCCACCTCAGGATTTATGCATCATATAAACATACCTAACTGTGATTTTAAAAGCTTAAAAGAACAACTCTTGACATGTTTACTCAGTTTTCAAATGACTCTTTAGTCCAGCAAATCTTCCAGAAGTTTGCTTAATTAGGATAGGATGGGTGAGGAAACAGAGGCAGAAAGAGTCAACGCCCTTCCTCCTAAGTATTTTTCTTGCTAGCTTTATTGGAAACATAACTTTTTTGTCTGCAACAGCTATGAAAATTTGGTAGCACTACAGGATGGACAGCTCAGGAAATGCCTGGAGGAAAGCTGCTTTTAGATTACATGGTTCTAGCTTATTTTTACGTGTAATAGGTGATACAGAAAGCAAAGAGAAAGTGCCTTTTGTATTGGCATCTTCAAGCATCAGGTATGCCAAGTTGCAGACTCTCTAGAAACGCCTGCAAATGGCAGTGTGGACTACGTGCTTATGTGGATCTGATCGTGTGGCACGGGAGGTGTGATGATACAGACTATCCAAAGAAAAGCTTGTTTTACAGAGCCACTATCATCAGACCATGCTCTCAATTCACAGTGACAGGGAGCAACTCATGTGGCTCTAGTAGTTCTCACGTGTTTGTCAAGAAATAACAAGTCCTAGATTAATAAATCACAAAAATGGTTATGGGAAGTTTTGTCAGCAGGCCCTAATGGAATATTTGCAAATGAACAGTCAATTCTGTGAATGGGACCATAATGCAGTCTTCTGCTCAGGGATATTACGTTGGTGTATGTTTTGTTTTGCTACCGATGCATATTTGATCAATGTGCAAATACAGGCATTTTTAGTCTACATGCAAAATACTGCCAAACTCTGTAATGGCCCTAAGCACAGCAGCATCCTCTTGACACCTATGAACCATTTTTCTGGTCCCCTCCCTCCACTTCACACAAATGCTCTACCGTTGTTTCTTGGGTCTGAAATTCTTTCACCCGTTTTACTTCATTTTGGACCACTCCTTAGCAAAGGCATCTGTTCTGTTGCTACCAAAATCTTGGAGAGGAGAACTGTCAAAGTTTCATTTTTCCTCCTCCTTGGTACTATTTTTACCCTTCCTGTACATGCAACCTGCTGGAGGGAAGCTGGGCTCTTCCCTCTGACTCTCCTTACTAGCTCCGTTACATCCTCCTCTGCCACAACAGAGAAATCATATTTGTTTGTCATCTATTACGCTGCCTTATGAAGTAGAAGTGGGAAGCACCAAGGCTGTGCTGCAAACACGGTGCATCTTTCTGGCAGAGAATGGTCTTCATCCTCCCTCTGCCAGAGACTCAAAGCTGAAGTGTTACCTCCTGCCTTCCCTCTCTATCATCAGTGCATCGTTTATGGACAGGTGTAGCCTCTTAGAGAAAGTACAGAAGATAAAAAAAAAAAAATCCCAAATTTTTGCACTAGTCTGTTTTGAGGACTGCCTATAATTATAGCCACACATATTTTTCCATAGAAACAGTACTGTAGCTGCTACAAGAAGTTATGCAATCATAAATATAGGGGGAAAGACACGTGGGCTCAGAGACAAGTGGAAAGGGGGTTATAAACTCTGGCAGAAGGGCAGAGAAGCCACAAAATGGCCTTTTTTTGTGGTCCACCCCTCCCCTTAAGATGAGCTCCATGAAATGGATGACTGCTTATGGATTGGCTGCTAATGGATTGCTACAAATCTATAGAGAAATTAATAAGGAAAAACCTTCCCAGGTAAAATGAAAACCATATATGTAGACCAACCATTGGGTGAATTAATTACCAATGTAATTTTGTTAACTGGTACCAATGTAACACTTATTTTATAGCACTGCCGCAAAAGGAAAAAAAAAAAAAAGTGTTACTTCTACATTTTGAGAGAACGTGTAGAGATTTGAGAGAATGTACATAGATAATCTGCCAACTGTCCTCTTTCTACCTGATGAAAGGATATAAATACAGCTTACTGAAAATCACTTGAAGGAGTTTAAAAGCAGAATAATAATAAAACTGTTAGAGAGAAGAACAGGAGAAAGTCTGCTGTAAACATGGGAATATAATGGAAAAAGAGCATAAGAAATCATGTAATACTACTTTCACATGGTTCTTTGAAAATCATGCACAGCACAAAGCATAGTAGCAACAGAAACAAAAAAATGAAACCTTTACGATCTTTCATCAAGACAGAAAAAACCCACATTTGTTCCTCCTGTTATTACAGAAGGCTTAGCTATGCATATGCAAAGCATCATTTCAAACTGCTGCACTTCAACAAGCAACCAAAATCTGTTCACAGGGTCAGCCTGCTGCCATTCTGTGTTAGCTCTGTAGGACTGCTCTTGGCATGGAAACTCGGGGGCAAGCTGGTCTGTTTTAAATACTAACCTAAGTGAAACAAGAAAATCAGATATTTGGGAATCACAAGACTATTTCTGAGGAATTCATTAGAAATACCAAGATAAGCATTTTGTGATATTCACTAGTTACGGCATACTAATACTTGTGAGTTAAACAACCAGGTTGTTGAGTACAGCTACTCCGTAACACAAAAGTGAAATGTCCGTATTCTCCATCCACTTTGTCAGTTTGGCTCTGGCAGTCTCCCAGGATCCAGTCTTGGGCAAATCAGATTTCTGACTCCAATCTTTTTCTCACACTGTCCTTTCTGTTTCAAAGACAGATCTGAGGAGTTACTACAGCTCAGGAGTATTTTCATTACAGATGCTGTGGAAAATGGGGAAAAGAGGATGGGTATTTGAATTGGTACTCTTCCTCCTACACACTTTTGAGTTTGTGGGAGAGAAAGGTTGGAGAAGTTTGACAGAGTTGGTTATAGCTCTTTTTATTTCCCTTGCTACTGGAAGGAAACTTCACTCTCATTCCCTGACCCTCTGCCAGAAACAACCTCCTACTACCAGGATTGCCACACGAAAACCGTCGGCCAAGTACTTGCTGGGGGCTCAGATGCAGGCATGGCTGAGGTGGGGATCCAGCCTGCCGCCAGGAAAGGGGCTGGTTGCCCAGACCGTATGAAATTATTGCGAGCAAACAGGAGATTGGAGCAGAAACATTAGGAAGAAGTCCAGGAATAGGCTAGATTCAGAAGTTATATATTTCCACAATTTCTGCAACTTGTTGGAAATCCCTATCTAAATTCTATGTAGTAATTTGGCTGCTATCTTTTGTCTAATTAGAACTAAATGTAGAATGTACTTTAACTCTACTAATTCCCTTAATGTCATTATCTGGAGTTTGCAGAGGTATTCAGTAATGTCTACCCTGGTGCCCTTTACATAAGGTTCATTTCTAAGTAATAACACAGGCTGAGGATTCAAGGGGTGATTTAGTTAGAGCTAAATAAGAATGACTTGAATTAAAAGAGAGGGAAGAGGCTTCTTAATTTGGACAGTAATTTTTTTCTTCCTTTGTGTTATCATTGCTTTTCCATCTCTCCTTTAATAAGATGTCTCTCCCTCCTCCCTGGGATCTGTCTACTTGCAAGGACCTTTGCATCTATCTTTTTCTTGCCTGTCTATTTTTAGTGCACATCTGTTCCTGTTTTGACCTCAATTCGCTCTCATCTGGGCCTTAATTTTTCTATGTCTCCCTACTGCCAGAGCTTCTCACAGCTGTCAGATCCCTTCTTTCTAGCAGATGCATAATCTTTCTGTTGGTGGGCAATGCCTAGGCTCCCTCCCTCGATGTGCTGCCTGCTAGGTGAAGGCAGCTCTCCAGGAAGCAAGCCCCTGCCCAGCTGTGCCACCTCCTTCACCTAACTCCTCACTTCCACGAGAGTTACAAAGGCTTTAACTTGCTCTCTGTTTTCTCCCTGCACTTTTTATATTTTTCTAACACCTTAAAATTTTCCCAAGAACTGCAAATTAAAGTTGTCAGCCTTTACAAGCATGACAATAAATGCCACTTTTGTTCATTTCATAGACTGTATTTTGATTTTCTTTACATTGGTAATGATGAAAATGGTTTTGTTCTACCTCATTTCTTCTCTCTTCTCATGTGTTCATTCACTGGTAGAGTTACCATTTTCATTATTTTTATTGCTCCACTCTCTCTTTCATTAGGTTTTCCTTTTCTCCCTTTTCAGTTTCCTTATTTTTGTCTGTGCACACAGTTAACATTTTTGCTATCCCACAACTTCCTTGCACCATCTTCTTTGGAAAATTCAGGCTGAGAGTCGCCACATCAGATTAAATGGGGAGCATTAAACAGCTGTTGCTTACAGGGTGGGCTCTGGATCTGGGCAGTGGCTGGCTGCTTAGCTGGCACTGAGGATGGGGATGCTCCAGCCAGTGCCTGGGTCAGACTCCACATCCAAACACCTCCTGGCAGCATGAATTAGGAGCATGAACAAGGAGATGGAGGAAGGTCTTTACTGCTTTATTCTAGGCCACAGAAACACGTTTGTAGAAGAAAATGTTCATCCTTACCTCCACAGGTGCATCTACTAATGCATCTAATGCTGCTCTAAATCACAGCAGTGCCAACGTAAACATTGGTGGATGCTGACAGGCAACGATGTCTGCTGGCACTTGGCCCTACCAGCACTCTCCAGTGACTATGAGTACAGCAGAAAAAGTTTTTTGCCTCCTCTCCTTGTCGTTACTGAGACCCCTAATGCTGTTCCTCCATTTGTAAAAAAAGATTTTTTTTTAAAAAGTGTCATGGTTATGCAAACAAGGATCAGCTAATATAAATATTTTCCCTGTTTAGCTAATGTGTGCTATACTTTTGTTCCAGTCAAGTATCTGCAGTTTCAGTGTTACGAACACTGATGTTTTGACAGGATATATTAACTTTTAAATAAGACACTCAGGACAATATTTTAAAAATATATTAATTTTTACAGAATTACTCTATATTAGATGCATTTTATCCAAAGGTCACGTATACCTTTAGCAAATTCAGATTAGGTAGTGAACATGTCGATGCTAGAAATGTCTACTTTAATTGCATGTAACATTGTAGGAAAGAGCTATGTGCACTGCAAACAGTGCTCAACTGAAATGTTAAAAATTATGCCTTCTGCTTTTCCTCCCTCTTAGAACACAAAGAGAATCTAATTAACATGCTTAGTGTCTCTCCAAAATTCAATTCAAGCACAAAGTATGCTATCAAAGGCTTGTACATCAGACAGAAAAGTAATTTGGGATGAGTGAGCCATCTCTACAAATACTTTAACTCTAATGGGTCCATATGAAAAACGATACTGAATGCAGTTAAAAGAACTTTACCTGCTTTCAAGAGAGAATAATAAAGTTATCAGGAATTTTCCTTAACCTTAAAGCTTTCTTGCAATTGTTGAGCATGGTTGTGTAACTTGATAACTGCAGAAAATCACACAGTATCTTGTGAGTAGACTTCTGTGTGACATTTTCCTCTTCCGTGATCTTATCTCAAGGAAGAAAGTTTTCTCTCTTACAGAGACAGAATCTTTCAGGATCTGCAGTTTTTCAGGTTCTCTCAAATTTCACACAAAAGTGTAATTTACAGGCTTTCGTTCTTTTATCCTTTTTTTTTATTCTTTTTTAAAGATTTTTCTATACATTAGATTTCAAGCTACCCTTACAGCATTTCCCATCCATGTCATTTTTTTGCTGCAGTATTCTGCATCTTTTTGCTGCAGATGATAAAACAGGTTTCACCATTGTTTATCATGTGCCCAGGGCTGCTGTGTCATTTCAGTATATGCAAGATGGTAATCAGCTAAATCATAAAGAAGAAGGAAAGGAACATAAATAACTGTTTCTTTCAAAATCCCTTTATGGATTGGAATAAAGCAGACCCTCCCACATTCAGTACAGTAAATGAACAGCTCACTATCACCCATCAGTTGCTCTGGTTTTATGTAGATGCACTATTCTAAGCACATTAAAAGCCATGTTGATAAGAGCAAAATGGTTTATTTTTTTAGTCTAAATTTCAAAGAAATATTCTTTGGAAGGTAGGTATGTCTAAGGAACAGTGCCTTATCACAGAACTCTTATTAGCATTTCTTCAAAGATGCCTTCTACCTGGTCCCAGCTACAAAGACAAAATCTGCATTTGAATACAGACATTCAAAATGAAGTTGAAAATTGTCAGTCTTATGGAAAAGATGGACATAAACCAGAAAACTGAATTGTAGCAGAAGGAAAAAGATAGTGTGCACAGATAAGCAGTTCTTGTGTGTTAGATATAGCATCAGAAAAAGAAAAAACTGCTTACGTTTCAGAATCACAAAGAAAAAAAAGCAAATTTTGGTCATTTGACTTGTCACCAATTACCACTAGTGCTAATGCCAAAATGGTCCCTTACTTTATGAAACTATGAAGTCTTTCAGTGTTTCTAAGTAATTACTGCCAAGAGCACTGAAATATAGGTTCCAATATATCCAGACCTGTGTGCTGAAATCCTGTGCCTTCACAAAAATATTGAAGGATAATTATGTAGTCTCTATGAGACAATTTTTCCTCATAAACCCAGGCAATTAGGGTTCAAATATCAGTATTTTTATTTTATTCTATACAGTTTAGTTGTGCCAAATGTATATAAAAATAAATATTAATCACAGCTTTTGAAATACTTGTTTAGAATAGGACTTAGAATCATAACAATGAATTCCACAGACAAAACTACAATGAATAAACATTACTTCTTATCCATTTTTTATTTTAAACCTTTTAATTTAATCCCTTATTCATATGTTCTGAGAAAAACGTAAGTAGGAACTCTTGAATATTTATATACTCTTCCTCATTTCATTTCACCACAGAAAAAAACATTCCAGAGGCAGTTAAGACAGAGACCCTAATAGTAGCTGAAGGATAAAAAAGTACTATAAGAAACTAACTGCTGCCAAAATAGATTGTGAAAAAATAATTAAGACCTTCAGTGCTCAGTGCTACATTTAAATTTAAAACAAAAAATGGAAGTTTTGCTTGAGTTATGGTTTTCCTTTTAGCCACATCGAGATGCAATATAGTAAAGCTGAGGTTTTTTTTACCTTTTTCAGACCAAAGCACCAAGATGTTTTACTTGTTACCTACAGTTTGTACAGAAAGCAAACTCACGCATTCACTCCTGAAAGACTTGCAAAAATTGTACTTTACCGATTATTTTTTTCCACACTATGTGGACATATAACTGCCTTAGATATTTTTTTGAAGAGCCACCCAAATTAAGAAAGTGAGTTTTGTTTTACATGACAATCTGATATTTTACTATTAGCCACCCTACAAAATAGTGTACTTTAACACCTTCGCCCTCTCTTCTGACTATCTGTAATTTCATGGAGCTGTATACAAGTCAAATGTTTTCTTAATGTGTGTCCTGTGACTTGTGAGAAATAGAATGTTAATCTGTAGATCAAATTTCTTCTCTTGCAGTTACCTCTTGAATTTTTATATGGTATGTATTGTGACATTTTGCCTCAAACAGAACACCTCTGCCAGTGGTCGGTCGGTCTGTCTATCTGAAATTGTGAATGCTTCCATGTTGCAATCATCTCAGCTGGGTTTTCACTACACAAATACCATGTTTTTGTAAGCCCCATGATTTATTTTAACATTATTTGGGGGCAGATATTACATATTAACAGATTAACTAGTCAATTAACAAAGGTGTGTTTATACCCAAATTTCATGTTTATCTTCCAGAAAGATAACTGATTATCATTACCATTTAAGTAGCATCCTTGTGACTTCATTTGCAACATTCCTCAGTTATAAATGACTATACTCAGGTATGATGACTTATTATAATTTAAGCATATCAATCAGTCTAATCTCTCCAGGACAATAATACTTGATATATTAAGGTTTCACTTGAAATACTTGCAAAGAATACATGCCAGATAGCTATCTTGCCTGTAGTGAAAAGCAATGAAGAAATCTGGCTCCCTCACTCTTCAGCTGTTTAGTAATATCCAGAGGTTTATTTTACGGAAACATATATTTACCTTTTTTTCCCAATGTGCTTTACTTATTTGTAAAATTCCCTTCTTAGTCCCCCTAATTTGTTGCACATTTGCCCGAGTTAACGTTTCCATGGACAACAATTTATTTATTTTTTTAAGATTTCATTTTGGTTCACTTAAACTCTTTTAAGAACTGCATATCATTATTTAAACAAACTTGTCTTCCTGACCTTTTTCTTTCTTTCTATCCAGGATAAACTTACTTCTTGCTGAAAGCAAGCATTAGAGTTCAAATATAAGTTTTCAAAATTACTTTGGAAGAAAACTTTTCAGATAGAAAATGAAAACATTAGATGTTACAATCCAATTTCCCAAATTTAATCTGTTGAAACATTAGCAGAATTTAGCGGAGAATAATATAAATAGCTTTAAATAAAATCTGACACTAAGTTAAAGTATCATTTATGCCTGATCTTGAAAGAATAACTGGACATGTTCATAACCTATGAGATCTAATTTATTAATAGTGTCAAGCATTGCAGCCTTTTTAGGTGTAATCCTTTCAGGAGACTTAAGACTTTTTTTTAGAAATGTGAGCAGGTTTGCCCAAGCGATTAATCACTGAAGTAACCTACTAAGAAACACAGTGGGTTCCCAGTGCTTTGCCTCACAGTTAAGCCTGGAATTCCTTCCAGAATATTGGACTCAGTCAAAAAAAGTTTATGTTTTAGTCAAGAAGTTACTGATCTCTGGGTAAAAGTGGGTGAATGTAGTGAGTGCAGTAGAAGGATCTATTGATCCCACAAGACTCAGCTCTACCATGAATCTGTTACGGAACGTGGATAGGCATTTTCCCCTTTTTATTGGTCAGTTCTTTACAGGTGGACACACTCTCATTCTGTTTGCCCCTCAAAATTGCCATGGAACATGGCAGTCTGCTCATGTAAGATTTGCATATTTTCTTTGTTAGTACGCAGCTGCTACGGAAGATGTAAGTTTCCTGAATCTTCCTAAAAATGACCAAATCTTTAAATATACCTCCCTTGGAGTAAACCAATAAGGAATAAAGAATACCCTACCTTTTTTAAAAACAAAACAAAACAACATATACTTTAACAGATGCTAGTTTCTTGCTACATAAGTACCTGGTTAGTTTTTGATTACAATGCTGATGGAAGTCTCCCAGATTTTGATTGCAAAATTTAAACTGATGGAGTTTTAACATTTTTAATTTTGAAAGGAGCAACATAAGCCAAGAACAAATTAAAAATATCCCCACTGGAGCAACATAGAGCAGAACATTTGAACAAATTTACACATAAGAGGAAGCAAATTTTGTCAAACCCTATTTGGAGTCAGGGAGATAAAGCAGGCATTGTTTATAGCCTGATTTCCTAACTGTAATGTTTATGCACACATTCGCACATCGTTACACATCACTCAATGTAAAAAAAAAAAAAAAGCCCATCATAAAACTCAGCCCAATATCCATATCAAATTCAGGCTTTAGTCTGCAACAGTTAAATAGGAATGGGTAAGATTTACTTGGTATATCACAGAATTGCACATAAGTTAAGAAAAAAAAGCCAAACAAGCTCAAACCAAAAAAACTTAATCTACCTGGAGACCAGAAAGTCAATGATGGAGAAATGCTGTGCTATGACTCAGGATCGTTTTAAAGATATGTTATTGCAATAAACATGGCAGGAATTATCTTTGCACATACCTGCACATTACACTTCTTTTCAGCATGTTGGGTTTGTTTGCAGAGACCTTAATTCAACATATGTAACTCTGAATATGCTCAGGAGGTAACAGACTTCATGACAAACAAAGGGAACAAATGTAGCGAGGTTTTATTAAGGGGGAAGCCATACAGGGAGTATAATCTTCAAATAGGTCTGGTAAGTGAAACAGCATCGCTAGCAGATTTCTCAGCCTCTAGATAGTCCTGCATGGGCCCGAACCATTAACATAATGCAAGTCATTAACATTATCTTAATATTTGTATTATTACTTTTTATGAGCTTCTGGGAAAAATAATAAAACTTTACTAATATAAAATATTTGTAACAACAAACTGTAACTGTCATCACTTCTTCATCTTTGTATGCTAAGAATTACTGCCTCCATCAAACTTTGTACAATGTCTGCTCTACATGGTTACAGAAAAACAAGAACAGGATGAAAAGCCACAATTTACCTCATGACTTTTCCTTTTGTGACTTAATATAATGGTTACCACGCTACCTTGTCAAGCTGGAGATAAATGGAACAGTTGGAACCTAGAGCCTAAAAGTTTCAAGCCTGGCGGTGCTTACATACTAAAGAATGGCTGGAAGCAGCCAGAGCTCAAGGAGAACTGAGTGCTTTGCGAAAGACCATTACTCCAGAAAACAGTACACTCTCCAGCTAGTCTTCCTTCCTTTTCTTTTTTTTTTTTTTTCCCCTCCTCCTCCTGTTGTTGAAAGGTTAGCATCAGTTGGCACCCCTTCCTGCTCCCCATCTGCCAATGTCAGTAAAACATCGACCATTCTGATGAGAAAGGTGAAAAAACCCCATCAGGTTCAAACATACAGTTGTATAAAAGCTCATGCATGATTCAGTCTCCTGCAGGGCTTTTTAGTCTATAGCATAGGTCTCTAAGCTAAAATGCAACAGAGAGGAAAAACAGTGCAGGAAAATGAGTCCTACAACTTCAAAGACCATACTTCACCCTTGTTCATCACACAGAGCAGTACCTAACCTGCTGCCTTCAACGTGAGTAACACCCAGCTACTTCCAAAATAAGCAACAGGGAAAACTTGAGCACTATATGAATACAAGTATTTTTAAAAATGTATGGTGCCTGGCAGTATTACACAGTATTTGACACTGAAGCTTTTGATTTCCCATTTGTTACAATTCTTTATGTAGAAGAACTGAATATAGTTGGGCTTGTAAGAAAATGGCCCTTCAACTTCACAGGGGTCACCCAGCTCAACTCTTAAACTTACAATTTTGACTGCAATGCTGCCACTCCAGTTCATGCATCAAGCAGACTTCATCTGGGCATTCCTGCATTGGACGAAGGGATCCTTATCCACAACAGATGAGGAAAGGCCAGCTCAATGCAGAAGGCACTCCAACCTGGAACGCCTTGTCCCAAATCCCAGACCCTAACAGCCTCTGTGCCATCCACAGCCTTTGTCTGCCCCACTCTTGCTGAGCAGATTGACACAGCCCCACAGGCAGCATTGCTGCCACAGCCCAAGAGGTGGAAACAGATTGTCTGAGGATGCTGAGGGCTGCAGAACACTTTAAGGTTACGTTCCTGATCAGAAACTGCCATAGGTTCCAATCTAGCAAAAGGATGAGTGCTCGAACTGAACGGAAAATAAAATTTGCAATCTCAATTCCTCTTTGTATGTAATCTTAAAACAAAAGTCACAAAACAAAAAAAACTAACAAATTTTAATTAGAACCCACACACACCTAAAGCCAGAATATTTTAGAAACAGGAGACATCGTAGTGAGAAATGGCAGAAAACTGTTTAATTTTCAATGACGTTGCTGAAATATTGTCTTTACTCGGCAAGTACTTTGCAGCTCTCCTACTCAACTTCCTGTGCCTACAGTGCGATATATTTACAGTTTTAAAATAGTTTTTAATGGTTTTCATAAAAAATGGGGCAGTACGTGTTAACATTGATCCAAAAGTTTAAATCATAAACAGGTGACAGAACAGGAATGAAGAGAACTGATTTTCTTTTGTGTGGAAATTAATAGCTAGTAGGTAACTTGGAGCTGGCTAGTAAGATAATTTTTGTTAAAATAAATTATGTTTGCCCAACAGTAGCAGATTTTAGATTGTTCTTTTATTTTCAGGTAATAAAAGCCTTTACTGCACCATCTTTGGCCACTGGAAATTTCAGAATTGTTTTAAAACCAAGTAAAAACTAGTTGGTGAGCTTCTTTGGTATCTGTCCAGTAAAGTAATTAAATTCATTCAGACTGCAGTATTAAATGTTTATATAGATGTTTGCATGTGTGTTGGGCAGCTATATACCTCCACTATGCACAAAAGTAAAGAAAGAACTTTAAAAGCTCTAAGAAACAAATTACAACGTTTTTCTTTCAGATGACAGAAGATAATTCAATACCTTAAGAGCTTTCCTCACAGAGAAGCCACAGTGCTCCATTTTTCATGATCTGTCTGTACTTTCTTATAAAGAAAGAAAAACATTCTAACTGTAAATTTCCTCAGTCTGTCCTTTCCCCTTTAAAATATGAATTAAACCTGTGGATATGCCTGTGATCTAATGGTATTGTCCAGGACATTGAAAATGTCTCTCCAGAGGTAGGTGTCTTAGCGATGTGCTTAAAAGTAGGAAGAAGGAATATGGGCCCAATTAGGAAAAATTTATCTCTGTTCTTCAGTAATGCAGAAAACATCATCTAGCTTTGATTATGTCCTTCAGAAGTCTGAGAGCCTTCAAAAAAAAACCCTCTCACCCATAACATTTCCCCTCTACAGTCTGAAGAAACGCATTAAACAGAAACGAAGCCACTTTCCTGAGCTGCACTGAGAGTACTTAAAGCTTATTTTTCAAGTTACATGAAATGTCCTCTTTCACGTAGTCTACAATATGGTTTGGTTTTTTTAAACCACAATGAACGTCCTTAAAACCAGAGGTTAATGCTAAGCGAGCACAGTCTGGTTAGCTGCTATGCAGGATAGCTCCACGCCGCTGCAGCTGTTTGCACAATCAGCTCCAACGGGGGCTGCCCATCTGGTCAAAGGCAGCTGCTTTGAAAACTACTCAAGGATAAGACCACTTCTGGTTTGACCGAGATTCTGGGCTTGTGGCTTTGGAGAGAAAAGTTCAAGGAATACTTTACTGCGCAAATAGCTACCACAATTGGGGCTACTCACATGTAAAGACGCTCAGTTCTCAATTTTTTAACATGGTAAAGCAAGGCATATGTCTGCAGAGGACCTTTAGGTCTCTTTTGGACTCCCGTATACTGTCAACATTTAAAGAAAATTAATTAAAACACTTTAAAAGGAAAAAAAAAAGTTTAAGTTATTCCCACATAAGCATATTTACATACGCGAGACCTTGCTGCTTGCCTGAATGTATACAATTCCAGGAAAAGGGAAGATACACAATGCTACGTGTATGTATAAGAAGAGAAACAAAAAGACAAAATACTATTTTAAAGAATATGAGTGACTGCCTCCACTTCATAGCCAAACTCCACAGTTTGGCTATGAAGAATTACTTTAAGCTGTTCGTATTTGATCGATAGCTTATCTCCTCAGAACTGCTGCACGTATTTTTGAGCCAGTACCAAGGGCTGATGCGCCACCGGAGATCCTCACGCTGCTTTCAGAAGTGGAAGCTGACTTCCACCCCAGGTACGTGGGAAGAGTACGTGCAGCTGGCACGAGGGCACCTGGGGGAGGAAACCTGCACCCAAGCAGAGCTGCGGAACACTAACTCATACCGACAATTCCTTAGTTCTGCAAAAGAGCGATTTTGTAGTCCCGCCTCACTGACAGGTACTGCAGGCACGAGCACGTTTCACGCAACACTAATTAAAGAACTGCTTGCTCTGGTTCACCAGTATTGTGCTTCTGTGCTGCTGAGCATCCCCATGTTGAGAGTTTATTTCTCTGACTAATTTCAGGCGCACAGGCAACTTTTCCTGTAATTAGGCAAGAAACATATGCCTGATTGACTGTACCTGTCACAAGTTGCCGTGTTGATTTTGAGAAGATACCAGATGAATTCTGCAGGGAGCATTCACGGGCTCTCCTGCAGCACTCGTGCTTATTTTGTGACTGCCACGGTACTGAGGACGTGTGCACAGTGTGTCAGATCACATTAACAGACTGCTGTCCATCCACCTCCCAGAAGACCCACTCCTGGCTCCAGCTGCTGAGAACCAGCTGCTGCTCACCGCACTCCATGGAGGTAGAGCCGTTCCTGCTCTCTCAGGCCCCGGCCGCTACCCGTCCAGCATGGCCAGCACCGACGTTATTCCCTATCTACACCAAAAGCTGGGCTTAAAACCAGCCACCTCCTGTTTGCACCAGACCTGACCCTAGTTTCCCTTAGTTTCAGAACAGTTGAAACTGGATAGATGCAAAAAAGTCTAAAATGCCCACCCTATTCCCCCACTCCCCTTTCACTTTTAATCCCTTGGTCCCGAGCCAGAAAGGATGGTAACTTCAAAAGACATATCTAGCATGAAAGAATCTCGGGGATAACATTAGTATTTCTACAGATAATCTCAGACACTTCATAGTCTCTGCTACTTTACTGAGATTTGCTTGACAGATCTAAATAGAACGATTTTCACTCTTAATGTGTATCTGTTTCTAGACAGGCAATACGATTACCCAACACTGGATTTCCACTGTAAAACTGAACTTGCTTTCCCATATGGCAATAATTGCAGTACAGGATCTCAGTAGGCGTATAAAACTGAGAGTACAAGAAAGATATATAGCAGAAGCAAACTATGCCAATTCTGAAAACATTTTTATGCAAATTGAAAGCTACAACCAGGATTTTGAACTCAACAGCATAAGTGTATTTTCAGTTTTGGGAATCAAAATAGAATTAGGTATGTAGTTTAGGTCTATAGGTATATAGACCAATTATCTCATTGCTTATTTTAAGAAAAGGATGAGTAACACAGATTCATAATAATGCATGATTATGCCAATCTTAATAAATGTTAAAGGAAACATCCCTAACATTGTGAAGACATGGGCTATTCCAGTGGTTTTTTTTCTTCACTCCTTAATTTGAATCTTTGTCACTAATAGCGAATCAGTAAGGTAGGGCTCAAAGAACACTGTAAAGATTTAAACAATCGGGGGGGGGGGGGAAATTGCTGCAGTTGATTTTCCTCTTTTGAAGCTTTTATGTCAAGAAAAAGAAGAGCAGTTAAGACAGTACATATTGAATCAAGAATGATCAAAAAGTTATGGTTTTACTAGGAAGCACTAAGGGCTACATGAGCCAATATAACTTTTTTTATCTGTACCTATGATAAGAAATGTTTTATATGTATATAAAATAGGTCCATTTTTCATTTGCAGTTCTACTGGGTGTGCTTGGAGAGGCATTTACACAATAAACTACTTTTTAGTGCTTCTCCTTACTCTTAGCACTGCAAAGCTACTCCAGAAAATGAGACAGATTTTACTTTACCTCACATATGAATACAACTCTTAGTAAAGTCCACTACTGCTGCCATTTTGCACATGGTGACACCAAATGATGATACTAACAGTCTGAATAAGCCCCAACTGATTTTTTTGGGGTCTTCATTCAAGTTTTCAAAGTAAGAAGTTTAGAAAACTGTGTGTGTGCAGCTATAAAGTGGAAGTGTATGTATTTGATGATAAAAGAGTGTCTGCCATACAGCCTGCTTAGTACTTCATCCAGTTTCATTATCAAGTATTTAATTTTTTCAAAGGTAAAGATGAAATTTCAGAAATCTATTTTGATATTTTTCCATTATGTTTCTACACATTGTATTGCATAAATATCTGAAAAAAATAATCTTGCATCCAAAACAATAGTCACAATCACAAATCATTGAGAAAAAAAACCACCATACTTTTTTTCCCTCTAAACCTTGTTGTAAAGGACTTAAATAGTACTCCTTTAACTCAGTCTGTTGTCTAGCACAGGAATTTCTTCTTTTATTCCACAGTACTTTCAAAACTGTACTAAATTTCTATTAGTTTGCTCACTAGAGACTGGTATTTCCTCAATCAGCTGCAACATGTTACACTGAAAATGTGGATCAGAAAGTCTGCCAGACACATTACACTGCTCAGAAACGAGATACTGTGCCTTAAAACAATGAAACTGATCCACAAGCAGATTCCGACTTTCAATTCATGAGCATAACTTCTTTGTAAATATTGTATTACTTTCTTTTTCCCCCTAAAGATAAGAAATTTATCACCTAAATAAAATTATTCAAGTTAAAAAAATACTTTGGTTTATAAGATCAAAATACTTTGGTTTAGAAGATCTAATCCTAAAAATATACCTGTAGGAAAAGCCTAATTTAAAGGAGGATACTTCTGAATTAAAATAAATAAATTACTCATTTTCTCCTGCTTGTTTAAATCTTTCCAATATTGGAAAAGTTATCAGTAAAGCACTGTGTTTTTAATTCTTTACAGTGTAAATCGGTTCAGCTGCTCCATCAAACTTGTTGCTAAGAGCTAGGAATTCTCCATCCAAACGTTACATAAATACAACTTAGCTACAAAGAAAGAGAGCAGTAAATCACAGTGTCTCTGCATTTGTAATTAGGAAGCTATAAATTCCAACAAAGGAGAGGTTAGTTGCTTCTCATGTATGTATGTGTGTGTTCCTATACACACAGATATGTTTCTATTGTGCTGTAAGAAAACCCTGCAGCATACTGAAATCTGCCTCCGTGGGGGAGTTACCATGGTCTATTTGTTGTAACAAACTTTGTTTATTTAGGGACCACAGAAATTCTCTGGCTCCAGGAGTACTGTCTGGTTGCAGTAAGCTCATTTTATATTGGCATTGTTAAATGCATTTATTGAAACAGCTCCAGGCTTTACATGCAGAACCTCTCCTGACCCCCACCCAAGACAGAAACAAAACCTAAATAACTACAAGTGCACAGCAAGAATGCGATGTACTTGAAAATAATAGCTAGTTAAGCGAGCAACTATTTAAAATATTAGCAAATCAGCATGTGGCCCTGACAAAAGAAGACATCTAAATACTCTCCCCCTCCCTTCCTTGTTTTTTATTGCTCTTCCAGAGGAATGAATCACAGCATTTGTTTGGTATTAGGAAAGGCCTCAGTTTAACCAAGAGCTTGGGGGAGTCTCAAGCACAGGACAGATCACTCATTAATTTGGTGGAACGTAAGTAAAACCTGTATTTATCAGCCTGGCACCTTCTGGAGAAAACAATTTTATTATTTTTTTTAATAAGCAATAAATGTAAACAACCTTGCAAAATGAATTCTGAGATTTCAAGGAATCCCATTATGACTTGATACATTCCTATAAAAGATACTGTATTTTCTTCTTCCGTATAAGTTTATGTACAATACTTTAGGCAACATGCGCCCAACACGCATAAACTGTTTATGCTGTTCTGCAAATCATTTAAGGAATTTATGTAGTAAATGCGTAATACATATAAAATTAGCTTGTAAAAGGCAAAGCACATATAGGATAAATGGAACAGCAATGCAGAAAAATAAGCCTATTAGTACTGTACGCTGCAGTAATATCCCATTTAGAAGTACTTTAACTAATGCCAGTCCTTGAATGCTGGTGGTAACAGAAACAAAGGAACAGATTATTCAGAGGTGCCAATGTTTTTCAGCCTAAGTAAAGCTCCACATGATTATTTATGATGCTTTAATTGTCTGTGAGGAGAAATCACTACTATTGATATTACTACACAACCCTAATTCATCCATGCCTTTCCAAATATCATTTCAACAGCAATGCTGGTAACGGTCCAACCTTGAGAAAAACACCACTACTAACACTAGCTTACCAGAACTGAGTGCTGTACCAGCCAGAGTAGGTGAGGAACAGCAGTCAGATATGAAACAGCCAGGCTGCACAAAGCATCCCAAGGGCAAAAGATCAGACAGAAAAATTCTCCTAGGCTCCTTCCTTTAAAAACAATGCTTTTACTCTCTGTGCTGAAGTAATTAAGAAACATTTTATACTAATAACTTCTTCCATCTCTTTGCAACTAGTACTCTGCAGAGCAATCCCCTAAGAACATAAATTCCCTCAAATCTCTCATGGTCATATTTGCTAAACATGGCTCTACAATCAAGTTGGCTACAAGCTTTCTTAGCAGTAAGCAGAAAATCTATTTTGATAAACTGAGTGTTATGCATCAGTTTAATTTTTACACTGCATGAGCAAATATTCATTTCCAACACACGCCATGCACGTTGCATCATGCTTCCTCCGTAGTAAAGTTTACATAGATATCTACACATTTGCATCTTTCACAAACCAACTAGCACTAAGTAGCAATTTAACCAGAAAATGCATAATTCAACAGCTCCCCAAACTTCCTCATTCACAGCCACATTACATATGTTTCTGCTTCAATTCAACACCACGAGGATCTTTGATAGACAAGTGTGTTACTCCTGCAAACTTACACATACACACAGATCTTTCAGACATTTTCAGCACTCACTTTTCTTAGGATGTTGGTATTTAGGTGATCTGCTCTTACCGCTTACAGTTCTGAATTCCCAGCTACCCTTACACTGAATCAATATTGAAACAATCTTCGCACCAAGCTGGTCTTCCCCCAGTAGTAGAAGCTGTGTTATGTGAAAGAAAGAGCTGGTTGAGCAACTTGGTTCTCCTAAAAAAATCACCCTTACGTCTGTCCCTGGAGGGGAACCACCAAATTCAACCTGCCATTACCTATGCACCTGGATGAAACTGGTCAGTGCAGAGAGGTGAAAGAGGAGAGGCAGGCAGCAGAGACAGTGGCTGCTGGGACCCTTTATTCCCACCCCAAAAGTATGTAGTGGAGGAACAAGACAGACTAATATCCTATGACTCACTCTGAAAGGCATCAGTGTCTGTTCCAAGTCTCAACACCATCTCTGCTTCTAGTTTCTATAGTCCTGGTCTTTTCCCAAGTTTGTGTCCCACTCAGCGCCCTGGCTGTCCCTGTTGCAGCCACTGGCTCACCAGAAGCCCACTGTCCGTGGGACAGAGCACCAGGCTGCTCCTTGTCCTCCCTGGGAGCTTCTGGGCAGCATCCCAGCATTTGGCAGGTAGCACGTGTATTACACTTGGTCACATTGACTGGTGGTGTTGAGTCAGTGGATGGAGATAGAGCAGATAATTCTCTTCAGTTGAAAAGAGAAAACAGGGAACAAGGGAAGCTTCTGAGTCTCAGTGGAAACTGGGTGGTGAGGGATGTTATCTTGATTCTCTCAGATGCCCAGCTTATCTGCATGTCAGAGGCAATGTGGTAATGAAACTCAAATTCCTGAAACAAGATCAGCAACTGGAATGAACACCAGCTCTAAGCCACAGGACCAATGCTCTGAGGATTTCCTCCACGTTTAACAGGATGGCCGCAGCTACTATTCTACACGGGGCGCTTTTGCTTATTAACCACCAAGTGGAACAGTATTCAGTGCATCCAATTCTGCCAAGCTACCCAGACAAAACTCAGACTATTTCTCTGAGATCACAGGTCAAGTCTATAATATTTTTCTTTTATTCTTTTCAGGAGACAGAGATTATATAAAATCCATCTATTCTGTTAGCACTGTCAGACCTCTGCAATACACAGGTGCTTGATGTATGGTATCAGCTTTCCAGACGTTTTGATACCCTGTCATTCCAATAAGCTATCGAGATTGAAAAGTGAATTGAGAAGAGAGGAGGAAAATGCTTCGACTCCTCTGACAGCCAAGAAGAATTTCACAAATGCTGCATTCCCCCCGAGGTATCACCAGATAAGCACAAGCTCTATTCCCATTCAGCTGGCACTTGTTCTGTAACACCGCTGGCTGTCGCAGGAATGAAGATGTGCTGCCATCTCAAGAATGGCACAACATGCAACGAATCGTGAAGGGTCACAAAAATCTGCATTAACCTCTGTGACCATAAACTACTCTGCAGCTGGAGGTAAAGTCCACAAAGCATTAAAAAAAAAAAAAAAAAAAAAAAAGAATTTGGAAAAAACTATAGCAGCACTTAGCACTTTCAAAGAGTTTCAGATCTGGGTTTTTGTGCCCAGTTGGGAAACTTTGCTCGTTACAGCAGAATAAAACCACAATATTTTTTTCCACCCACAAGATTTTGCTTTACACTATATTTTTTTGATACAAGAGAAGCAGAGGAATATAGGCAGCAATAGAAAATGCTCCCTAGTTCCACTCTACACAGGACTTCAAGGTGACGTGTTTTACTGTATATCTACCCATTCTCCTCCATGGCTTTCAGCACCTCTAGGTACGGATGAAACTCCACCTACTCGTGCATCCACAGCCCCCCAGCATTCCTTCTGAGAGCTGCTGCATGCCACATACAGAGCTATCCTAAAATCTCCTAAAACAAATCACAAGTGTTGGGTTTTGTTTGTTTATTTTATTTTGGGTAGGGAGAGGGAAATTTGAATGATGGCTATCATCTGATTTTAGAGACCAAGCACTAGGAAAAATTACTTGTTGAGGGAAAGGTGAAGAAGAGCGGACTGTAACTTTAGGGTACATGAAGTTGCAGGGCAGGGCAAACCACACGTGGGCAGGGTGACCCAGCACTCGTACCTCTGCTCAGAGTCCCTGTGAAACAACCTTCTCCTTTTGTAAATGGTGAATTAGCTTTTCTATTCAACTCTACTGATTTTCCCCTACTCCTGGGGGGTGCACACCAGGGACCTGGGGGTTACGTCTACCCAAGCAATTGCTAGTTTATACCATTTTGGTCCCATTTCTCCTCTTTCCTTACATCCCCTCTAAGGTAATCCTCATCAGGCAGTCATGCTGTACCTGCTTCCCTCCTAACCCTGAGTAGAGCATTAGCAATCTCCTTGCTGAGCTGCTGTAGGAGGACCGGTGGTGTGCTCAGGACTAGATAGGAGGATTACTGGGAATGAAAATTAATTGCTGAGATTTTGGGATGCAGAATTGACTGAGATGAGAACGGACTAGGGAAGAGGTATGGGAATCTCGCTGAATGAGCTATCAGACTCCAGGCAGTGCAGAAGCCCCCAGAACGCTATATAGGGATACCATATTTTCATTATTATGCAAGGTTTAATATTTCTTTGTTCTGTCAAAATGTGTTAGGCACATTTGAGCTGCTCTGTGCCATTTTTCTTCATGGAAATTCAGAGAAGCTTCCTTTGTGCTAATACAAAACAAAAGGATGCAGTAGAAAAATAACTGTTCAGTTACGATACCTCTGATGGAATAAAGCTCTTCAACTAAGCTTCCTGCACTCAGGCTAAAGAAAAATCTTCTTTACCTCAAGGATCAGAGCTATGATTGACTGAAAGGAAGCTGATGAAGAATCAGACGTTGTTGAACAATTCATAAAACTCTCCCTGTTACGACCAAAAATGTACTTCTCACCTAGTTATGAACAGACCTATTGGTCACTGGGCTGTTTTTTAAAAATAGGAAACTATCTATTAAAATTCAAAGACTTGTAACTCTTTGAATAAACATATAAAATTAAAAGTTTTTGTCTTTATGAGCATGTCCCTGATACATTATAGTAAGCAAATTTGCTTTGATGTGTTTTACATAATTTTAAAATTGCAATTGCATAGCAAGATGAAATGGACTAGAATGTCAGATATACCACTGCAAGATTCTCCTCTCTCTTCAGATTTTCATTTACCCTTTTTATTAAAATCTTCATGATATTTAAAAATATTATATTCAATTGGAAGAATAATGAAAATATGTTCCTCAGTTATTTTTGCTTCAGCCCTAAAATAATTTTTTACTAATACTAATGCAATAAAACACCAGCTTTACAACATATTGCACATACAGAACTAAGCAGCTTTGCTATTAGAAATTCAGTAGCTCATTATATTAGACATAGGGTTTGCCTTGTGCTTGTGAAATTTTATCAGTATTTCCTTCTTTACAAGAAAATCAATTCCTAGGTTACCTAGTATATCCCCTGAGAGATGCTATAAAATTTCATTGATTCCATGTTTATTTTTTGGTAATAACAGCACAGTTAAGTCACTGCATTGTAAAAACATAATTCTAGTTAATTCAATGGTTTTAAATTCTTATGAATTAATACACCAAATATATGACATCTTAATTTTTTTCCACCTAAATATATTAATTCTTTTATTAGAAAGCCTGATCTATCTGTAGCATCCAACTATATAATTTTCCTAATATTTGCTTAAGGCTATTTTACACAGTGGTTTTTCCGATCAGTGGATTCTTCAGTCCGTAATAAGTATCCCCAAAAAAGAATCATTAGCAGCTTTTTCCTCCCAGCTTACTGCAATTAAAGTGTTACATTTTATTCAGCTGGTGAGTTCTATGGACTAATGTTTTTAGAAATATAATTTGGTTAAGCCTTAATAGAGTTTTGAGGGTTTTTTACAATTATTTAATTAACTAGATTGATTAATGGCAAATGAAGAAACACGAGACTACACAGCTGGACTTGGTTTTAAAGCTCTTTTCCAACCTAAATGATGCTATTCTACATGTAGCAAGAAACCAGGGCAGAAAGAACAACTCACACTACATTTCCAAAAGCAAGAAGAAATCCTCCATGGATTCCTACTATGCCTAATTTATGACCTTGTGACTTCTGCACTGGTTTAACTATTTCTTGCCATGAAAATAAGAACTCATATTGCTGCAATAATACCATATATAACTGCACTAAGATCTTCAATGAATTAATCTGCATGATTTCTATGGTCACCACCTTACAGAAGCAAAATAAAACCAGGGAACTAAATTATTTGGCCACAATACAAAGCAGAGAAAGCAAACTTGTGTTTCTAACTTAGTACTGCTCCCCACGTGCTCTTCCATACCTCTAGTGTGCCAGATTCTTCTGGCCTTTTTAGATCTGCTGTTCAGACCTGTTTGAAAGAATCTAAGAAAAGCAGGCTAGAAATATTTATTTCCGTAAGTGGTTTTGCAGGAAATATGAATAAAACTGTGTAGTATGCTCAGCACATGGAATATCAGTCTTTTAGTCGACAGCACTCAACAGAAAGACAAGTAATTTTTGGCACTCAGGTTAATCCTATTAGGGCCATTCAAATAAAATAAAAAAAGAACAGAATACAAAAAGTACCGATACTAAATAAGTGTTTTGGAAAGGTATAAATACACGTATAAGGTGCAAGGCAGAGAAGCATTTAAAAGTAGTTGATAATCTTATTACATGAAGACTGTGCTCTCTCTTCTAGAGAAACATGATGACTCCCACCTTCAGTAAAACAGTCATAGAAAAAAACACATTTATTCTGGTATGTAAGACGGTGTGTATTCATAGTCTTAGGTAAAATTAAGCATAGTATTATTGCCATATGAGTATATATAGAGAGATATATAATGGGATGTACACCAAAAGAAGAGTTATGAAGAGCACTACGTAATAGAGATTTTGATAACTATTTCATAAAGAATAATATTCAGTGTGATATCAAAGAAAATAGAACAATTAATATAAAACACAATAGATAAAACCAGGAACAAGATAGTTATTAATATTGAGGTAGGTAAAAGAATGAAGAAGAAAATATTTGTTAAAGGACAGAAAATGAAAATAAATAGGGTTGATACAGCCCTTATGGATATTAAATCCTGCACTGTCGTGGACTCTCTAGGGCATGATTAAGCTATGAAATGACTTTAAAAGTTTTAAAGCCTGTACAAGGTGATGATGCTAGGAAAATAGATTTTTTAATACACATTCTCAAAGAATCTCTGATTCAAATGTTGGCAATAAGGATAGCAGGACAAGATTTTTGTTTGGTTTTTTGAGCATAAATGAAGAGCAAAAGACCTAATACCAGAAGTGACATAACTTTAGGCATACTTAGCATATGGAATAGAAGGTGGTAGTGAACTTACGGATCTACATCAACTTTAATGACAAAGAAAGGAAAATTAAGAAAGCTGAAAATGAGATTATAATACATACAGAAATTAACAGGTATAATTTTAGTTGCCATCAACACCACTGAAGCAAATCCTGGTCTTGTTTAAATCAGCATTACTTCAGTAATTCACTGTACTTACATTTTGCACTGGCTGAAAATTTGTCTCTAAACTCAAACACCTAGAGGACAGCCACAATAGGGCCACTGGAGGAACTTAAATCTTGACAAATACTACTGATATATCTAAGAATTATCAGATGACCTGAACATGCTGACTAAAGAAATTGAAAGCTCTTTCCTGAAGCCCAAGAAACATACTAAAATGCTGAGCTATGACATTAAAGTTCAGCGCCATTCTGCATTGCTGTAGATAAACAGCAATGTTCCACGGTTCTTCAGAAGGTGCAAGGAAAATAGAAAAACTTTTGTTGGTGTCCAAGCTGATGTGTGGACAATTGATGAGATCAGATGCTCATTAATCTGCTTTATTGGGTTTGGGGCAATTGAGAAATCCTTATGTCAATCTAACGGCCTATCTGCCATACACCTGACAATACTTGTTTAGTGAGATGGTAACAATCTGAAGCAGGCAATAATCTGAACCAGGTCTGCCCTTCAATGAAGTTTCAGTATTTTCTGTTAAAACTTTTCAAGTTTTCTTACCTAAGTAAAAGTCTAGGATCCCTTCAGTTAAGCTGGGAGATGACTGCGCTCAGTCACATGTACCAAAACCAGCAACTCATTGCTGGGGACCCACCCTGAGCCAACAGACCTCTGCTGTCTTCCGACAGCTGAGCACACCAAGGACATGCTGTGCGGGCAGCATTGCATCCGTTACGTTGGTGAAAGCTACCGTCAGAGAGAGTCTTGCAATACGGTACTCTTAAACTGTTGTATTCCCACAACGTTGACAGCTCAGGGCAAAAAAAAGCTGCTCGGGAAGGACAGCAGGAATGCCATTTCTGCATTTCAGCAAAGATCAAAATGAGCTTCTTCCACCTTTGTTTTTAGGAAAACCTGAGAGCAGTGGAAAATGCTCACATTGCCTAAGCTCCACACAGAAACGTGTGGTGAAAAAGCAGAAATCTTTCAGTGGCGCTTCAGGAAAGTTTTTTTTTACGTTGTTCTGATAGGAAATATTAACACAGTAAGTGTCTGAACATGACTACAGCAAGAAGGCAAGTTTGCTTAGTTGCTCTGCAGTAAGCACAGAGAGCCCAATGGGGAGCATCAGTGCCATGCCTGCCTGCCCTTCTCTCAGAGGAAGGTACTCATCTGCATCTTTCCCCTATAACCTCCTGACAGTTTTCCCTAATTGTCATCTTCTAACAAAAATTCATTTTCAGTTTCTACCTTCTATTCAGGTTTGCTCAGTAGTTTTCAGCTCTACAGCTGACAGCCAAACACCACAATCATGTAAAATTGTTTCTTAGGAAACTAACCTAAAAATGAATGTTTACACTTTTCCTGTATTGTAACCACAATGTTAAGTTCAAGATCCATGTTAAAGAAGCACCAATATATATGTCTATAAAAAAAGCAAGTATTTAAATCCTTTGAGAAGCTGAGATTTTATTTATCTTCACATGACCTAGCTTCTATAATTTTTACATGCAAAACATAGTAGTATACATGTTGCAGGGAATACAAGTGTCAACAAAGGAAGCAACCACAGACCACTGAAGATGTATGCAATATTAGAGCCAGCAGGAGGTAAGCCGCTTTCTGTTCATATTTTACCCTAAAATACTTTGTGATGAACACACGGACTAGTTTTGGGTTTAGTGACTAGTTTAGAGAATGAAGAAGGGTGTAAAGTATGGACAGATGGAAGGTTATATGCAGTTGAAAATCTTGCAGTTTTATCAAAACTATTGCAACATTCAAGGTTTCGCTTAAAACTTCAAGAAGTCTGGTGACTTTTAAAATTTTCTTTTTTAAAACAATTCCAGTTCTGGTAGTCGTAGCACAGTAATTGGAAATATAACCACATAGACAAAAAAATAGCATATAAACCACTTACAGAAAGAAGATTCCAATTCTTCTAAATCTTGTTTTTCCTAGTTCTTATAAATGGATTTTAAAACGACTTTTGCAAAACTGACTGTTTTAATCATGGTATTGGAAAATCTTAACTTGGTAATACAGAGAAGTAAAATCATATTCAAAATGATCTTGTCATCTCATGCCTATGTTCGTAAAATTGGAAGGACAAATCTGACGTGAGCAGGGAGCACTCTAGAGGAAGACCACATGGGGAAGCAACATTTCAGCAGGATGGGAGCTGGATTCACAGCGCCTAGCACTGCACATCATTTGGCTTTTCTGTTTTATGATGGTACACATGGACTCTCTTAGAGGGAGAGCTATCAAAAATGCAGAATCAGCTTCATGATGACTCTTTCAGCTCCATGCCCCTCCAGAAGCCAGGCACAACAAGAAACTCTGCTTTAATGCCCAGGTAATGCCCACTGGGGAGTTCCCAGCCTGAACTGCTCCTCAGAAAGGTGATCTAGCTAGCACCCTACCTGATCCCACATCAGGAATTTAAACACCAACTATCAGTGTCAGATGCTAATTCAGTAACAAGAGGCTGGTTTCGCAGAAGCACAAGTGGGCAGTGGCTGCAGTCTTTAGCTACGTTCAAAGCACAGCAAAGCTCTGTAAATACTAAATGTCAACAACAATAAATAGCACTTTTCTCACCAAAACACATGCTCAGCACTTTCTGTAACATAGCACCTGGCCAGGGAAATGTATTTACTAGTCATCACAGAGAAGTTACCCTAAAACTTTTTTAAGTTGAAAATCTCATTGCTTTGAGGTTTTTTCTCCCCTTTTTTTCTTCTGGCTAAAAATATAATATCCTATTAAAACTGTATACTTTAGGGACAGTGCTAATTTGTCTGGATGTATATAAAGCAATACATAGGTTTGAAGGTTAGTTAAATAATGAAAATAGCATTAAGGCAACCATAATTTGACAACCATAATGAAAAATCTATTTATTCCAAGCAATTCTATTCCAATCCATTAACGTTAGCCCTGTAATATATGTATTTGGATAAAAACAGATACAAAAATCTACTAAGATTAAAGATAATAAAGGAGTTACAATAAAGGTGCCATATTTCTAAATTGCATGGTGCACTGAAATTCCATGACTGGTGACTTTTTGTTGTTTTCTGTGTTAATTATTCCAAAGAAATATTTTAAATTTAGAATTTAAAAAGTGTAAAGCTTTCTGAAGAAAAAGCAACATGATTAGACACGCATATATATTTTTCAAATTGTGTGGAAACTGCACACTTTTTATATATGCACATTAGGCGGCAAACAATTTCTACATGTAAGAAGCTACCTCACCTTCATTCAAATATTTGTGTTTTACATGGAATCCTAAGACTTGCCTGCTAAGTATCTGGGTATGAATTTTATACTCCCATTAGAAAACCAATATAACAGATATAAGAAACACCCGATTATAAATTATTTAACTGAAACAGACATTTTTTACTTCTACTTTTCACAATAAACCATTATTTTACAGTTGTTTGTAAAAAACACTTGTAAAATAAAAGTGAGGGGGTTTTATGAGATATACTCCGATGTCAAGCACTCATAGTCAGTGTTACTGGCTATGTTGTGATTTCCTGAAACATAGGGTCAGGGATAGAAAAACAGAGAAAAATATCAATTCTAGCTATAAAAGAAGAAAAAAAATGATAATGTAAAAAAAGCCCTGAGAACTACTTCTGAAATACAAGATGCAGCTCTTGAGGAAAATATAAGGCAACAAGCATTTCTGTGAATAGTACTGATAATACTCCTATTCAAGCTACAATATGTGAATTTCCAGAACTATGAAGCAGCAAATTCCTATAGCTACTTTTTTTTTTTTTTTTTTCCCCCTAAATTGGTAAGAACTACTTATAACTGAAACGTTTATTATACTGTCCTGGGGTTTTTTTGTGTTTGCCACTTTTTTTACCGTTTCATAAAATTAATAAATATTAAGGTTTACCCAAGAAATTATTTCAATCTTGCTACAATTATGCTATCATATGTTAATACAGTTAGAAGTGTGACATGAGAAGAATATAATTCCCTGCTAGTTATTGACTCTCACTGTATTCAATTTTACAATTCTCTCTTGCAAATTATTGCATTTACTGCATTTCCCACCATTCATACATTAAATCAGTGTAAAAGCTGCTATACACCAATGAGTCCCATTTGGAAAACCAGTGCGGCCCTTACGTGTGAAAAGCCTTATGTCGGTATCATGTATTTCAAATTCATCCATACATGCTCATGACACACCCAGGCTCTGTGAGACCTACCTTTTGTACTTAGTTATTTTAACCATGAAATAAAGGTTATGCTGGATATGAATAATGCAAAGCACTGCGTTTCAGCATAAACAATGTACCTTCCATTGTGCTTTGCTTTGAGATAACGCAAGAGTTGATAAGAGGGAATGGGTGATTAAACTTAAGTCTAATTGCTCATTATTTTTACTTTCAAAATAGTATTTGTTTCAAAAATAATTTTCCTAAAGCAAAAGCTAAAGAAAAGACTGGCAGTATAGAGAGCATAAACACCTTAACTTCACATTATGGTATTTTTACGATTCAGACTTTTTATGGTTCAGACTGTTTCCTGGGAAACACACTTGGAAAAATATTCAACAGCAATTAGGTCCACAGATTTATGTATGTTTAGAAATTCCCTGACAAGGAGGAAGATAAGGTATTTGGAGCACAGACAGGTTCTAGCAGCCAGACAGAATGGGGACAAATAAAGGCATGAAAATTTGCTGAAGCCTTTTAAAATGAAGTAATTCCTCACGCAGTAGTATAAACGTCATACTGCTGTTAGTCTGCATTGTCAGCAAACACCTTAATGATTCAGAAGGTCACAGACAAGCTACTTTAACTCTAAAGGTGACGTTAAGCCTATTAAATTTATTTCTACTCTATTGACACGATTTTGCATTTGAAAGCAGGTACCAACGGCATTAAACCACTCAAATGGTATTAACATTTATACAAAAGTCTAATTTCACAGGAAGACAAAGGTTCTGAGGGTCAAAATCAGTGTTACTACGAAGCTGTATATGCACTAAAAACTCTTCCAACTACAAATAAAACACACTTCTGGCTGCAACTTGAGATGATATAGGTCCAAAACCAGGCTGACGTGTTGTGCTTACAGCTCCATACGCTTAGATCCCTGTAGTGATCAGAGCTGTACATGCTGTGAGGCAGCAGCCAGCCAAGGATATATCTGCATAACTACTATACACATTTTCCTCTGACACTGAAAAAAAGCAGGGCTCAGCACTGGCCTCCCCTGTTTGGTTGACAATGGGCAGCAAGAGCGGCTGAACTACAGGGTCAACACAAAAGCCAGAAAAAAACCCACCAGTGATGGGGAAGAAAACATGTACAGAAAATTTCACTGTGCAACAATTGCAGCTAAGCACAGTAACATCCTTTCAATCCAAGAAATTAAAAAAACCCAAAAAAACAACAAAACAAAAAACAGCACCACCACAACCAAAACTATATAAATGTTGGAAGAAGTTTTTCAAAATTTTGTTGGCTCAAAACTGGCAGGGATCATGAGGTCTGCAACACTCTCATGGGATTAAGAGAAAAATCTACTAACATTTTCAAAGATCTTAATCTAAAATTGTGTCTGGCACTGTAGAAGTTGTTTCTTTTCTGAAGCTCAAAGCATTTGACTAACAAGTTTCTCCTGTGTTTATGAGACTCTTTTCACTCTGTTTTCTCCAGGGTTTCAAACTGTGATTTGGAAAGAATGTGTGCATTAGAAAAAGAAAGGAAGAATGGCTTCCAAAGTAAGAGAAAAATGATCTTCTATTAGCTTTGATTTGAGAACATCAATGCTGTTGGCAAAGGCTGATCTTCCCTGATTCAGGATATTTGCTTGGGGGAATCCTGCCTATCAATACTCAAAATGAGTTCCCTCTGCAGAGATGGGAAATATGCAGTTTGCCAGCAAAATTTTGTTTTTCATTAATGTGACATGATTCCAGTAGTATGCTCCTTCAGCAGAAACAGGCTCGTCCTTAAGTGTCCTCCGTCATCTGTCAGAGGGATTTCATCTTCCTCAACATAAGTTTTGTTCTAGTAGCTAAACTCTTTTGATTCCTCTTATCTCATATTAACTGTTTGGATTCCCAGTGGTGGTCATCTAGGGTAGGCATGACATTTTTTATTCATATTCGTTCTGTTGGTCATTTCAATGTACATAATAAATTTTCTAGTCCCATTGCAATAAAAATGTTGGTTTAGCCACAAATTTAATTAGGAAGAAAATAAGAACCTTTTTAAATCATCATAATTCAAATTTTAAAAATAAAACATTTATGTTCTTGATTTGAAGTGGGGGTTTTTGTTTGTTTGAAATCACTGTATATATTACTCCATCATATAGTAGTGATGCTACATTTTCAGATGCTCCTTTGATAACCATATAACATACAATGTAACAGCAAAACTATTTTTAAAAACCCACAAAATCCCCCAAACTATTTTACCAAAATGAAATCTTCTGAATAAGCCAATACAAATTAGTTTAAGAATTCTTCTGCACATAAAATTGCAGAATTTTAAGATTTTCCTCAAATTCATTAAAAAATACAGATGTAGGGTTTTTTTCTTATAACAAAACTGCTCACTTTGCACTGCTAGTCTCCACAGAAAGTACTGGAGAGAAGTTATGAAACAATGTTGTCTTTGTGGATCTGAATTCAAGAGGTGAAAAAACAATACTGCAGGATGCATGCTTTTCTAATTTCTTCAAATTAAGCAGCACCATATTTGGATAACTCTAGTAGGACAGGAATATTTCAATTCAACTATATTCTTTTAAATCCTTTCTTTCCAGACAACAATTACATTCTAAGTCAAGGAGAAAAATGATTGACATGAGCATACCAGGAAGACAGGAAAATAAAACCAAAAAAATAACCAACAAATCAACAAGATATAAAAACCAAAGGAAAATTAACTCCTTTAAAGAGAGTTAAGAACGAGAAAGAAAAGAGATAAATAAGGCAGAAGTGGAGTTACAACTGCACAGGGCAGAAACTAAGGCCTCTGGCCAAGAAGTCTGGGCTTTTACTGGCTTTTCCTCAGCACATTCAAATTCTCAGAGGCAGTCTTAGATAGCAAGGAATGGAGTAATTTTCTGTTCCACCAGAGACTTCCCACACGCCCTTTTGACAAACCACTTCTAACTGTGCTCGATTCTTCATATACATACTGAGGATAAGAGCATGTCCTAGCCTTCAAGATGTGCCATAAGATAAAAGAGATTGTGAGCTGAGTCTTCCAATAACAGCAGCAGCAGTGAGCATCAAATAAATCCTGCAGGTAATGTATGGATATTAAAAGAACCTAAGCAATTAGGGAGACAGGCTTGAATTCCTCTCTCCTGTGCCCAAGTACTAAGTAATTACAATGGGAGCAAGAGCAGAACCATATTGAAGAGCTATGGTGTGCTGTGATGCAAATAAAACAATTAGGAATCAAGGCATTAATAAAGACTTCATTTGTGTCAGATCTGAAATATCTAACCAATATAACTGGCTTTAATTTGACATTTCTTTCTAGGGCATATGACAGAAATTTAATTAAATCAATACATTTCTCCTCAATGTTAACTATTCCTTTCTTTCTCCATGTCTATACTTGCTTCCTGACCATTATTAAACTCAGTAACTCAAGTCAAGTAAATGTGAAAACTTAAAGTAAATGCCTATGGTAAGTTGCCAATTACGTACAAGTGATTTTTTTTTTTTTTTTAATAGTAATTTTATTTCAGAGGAGAAAACTTTTAACAGTGCCAACTTCCTGACCTATACGTTAAGAAGGGTATTAGGGAATAAATAATCATGGAAATAATCTACAAATGGATGACTAATTCAATGAAAGTTTTCTGAGAAGTACTTTGTCTTGTTTGCCAAAATTACAGGTACAATTTCTGAAAATGTGTATAAGAAGACCTGAACTGCTACCTGGTGAATGTTTTGATGGACATATTAGAAACTTTCTTTGAATTCTGGACAAGCAATTATAATCCTACACCACTGTGAATGTTTTTTCTTTATGAGAAAATGTCTCTTAAAGCAATTATTTTTTGACAAATACAACCAAAGAAACTCACTCCTTCATTTAGTACTGAGAGGACTAGTGTACTTTTTCTTGGTTTTGTGGACTCAATGAAAGCACACTTACGAGTCAACACCCAAATACCCACATCTGCAAAATTCACAGCAATGCACCATGTTTCTCATTCTAAGATCTTGGTTTGCATAAGCTGAGTCCCCAGAAAAGGGAAAAGAAAGGGAACAACAGCCCTATTCTTTGCTTGGCAGAAAATGAAGCAAGATGGGCTCCTTGCTGCTATGCAAGGGGAAAGTATAAAATCTCATTGGAAAGGGAAACAAAAGCTGGAGCATGAAACATCCACCCTCAGAAGTATAAAACAACATACGGATGCAAAAGCAGAAGGTTCCCTTCTACCAGCAACCAAAACAGCTGTAGAAAAGTTTATGATCAGTGCTTTTATGAGACAGACTATTGGATTAAGCTCTTGTAAGCCCACTGCATTCTTGAGTTTGGGGATATTGCCTCTATAATACATTTATCACTAAATTCAGTTTAATTCATCTATAACTAAGCTTCTAATAAGAGTCTCCCACAGGTTTATGCTCCAATGTCAAAAGGCTCAACCCACCTATTCCTTTAGCAACCAGTTTATTCCGTGTACAAAGCAGCACTATTTCTAGCATCAAAACTGATTGCAAGGATCTGTGTTGTTCCTGATGAGAACTTATAATTATGTATTTTTTTTGTCATTTTCAAAATAACTTTTTGCCAGCTTTGCATTTCCCAAGTGCAGTATAAAGGAGAATGCTTTTTTCCTGTTGATTTCTACCCAGCCCGATCAGCCCTCTTTCTTAAAAAGAGATATTTTTTTTTTTGCATTTGCTATTGAATCCTAAATCAAGCTAAAACAAGTATAAAAGGCATTCTTGAAAAAAATACTTTGCTGCATTGTTCACTATTTAAATAGATAGTTGAACCAAGCCATCTCAATAAGAACAGGATTAAGAGAATAGCCAAGCTGAATTATGCTTTTAATTTTAAAAGTGATCATTGTGTTTACCTCCAGAGAGCATTCTGAGATAAATTGGCTGCTATTAAAGTGATGGTCTCATCAACACGTGGCAGCCTTTTTCTTCTCATACACTGTGAAGAAAACAGAATTATCCTGCTGCTTGGAACCCCTCTTATTTGCTCATGCCTCACAAGCTGGAAGAAACGAAGGCATTATCATCAAGTCTTAGTTATTATATAAAGAACAGGTTAAATTCCTTCCATCCACACTCACAGAAGGGCAAAACTGTTAAAAGGATTCTAATTAATTCCTACAGAATCTCTTATTTCTCTTCAAATGATGATCAAATTATTTGCTTTTTGTCTTAGAAACATCCAAATGATCTACTCCCCATCTCTCCTCCAGTGTCAGCCTCCTCCCGCATGGGGTTGAGGTATTAAGGGTAACAGCACAAACATTCCCTCTCTTGAAAATCAAAAGCACTTTACGACATTTTACAAGTGCTTTACAAAAGCATGTACTGTCAGAACATACACATATTCTGCCTAACGTTACAGCCAATTCACATACTGAGTGCCTGTCACAGTTGCCAAAAGACAGACTGACGTGCCCAGTATCGCGGGATGCAATAGCACTACCAGAACCAATGAATCCTGACCACTGGACTTCTGCCTTAGAGTCATCAAGCCACTTCTCTGTGTCTTAATATAAAAAAAATAACAGAATATATTCTGCATTACTCATTCTATTTTACTAGTTAATATTCTCACTAACTGTTAAGCATCAAGTTCCCATGCAAATTACTCTTTGAATATAGCCCTTTCAACATCAAGCAACCCTGAAAATCATGTACAGCCAAAATCAATACTCAAAGGCACTGGCCAAAGAAAAGATACTTTGACTTAGCTTTTGTTTTAAACAGGAACACAATCTTCCTCTTTCACAATTCAGTCTAGTGATAACACACAACAGAAGGACATCAACATAAAAATACTTATTGAGGGAGATCATGAAGAATTTCTACATAGCAACCGGGAAAAGCTTCACAAATATATTTGTCTTTAAATCGGTCCAAAACTTAATTCCCGGTTTAGTCACTGATCTGTAACATATGCAAGGCACTTAACCACTCTACACTGATAAAAACTCTGTCCAATTTTTCTGAGTATTAAGAAGTTTCTTTTATTAAATATTTTTAAAATTGCTTTGAAACCATTAGATGAACCTATTGTGAATAAAAAAATATTACTGGACTTCACTGTGGGAAAAGAATTCTTGTCTTAATGATGACATTGAGGAATTATATCATCAGTTAAGCAAAAGTCCCTCCCCTCTGCATTTTTATGTTTTACAAACATGTACTAAATTAATATATTTTAATTTATCCTCCTAATACCATAACGAGAAAAAAAAGAGTATCAATAAGCTTGCTTTTATTTTTCCCAAGAGGTATCCAAGATTCAGGAGACATAAGCAACTACCCCAAGGAAAGAGCAATGTCAAGCGCACTGGTGACTCAGTCAGGTGCAAAGCTACTGCTTTGCCCCAAACTGGCCATTTTTCTTCTCTCTTTATTGTTCTATAGTTTTAGCTCTTTCTTCTAAATCCTTTAAAACAACTTGGGTCTACACCAGGACTAATCGAAATGTAGCAAGCTCATCTAAGAGAAAAACAAAAGGTAGCAATCAGGCCTGCTGTCTAGCTAATATATTCACAAGAATTTATGTTATTACATGTCAGAAACCAAAGGTTAGAAAAACAAAAAGATCTTTGGCTATAAACATTCAGATGAGAAGGGTATCACTCCTCTCAATCATCCTTACTCCAGAGATTTTTCTCTGAGGTCGAAGTCTCACTGTGGGTGCTTCAAGCACAAAGGCAGCGCTGTATTAGGTGGCCAAGGCCAAATCTCTTCTGCTACTGAGAAATAAAATTTTAGAGGGTCACAAAGTTCTGATGTTTTCTCTAAAGAGCAAGATATTCTTCCTGCTATCTACAAACAGATAACAGAACTATCTGTTATATCACACAGAGATATAAGAAGCAATTCATTTAACTGCTATTTGTTGGGGGTTTTGTATTGCTGTTTTTGTTTCTCTTTAAAGTCAGCAGCCCATGGGAAAGCTTGTGGGTTTTAGTTAACATCTGGATAGTCAAAACATATTAGGAGTATATAGGAATTTCTATAATTTACTTGTAAATTTAACAATGCTTCACATTACTTCTTTTCCAGCACACACAGGCCAAAACAATACTGGAATTGAAACAAAGCCTGGTCTTCCTGAAACAGATGTTAAAAAGACATGAATGCAGAAATAAAACTGACAAGGGACTTACAAGCTAGTTTATTATACCTTACACAGGGAAAAAAAAAGGGGGGGGGGGCGGGGGGGGAAGAAAAATTTTCTCATGTAACATTATGGATGAATAAATGGCCTGCAACTGAATTCCTTCACTTAATTTAAACAGCTATTTAAAGAAAATAATATATACCCCATAAACTCTGGAAAGTCCTGAAGAATTGAGCAAATAATGGCATAGAAGCCGGGAGAAGTTTAAACAGAGGTGCTCTTTTAAGAGAAGCCTAAAAACAATTTCAGGAAAAGTTGACACAAGTTTACTAAAATGCTTTTCAGTGCAATTACAGGAAGATTAGCAGGAAAGATGAGATGAAAAGTAAAAGCAAGACTGAACATGTAAGGAAGTCATTTCCTCTACTTTGCAGAACAAATACATAAGAAATGGCCCTGCTATTGTGCTGCCTACAGGCTGGCAGAAAACATCTACAGATAAATGTCAAAGGATCAAATTACCTTCATTATTTATTGTTAATTTAATTCCAGCCCTTGCTTTCAGTGGAGCTCCACTTTGGTAGAGGGGAGGCAGGGACACGACAAGAGCCTTAGCTCCGGCAGATGTTATTGTCCAATGCCATAACGAGAAGAGCCAGTCACTGATGGTGGGACCCACTCAGGGAGTCCAGCAGAGAGTGGGAAGACAGGCTTCCAGGACACTGAAGGTGACACTGGAAGAGCATCTTCTGAGTAAACTGCCCTCTTCTGAAGATTATTCTACAACATTGCTGAGACTGACACATATCCAATCATGCTGCTAAGTGGAGCACAAGTAATCAGCTAATTACCTGCTTTACATAATGAGGGATGTGTCAGTAAGAATGTTTTCACCCAAGGAAAACTGATAAAAAGAAGAAATAACATTTCCTATAAGCATCACAGGAGCTGTGTTCCCAATCAAGTGACAAGGCACACCAAACTTCAGAGAGATGAGTCAAAACACTGCATGAAGTCGAAAAGAGCACCCTCCTTCCCAGAATGAGAGAAGGCAGCAGCAGTGAAATCAGATGAGCACCTGAACTGAAGGGCTAGTACAGGTAGGTGACCCAGCCCTGGACATTCAGGAGCACACAGGAAGGTATCTGCAGCTGACAGCACTAAAGCACTACTAAAAGAAAGTGGTGGCTTTGATGCCAGGGGACTGTTACCTTAAAAGCTAATTTTATGACTTAAAAATCGAAAGCCTTAATCCAACTACCTAAACAGATAGCTGGTATTAAAATAAACTATCCTATTTATAATTTCAGTTTATAAAACAAAAATTACTTTTTTTTCTTTACTCTTTCCAAAAACCTCTTTACTAAAAACTAGCTCTTTTAAAATAGATGAAATGCCATATAATTTTGCTGCTTCCTGTAAATAGAATCATAGAGTTGTTTAGGTTGGAAATAACCTTTGAGATCAGTGAGTTCGACCTCGCACTGCCAAGTCCACCATCAACCATGTCCCTAAAGTGCCACATCTACACGTCTTTTAGATACTTACAGGGATGGTGACTCAAGCACTTCCCTGGGCAGCCTGTTCCAGTGCTTGCCAACCCATTTAGTGAAGATATTTTTCCTAGTATCAAATCTAAACCTCCCCTGGTGCAACTTGAGGCCATTTCCTCTTGTCCTATGGCTTGTTACTTGGGAGAAGAGTCTGACCTCCACCTCGCTGCAGCTGTCTTTCAGGTAGTTGTAGAGAGCCAATGAGGTCCCCCCCAAGCCTACTTTTCTCCAGGCTGAACAACCCCAGTTCCCACAGCTGCTCCTCGTAAGACTTGTGCTCCAGACCCTTCATCAGTTTCACTGCCCTTCTCTGGACACGCTCCAGCACCTCTACATCCCTCTTGGAGTGAGGAGCCCAAAACTGAACACAGAATTTGAGATGTGGCCTCACCAGTCTTTTACGGCATTACCCACAAGTTCTAGTTGGGCTTTGGCCCTTCTAATTTTCTCCCTGCATAACCTCACGACATCCCTGCAGTCTTCCCAAGTTGCCTGCCCCTTCTTCCAGAGGTCATAAACTCTTCTTTTCCTGAGTTCCAGTCAAAGCTCTCTGTTCAGCCAGACCAGTCTTCTTCCCCACCAGTTTAGCTTTCAGCACATGGGGACAGCCTGCTTCTGTGCCTTTAGTACTTCCTCCCTGAAGAATGTCCAGCCCTTTAGGACTGCCTCCCAAGGGACTCTGTCAACCAGTCTCCTAAACAGGCTAAAGTATGCCTTCCAGATGTCCAAGGTCTGCTAACCCTCCTCCTTACTTCTCCAAGAATCAAGACCTCTCATTTCATGGTCACTATGCCCAATATGGCCCACAAACAAACAAACAAAAATAAATTAAAAAAGCACAGAATGCCATTATAGCACACCAGACTTCTTGGGAAAAGGGCTTTTCACTTGGAAGCCCTTAAGCATCACAGAAATTAACAACATAATTAAAAAAAACTAATAAAATAAACATAAGCTAGAATATCACAAAGCTTTTAATTACAATTCTGAATGACAGCCAAATCTTACATGATTTCAGTAATATCAGGGCAGTCAGAAAAATGGCCCAGAACAAAGTACTGATGGAGAGATCTCTCTGCCAGTAACAATCAAAATGACTGAATATTGATACTGCTCTGGCTGTCTGGGAATACTGTGACTGTGGAGCCATGACAGCATTAATAACCAACAGACTAACCTGACTGCAATTGCTCCTGATAAAATTAATCAGTCATTAATACTGTATTTCTTCTGCAAAGTTTATCTAGTTTGGTGGATAGTGAACATGACCATTACTGGCAAGAACAGCTCTGCAGTTATGCAGCTGGAAATATTTTATGTACTTTAAATCTGTTACTACTCAATCATAAAATAGAAGCGTCCTCTGGGTTCCCTGATGCCCGTTGAAAACTACTGTCACCAATTGAAACATTCTCTTTTTCTCCCTCAGAAGAAAAGAGCAGTGAAGAAAAGTAACATGGGACTATAGCCAACAGAGGAAACACACACCAGTCTGCAAGCCTAAATGTCTAAGAAAAAAATGTTGGGTTTGTTTCATGACTGAACACCTCTTTACAAATGCAATTTTTGCTTACATACTTAAAATTGGATTATTTTCTATTTTTACCAACTCATATTCCCCACTGTTATTTGAACAACAAATATACATAGACTATGATCTTTAACATTTTAATTAAAACCTATTTAAAAGTCTATAGCAAGTAATAAAGTACAAATTGTCTGCCTCATTTTAACCTGTGTTGCAACTGTATCATGTATTCAGATAACCATGGATAAAAATCTTTCACAGCTAAGAGCACGAGCTGAGCAAAAAATTCTGGTGCTGACACCTAATTAAGATATACTTCCCCCGATGAAGAAAGTTCTTCATCTATTACAGTGTCTTACAGTGGTTCAGGGCTATATTTAAAAGGCCATTAAAAATGTACCTGAAGGCAAAGTTAATCTTTATGTTTGACAGATAATAGCAGCTTTTTTGCAGTAAGTAGCAAAGTGAATATTTTATTTCTTTATGATCTAATGACCATTCTGTTTAAACTTAATGTAGTAAAGACGAAAAAGAAAATATGCTTAGGGGATATACTAATACATCAATTATGGAGAGTGGGAAAGTACTTTGAAAAAATAGCAGTAATCTATTGTAAATGAAGATCTCAATAAGCACTCCTAGCCACAGGGAGAGCTAAAAAAGATGCATTAAAAATCTATGCAGATTCTGCTCATTATAGATATGTTCTTCTCAGCTCTTAAGTAATGCAGCAATCACGTAATTAACTTTTGAAAAGGGGAACATTTAAAACAACTGTGTATCTGTGGAACACAGTAGGCTTTCTCCTTGTTTTTTTCAGTGAAAATGAATTTTTCCATCTGCTTTCTATAAGATTGTTGCAGAAGTGCTAAGACTGAGTGGCATTTCTCCTGAAGGTATTGCAAAAGTATAACCACGATTCCACAAACAAAATATACGGTAATTCTTGGCCAAAGGAATGATAGAAGTAAAGACAGACATATAAACAAACTCTGCTCCAGCTTAACTACAAACGCACTACCTATCCCATATAAAAGTGGGCCCTTGTTTCCCCTGGAATTTTACTCTGAAATGCAGATCTGAATTTGACTTAAAGTTTTTTATTTTTTAAATAATTTTGATTTAGATCTCTGGCCGGTGAAGTGACACAAGATGACATGCCCCGAAAAATCTGTATGCCCCAAACCCACCCACTAACTCCAAGAAGAAAGTTTACAGAATCTTTCTAGTGAAATCACTGGGACTGCAACCAAGTACCCTGGCTTGGGTAAAGATGTGAGGGATGGACTCAGCTCCCACCACAGTTCTGCAGAGCCTTTCAATTGAATCTAATGAGCATTGATACATTGATACACAGTAATTTCAAGGAAAGATATCTCCACTCAGTAACTCTCAGAACAGGGCACTCTATTCTTACCTTCTCATAGATATGCCCTTGTAACTTTGGATTTGCCTACAAAAGCCCCAATGAGCTACTGTAGAACAGATCAACTATGCGGACTGTTACTCTGCGCTAGGATCATATTTACTGTGGTGCCCTTCCTTTGTTTGCTGTCTTTCAGTGTGTTGAAACACTACTAAGCTAAAATAGAAGAAAGCCACCTCTCCAGAGCAACAGCTTCCACCTGGGCAGTTAATGCAGCATAACTTTTGTCTGTTGAACTCAAACCATCCCTCACATTCAAAAGTTGCACCAGGCAGATGAGTCCCCAGTGTGCAAAGATGCAGTGACTTCAACACAGGCAGGCTTCTGACTGAATTAACAAACATGGCTATCATGGATATTATATGAATAATCAAGGAGTAACCTGCCTTTCACATTCTTAACATGCTGAACTGACGTAAGATTCAGAACGAACTGAGTATATTTGCTTACAGACACTCATGTCCACACATACAAAAACAGACAGTGTTCTGTAAAATGCCCAGTTCAAAAGGACACTTAAAAAACTCGGGTTTGGGGTTTTCTGAACTCATTGCATTTCTTGTGTCTGTTCAAAACCATTCTGAACATCATACAGAGCTTTGGGGTAACCCCATTGCTGAAGCTCTGTTTGTATCTAAAACCCAGGTAAGAATACAGGGCTGGCAGTGACAACAGACTGGCAAATGCACATTAGATACTGATGCAGTGAAACAGAGTTCTACATCCATAGAGTCCATACATTGCAAGTGATGGAAATTAAATCAATTAAAGATTCTTAAATAAATACTACTAGATGATATTCTAACATTTAACAATTGTGTAGTAAGAGTGAAGGCTGTCTGCTCTTTCCAGAGTCTCTCTTCCTCCTTCCTCTTAAATGCACGTGAAAAGCACAGAAGAGGGGGAGGGATAAAAAGCACAGCAGAATTGCACATATCCAAAGTGGCAGTTGACAGATAATTTACTGATAGCTGTTACATGTTATGTATAGGTGTTTACTGTGGGTATTTCTTTGCCTATATAACTCAAGCAAAACATTTTTTATTTGACTTAATGACACAGCAGATCTTTAAACCTTAATTTTAGGGGTTGATTATTAAAGTGAATTGATATGGGATGTAGAAAAAATGCATTTGCAAAATAAAAACAAAAGCTTCTTTAATACATTTCTAAGAAGGTTTCTGTGTGGGATTCAAAATCCTATGCTTAAAAAGAAATGATGCATTTTCAATTTGCCATCAACACAAGCTGTTTCATGAGTATCACAGCACAAAGCCTTGTCATACAGTTTAAATAAGCAAGAGATTTAAAGTATTTGCAGTATTGTAGCTTTTATAAGTCAAGGAGAAATGAAAACATAGCAACAGACCTTGGTTGCAAATTATTTTTAAGAACTTCTGGATGCCTTTCTTAATCTAAAGATTAGGGACACGCATGCATCTTGTGTTTTAAGGAAACAGAACATTACTATTTGTGGCTGTATATTAGTCAATGACAACTTCAGCTCCTTGATAAAATGTCACAAGATGAAAAGCCAGAGATGCTCAAACAGATTTTAGACAGTGGATAGATCTTGTTACATACGTATGGCTAGCTACAGACTTTTGATGTTGTTTACAATAGATAAGAAAATTATTATCAACAGCCTTATCACGTCTAAACATTAAACTATATATATGACCATATACGTCTGTGTATTATACACATTTTTGTACGCACACACATTCCCCTTCGTATATATTGCTTTAAAACTAATGAAGACAAAGATCTATTTATTCCTTCGGGTTTTATGTTAAAAGCACAAGAGTCACAGTGATGTTTTCAGCAGAATGCACTACACGCAGTTATGGAAAGCCGCTTTTAGAGGCCCATTCTGAGCTGCAAGAGGAATGAATGTTGTGAGAAACGGAGGCTGTGAGGATGGAATAACAGTGATGATTCAGCCGAGTATCTGAACTGACCTAATTGTTTTGGAAGAACACTAAAAACAAATGCTGCATTTTGATATTTTAGAGTATGAAAGTAAGGAAGAAGAAAAAAACCCCTGAAAACAGTCCCTAGATATTAATCGGTATTGTGTTAGGTTTGTTTGTGATTAGATAGATTTACAAAATTTTACCTAGAATGTACATTGCTCATGTTAGAAGTATAAGGGTTTGTCCTTTACCTCCTGCACAGCCCCAAACTACAGCTTCTCTTAGCAACTTGAACATAAATAATAAACCATCATTTTGTAGACCCCGGCCTCCATGACTATAAAGCCAAATGAAGATTACATTCGTTAGAGATGAAATTAACAATGTTATAACTTCTTCCTCTGTGGGCAAACCCAAAGACTGTTCATTTCCCCTCTCTTCATTCCCCTTACCCTCACATAAAGATTCCTCTCTCAAACTGCAAAAAACCTAGGTACACTTAATAGCTTAACAAGTGTGTATTTGAAATGAAGAGTTGCACTTCTAATTTATGTATGCTGAAAATGATAGTGTTCAAGAGATCACCACCCTCTTCCACTATCACACCACCGTCAACTAATTTGGGAATTAGTATCCAAATAGGAGCAATAAATTCCATCTCACACCATTCAATTTAAAATATCATGAGGCTTATTTAATCCTCACACTTATTTAATCCTTGCTTGGTTATAGGTACATCTGTCTGTCAGATATTCAATAACCAATCCCCAAACCTGCAATTAATATCAATATTTTATCTGGTTTGCATATCAAAATAACTTCATGAACTATGTAATCCAAGTGTACTCGGTTCATAATAAAAAATGCTTAATAAACTCTCTTTTTCATACTTCAATAGAATTTAAAAACAGAAGCTATTTTAAAGAGTTCTGTTTTCTATGTTGATATTTATTCTTAAATAAGATAGTTTAAAAATATAGAATGCATTAAAAATATAGAAAGCTTTCAAAAAGTCAGTTATAAAAGAAGGGGAGAAAAGCAAAAAATCATTGTATCCTCAACATCTAAATTAGTGTTACCAATTTGTAGAGAATATAGCATAGATAATAATTTTAAGTAGCATTCCATTTCTGTAAATACTGTAATTTATTCAGTCATTTAGCTATTTTTTTCTTTCCTTTCCCAAGATTGACTAGTATTGTATAAAACAAAATATGATAAAGAGGAATTAACTGACTTGCTCAAATTAGATGACTTGCTGCATAGGGAAGGTACGTGGTATTTAAGCACCTCAGACAACTCCAGATGCAGCGCTGGATTCTCTTCACTCGTAAAGTAGATAATAATCATTTGAGGTACTCGATGTTTAGCTTGGCAAAGCATTGACTTACATGTTTTCGTATAAAAATGGTACAGGAATTTGTAAATTTACAGATTATTATTTGAAAACAAATTTTCTATTAAATATTTTTAGTTATCAACATTCCTACTTTTAAGCCATACATTTTATATCATTTGCTACAATACTATAAACAAGTATTAGTCCATATCAAAGCAGGTAATAAATATTCCACCCTACTCTTGATTGTCTCCTTTCCAGTAACTTCTGTATAGCTTTTTTCCACATAATATTCTCAGAGTAAGGCTCACAATATAAGTAATAGTGTTTTATTTGAAGAAATCACTGACTGAAGCAAGAATATAATGAGTTGAGCCATGTTTAAAGAAGAGAGCTGATTGACAGAGAATCCAACAACTCCTTTTTAAAAAGGAGTCTAGAAAGTTTGTAACCAGCAATTAATGACAGTATTTTCTGTCATTTAAAACAAACACACACACGCAGGTATTTTCATCCAAGCCCTGTGTTAACTCTTGAATCTGTTCCAGATCACAGCATACATTACAGTTCCTAAATTAATTCATATGTTATTTTATGCCAATGTTTGACTGATGAACTTCAAAGAAACGTACAATCTGCAAGCATGGCATTCTTTCCCAATCTAAAGACTAGTCAAGACTAGCATTAACCTTCATACACACACACACACACAGAGCTAAACATAAATAGTGCTGCTTCTGTTTTTGACTGACATAAATACAACACATCAGACTCAGATTCAGACTGGAAAAGCAATCTAAGAAAACAAAGCTAAAAGTTGGAATAAAGGCTGATGAACATCCTCCCTATTCAGTGTCATGGACCAGTTGATTCGTTACATACTAATACATATGTAACAAAATCTGAAAATGCCTATCAATTACACAGTAAATGCAATAAATAGCTTTTTAAATCAGTATCTGTGATCTAGATAACTGAGAGGAGCTGCCTTAGGAAGTGATACAGGCCAAGTAACATTCATATATTTGCATCCATGTTTGGTTTTGGAAATATGTGTGATATTTCTAATTGGGATTTTTCCGAGTTCCACTGGAATTTAGGTGGAAATAAGCATTTGATATAATCCCAGTAACAGTTCTGAACTGAGACTCCTAAAGAAACAAACAAAACCCTAAAAAGCTAATGCCAGAACGATGAACTTGTGGCAATGTGGGTTTTTCCTTAGTTTTTGTGTAAGTGGAAGATTTATCTGAATAATTAAGCATCTGCAAGTCAAATGAGTTAGTAGGACTCTTCAGCTTCAGCTGTTATATCATGCTGTTCCTTTGAACGATATTTGCAATGCAACAAGAGAGAAAACAGGGGAAGATCCTGTGGTTCCTGACAAATGCTGCTAATGAGGGTTCAGGCACTTCTTTAGCATTTGCAGCACCTCCATAATAGGCAGCTGAATGTCAGTGGCTACGCAGCCACTGCATTTTAATCACAAGTTAAGCCGCTGCAGATGAAAGCATTTAGACCCTTAAATACTCTGACTCTTAAATAACAGACTTGGCTAAAGTCAACAGGAGTTTAGGCAACAACTCCCAGAGAAGGAGGAGCCTAAGCATCTGCTCGACATGCCATCAAACAATTGGTGTTAGCTCTTCTACAGTTTGTCTTACTTAACATTCTCCTTGGGTTGCTGTAAGAGTTCCTGAGTGCCTTAGAGTCGCTTCTCAAATGCATTTGTTGTGGCCTGTTTGGATCTAGCGCTGCCATTCCACGCCAGAGTAGCTGCAAGTAATAAGACTGATTTCTCCAACTCATGTCTGGCATCAGGAGTGCTGAAATTCTACCGGGTGGAGTTCGTCCCTCAGTATTAGCAGCACAAGAAGAATCAGTGGGCCTGAAACGCTCGTGTTTTAAAAACACTACAGTGGTAGACTGAAAGAAAATAATTTGAAAGTAATTTCATCACATCTTTCCAATGGATGAATCTGCTACAGGATAGTAATACTTTTGTGACAGCTGAACAGCATGATAAAATCTAACTGCAGGAAATGAAAAGGCAAGATATTTTAAAAGACTTTAAAATTAGCAAATAATGTCTAGCAATCCAATCATACTGTCTTGAACAGATGCCATTTCCTAGTGACTTTTATGTCTGTGTACTGAAGAGCTAAAATTATTGCATACTGTCCAAATGAAATGAAGCTACCAGAAGCAGAGGCAACGACCTCCCTCCTCTAGCACCGGTTTACTGCAATCCAGGCAGTTATCAGAGACAGAGAAAATCTTTATAAGCTTTGATGGGTCTGTCAGCTATTACAGACATTTAAAAAGGGTAAGAACTTTTGTTGGCTCCATTTCTGCAACGTTTAGCATCAAAATTCAAAAGAAAAAGAACAGTCTGAGTTAAACTTAATTGTTTTTCTTGAATGGGTCTGCTTCAAAAAGGATTCTACCTTGTTTGAAGATTTTTTTTATTCGTCTTAAAGAGTATTCGATTTTACTGAAAGATTGTATTTCATCCTGTTTTATATTAGAAATGGAGTTCTGTGATAACTGCAAGAAAATAAGCAGCAAGGCAAATTGAGGTAAATGAAAGGGAAACAAACTGTTGAACTAACTGTTAAATCCTAAAATCACTGTTTGGTTATGCAAATTGTTTCACATCAATAACTAATTATTCAGCGGGAAAAATTTCAAAGACTCCCATACAAGTTAGAGGTGTGAAACCTCTGGAATTCATTAAGCAAGATGAGAGTTCACAACCTGGATTTTAAAAATTAAGCTGCCTTATTTATTATCAAATAGTAACTGCTGTTAAAAGCAAAGAAATAAATTTTTATTTTTAAATATCACCTCTACTTGTTTATTACCAGAGCAATCAGCAGTCCTCAGCTGACAAGCAATGAGGGAAGACAGGATATTATCAGTAACTTCTGCCTCCACTGACCTCTGGGAGTGCTGAGGAGGGCACCAGTGTCCCTGCCATTGACAGAATATCGCTTATTAAAATTATTTGTCTTTTAGAATGGAAATGTTGGACTGGAGGCCACTTTAACTGGCAGGAAATTCCACACTTCTGAGCAGGCAGGAAATGGGTCCGCAGACAGAGCACAGGCCAGGTGTCAGCACAGGGAGGGAGAGAGAAGTCCTTTTGATGCTCCATTTGCACGGTACACCTATGTGCAGCATGCCACCAATCAACGTGAGGTTAGTTTGTAAGAAAATGATGTCCCAACAGGAGTCTGTTCAGTGCTGAACAATTGCCAAAAGCATTTTCTGATTCTAAGTAGATGAAGACATGTCCTGTAATGCAACACACACCCTTGCATACTGAGACAGAATTTTTGAAACTGCAGCAGTGCACACACCTGCCCTCTTCCTGGTGGCACGACCAGTCACGTCAAGTCACAAAGGCTGTTTTTGCAAGGGGAATACCCACTCACCATGGAACAAAACTACAGTGGTTTAACAGTTTGTAGATCATGAGTGCAAAAATTCTCGCTCTGATTTTCACAATCTTTTAACAGCAGAAAGGACCTTCATTTCTCTGTGACAATAAGGCACCTGGCCTAGCGCTGCACATCACCAATACTGCTGGATGAAAGATGTACCAGAAATACAAACGAGCAATGGTAACCAGAACGTTTCCCTAAGATTTACAGCTCTACCATCAGAGTGAGTTTCCAGTAATATTACAGCATTTTCTGGTCTTGTTATGAAACCTGGTAAAAAGCCATTTGACAAAACCCTGTTAACCAAGCCACTATCTTGCTGAAGTTTTGACCTAAGGCTAAATAAAATTTCAAAACACTATTTTGCCCGGTGTTCTAATCCAGGGAGATTACCACAGTCATAAAATGGGCATTTTGCACAAAATATGTCCAATATCTGCCAGCTCCCACAATCTTCCAAATAGAAGAACCACACTTCGAGTAACTCTGGCGTAAGCACTGTGCTCTAATGAGTAAGAGCTTATCCACAGCACAATGATGTTTTTCAGAGTACTCAGATAAGCACAAATTTTCTGGTTCATTTTTATTGGCTGACTGCATGAACTATTAAAGTGTGTTGAAACTTTCAGGTTTGGGCCCATGAAATAATACACCATTTCATATTTAATTGTCAGAGTTTAATCTTGTAAAAGGGTGATTAACTTCAATGGCTTTAGACTCATAGAAGGTACTTCGTTCTGTTCAGGATTAGCCCAAATTATATGTATTTTCCAGTACTTATGGGGACCATTAGAACCAACAAAACAATAGTTTTCATGACTGAAATGGAAATGAAGCTTTTACTAAAAATTATTTTTTTTTTTTTTACCTCCATAGCTGAATGATTCTTTTCTTTTTGGTATCTCAGAATGAATATTCAAAATATGTAGTAATTTTTTTAAAAATTTAGTAATTTTTTTAAAGCTAAAACATGATTGCTTAACAGTTGCACAATAAATTAAAACTTTTGCAATGTAACTTCAGTTAGAGACTACAGTAACTACTGAAACCAAATACTAGCTTACTGATGGGAATGTACAGTGACTGTCTTGTTTATATAAACCTACAGAATAAAACTTAAGAGGGAAGAAATTAAAATCTGGGGTCTTCCCCACTTTCTTCAAAAGAATAAAGAGTCATAGAAACACAATTTATTTACTGCTATGTCAGAAAAAAGTTGGTTTTCTTTTTCTAGCTTTCCTTTTAAAAAGAAGTGGCCTCTAAGTATCTGTCTTATAAGTCACTAGTAAGATATAAAAGAAAATTAAATGGTTTTTTTATATATTTTTTTTCAGTTGTTGTCAGGAAAAAAGTCACCTTTTAAACGTGTCTTTTCAAAATGACTGTTGTATTTTGGCCTACATTGGTATCATGCTCACAGCAATTAATCATATGGCTGCAAAGAGCAAACTGGCACAGCATTCACTATCAGCTTTTTTTCTTATTAAAGAAGCATATCTTTATTATCATCAAGTACTAAAAAAGAATGAAATTGGGATTAACAGGGTTTGTTTGGTTTTTAGAGAAAGCAACACAAACTGTGAATCATCCTAATTACAGTTTACAACAGAAGTTTATTAAAAGATGGAAGCCATCCTAGAAGATTTGTCCTGAACTCTGTTGTACGAGTTATTTACTGTTAGATAAAGCCCCCCTTTATGACATAAATCAACAAAACCTTCTTGCTGCCAGAAATACTTTATGAAATTTAGCACAGTAAACAGGCATTTCAAACCTCCTAATTACCAAAATGCTAGAGAGTTTAAATTATTATCTAAGGTATACCTTCCAAAAGGAAAGGACAGAAAATCTACGACTTAATATTTTCAAAAGGCATAAAAAGTACCATAATTCACAGTAGAGGTGTAGGCACAGAACAACAGAGTCTAAGCAGCCAACAAAAGTTTAAATATGAATTTACAAACAAGCAGCTTGGTCTGTCCAGAATTAGATTAAATACCACATTAAAAACACGCAGTCAGGCTGTAACTGTTGTAACTGAAGTGGAAAGCATGCTGGGACAGTGGTTTACTGTTTCACTGTTAGACCGCATCCAAAACCTACTGAAAATTTCTATAGGCTTTGCACAGAAACCTAAAAAGCTATTAGACTATTTGTTAGAATAGTGACTGTGCTGCCCATATTACGCTTTACAGCCACACTAATATTTCCCAAGCATTCCTGTCTTTTCCAAGAGACATGCTGTTGCTTCTGAAAACTGGATGGGAACTCATATCCTGGGGACTGAGGAGGAAGGAGATCTGTGGGAACGCTGATGCCAGTCACTGAAGGTTTGGTTAAGCAAAGGTTGGCCAGCTCCTCCTAGTTCCCACGAGCAACATTAGCAGAAATATCAATAGTAATATGTGGCAAAACAATCTAAGATCCTGTATATGTTTTAATCTCCCCCTGCAACAAAGGCCAAGCCATCGTGTTTTCACTGATTTCTTAGCTACTTTAAATAAGCACAAACTACTTCAGAGCAATCACAGCTTTCAAGTGCCAAGTAGCCTTATTCTCAAACATTGTTAGGAGTATCACGGTCTCTGAAACGCAAGTGTTCAGAGTTGTGTACTTCTATAAGTACACAGTAACAGATAATTCAAAAAGCAAAATTTTGAGCCTGTTACCACAAACACAATAATAATTTCCCTAGCACTGTAACAAAAACTAATCAATATACTGCAGATTCCTCTTTGTAATTCAGTCTTCAGCTTCAGTCAGAAAAATCTAATGACCCTATTTTTCTACAGAAGAACATAGTGCTGCATTACAAAACAGGTAATAAAATGGTAACTATTTAACTGAAATTACATTTCTCAGAAAAAAAAAAAATCAGGATCAATCCAACAATGAAATTAATTTTTAATCCCCCCCTTTGTTTTTTTGGTTTGGTTTTTTTTTTTACACGTGAATGTGTTTGGATAGAGTCATAACAATTACATATTTCAGTCTGTAGAAACTATCAGATATTTCTGGTTTCACCTTTAATTAATACACCTAACTTAAATTACCATGTGTCAAAAAATTTACAAGCGTTTTACTGGAAAGCAGAACTTGCTCTTCTGAAAGGTCTAGATAGTCAGCTCTAATCTGAGGCCACTGAAAACAACAGAAAAAAGTCATCCCACTTACTGACATTTCAGAGAGCATGAAACCAAACCTGTAAGAACGTCATCTACATGTCCACAGGGAACAAGCAGACTACAAACTGAATTTCTTGGAGACAGCAGCAAGGCAAAGAATATTACTTATCTTGGTTTTAAAAAAACAGTGACAAAATGACTTAGTATTTATCCTAAAATAATTAGGTAAACCAAAATGAGTTCTCTTAAGGTGCAAGACATTTAAATTGAAGAAGAATGACTACGTCTTTATTTTAATCTTGTTTCATCTGCCTAGACAAAAATATTGACAATTTATGACATCATGACATCAATATGACATTTAACATTACACTTCATTCTTTTTGATTCATGTCTTAACCATCTTGTTTGTTTGTTCGTTTAAATGGAGCAGTCATAATAGGGATGCAGAAACCCCCTTTCAAATTCTGTATTTGTTTCTGACCAAGCAGTTTATCAAGTAACAGGTTCTGCAGAAATCAGACTTTCCTAAAACAAAGTGGGAGTGTGAATATATTCAGATATGTGAGGTCAGTGAGCATTCTTTTGCTCACATAATTCCTTTTCCATTCTTTGTTCGTTCATTTATAAACCCTGATGTACAACGCATGAATTATCCTATTGTACACATCAGCCACTTGACAGATTGTTTTAGTAAAACACTTATGTGCTGTGGCTTTCTTTCCAGGCTGCCAGGAAAAGTTTAACAAAAAGGCTGATTAGTTCCTTTAAGTTCTTCCAGATAAACAAACTACATAGCACGTTTACAGTACCCAGGACCATCCACGCAAAAATATCACGGAGGCTCTTTACAGTAACAACACAAATCAGAGCATTCGAAGGTGCTCAGTCAAGAAGAAAAGCTGATGATGATTCAGCAGTCTGTCAAATGGGCAGCAGAAATGTTCATGCTTGAGAATCTTTAGTTAATACATAATTGTTAGGGCACTTCTAAAAAAGCTCTGTTTAAGGAAAGCCTCCTTTTCTTTGTTTCATACAAGCATGGTAGATTTGTAGTAATAATTCCTAAAAATCATTAGATAGATTTTTTTCGTAATAAAACTTTATATAATGTCAATGACACAGATGCTGGTTACACAAATGTGTGCCTAGGTATTCACCTAAGAAACTGCCTACAAAACACAGTGGACGCCCCAGATTTCAGAATCCAAGTCTGGCCCTGTGAGAAGTGCGTTACCCACGGTGAGCACACTGCTGGCGAGGGCCACGGCCCCAGCCCCATACTGCCCACAGAGGTCTGGGTCCACGCACCAGCTATTAAGCACAGGAATTACCTTTCCTGTGTTTTCAAAAACCTCAAAAGCAGCTAGGGAGAGTGATTTTAATCAACTGCATCCTCCCACCACCCCACATGAGAAGGCTGGGAGGACAACAGGTAGGGGAAATAAAGGTAGAGTAAGAAATGGAAAAGGCACAGATCTATCTACCTGAGGCAGATTGAGAAGCGTGGGGAAGGAAACAATGCTACCAAATTTCAAGGCAGGCAGGGATATTGCAAGGGAGAAAGTGCAATTAAAAAGTGCCTGAATGAAACGTTGGCAAATTAGCTCCTAGCATTACTAGCTCTGCTGCCTTGGTTGTAGAACTTTACCTCAGTACCTCTCAAAAACATTAGTGCATCTTAAAAACATCAAATAAATCAAATAAACTTGATAAATATGTTATAGTGTTTGCTGATACGCTGCATTGTCCCAGGTAATACACAGTTATAACAGTAGCTCATTGCTTGGATTAGACGGAGGCGGAGTATCAGGGGAGTTATTGCAGGCGTGACACAATCAGACAGGCCTGATGCTGAAATTAACTGCGGCATTCATTGGTATCTTGTGTGATTTCAGCAGCCCCTGAAATTGTAGCCAGTTAGCTATTTTATGTACTTCAAAAGTCACAATCACTTCTGATCTGAACCCAGCATATCAATACATGTCCTTTTGAAAATACGTGGCACACAATGACAAAGAACCCAGGCTTTGGAAAGCAGAAAGACTCATGATTTTCATTTGTTTCCATATTGCCATCAAATTCACAGCCTCTTCCACCAAGGCTTGGTACGAACTTTCACAACTGCAGCTCTGCTTGTGCTTCATCCCATACTCTCCCCATACCCCTGCTGCTTCTGGAGCAGATCTAATCTTTGTATAGTCACAATTCAGATGCACAAAGCCCTTATTTGTAAACTATTTATGAAGACACTGAAAAAAAATTATCTCTTTTAATGCAAAGATACCAATGAAGCTCATCTCTTTACTTCATGTGGACCTACCATGAGAAATCTTGACTTCCCAAGTAATGAAATGATAAATTACATGTGTTATATGGAATACTCTGCTATAATTTTAATCCACCTGGGTTTATGTAGTATTGCTAGGATAAAATCCAGCCACTTCTCTGTAAAGACGCAAAGCCAAGTTAACTAGGATGGAGGCCTAGTTTCTACTTCCGGGTACTCCAAAGTTTATTATCGGATAAAGAGAGTAACGTACCCATCATCACATCTCCCCTCACATTCAAATTGGTTTTCCCTTTCATATTTCTTACGTATCACTTTCATATATTAAATTATAAGTTGTTGCAACGGAGGGAAGTCTGCTGATCACTCATATTGAGTGACTGTGCCTTCCCTCCGTTGCAACAAAAAGTTGTTCTTATTTTATTTTTCTTGGGTTTGGGAGTCCCTTGTCAAACACACCAGCTGTTCTTGTACTGTGATTATATACACTTAAACATCACAAAATAGCAAATTAATTTTAGTATGTAAAGCCTTTTGCTATACAAGTTTCCTTGCTGGCAAAGCAGTCTGAGGCTGTTCTACATTGTCTATATAAATATAATTGAATCTTTTTTGTATCTCTGTCTATAACTGTGTGTATAATCTGACTTAGATAAGACACCTCAAAATACTGTTTCTTTAACACACAGCAGCTACCAAAACTGAAAATTATTATTCAATAATATGATCTTAAATACTTCTTTTAGTTTTCCTGACTACTTCTTCAGAAATATCAAATACACGAAAGATCCACACACACAAATGTACCAAAAATTATTATAGGTACATAGGGTTTCGTACATGTGTTCAAAATTAAGGAATAAATTATCTTATCTGAAAAACAGATTATTAAGGAAAGCATGGTTGTGATACATAAATAATGATTAATAAGGAAAGACAACAGTTTATATGTAAGTATAACATGCAAAGCAAGATCGGATTCATCAAGAGGCAATGCATGCTAGATTTTCTGCAAAATGCATCTTAATGATATATATTCATTACTTCTATATACATTTTTGTTCATTACTGAAGTGTAAAGTACTATTTTCCATTTTTACAATATTTAATATGATTTTTTGGTTAAATTTGTACCCTTATAAAAAGAATGGGCATTGACTGACCTAAAATACATATACCTCTAATAAAATTCTAGCTGTTTTGAAATCTTTAATTCTCAGTACATTTGGCAGAAGCAGAAAGTGTCCCAGGAACATATTAAAAATATTGCATATCAATAAAACATCAATTCACACCTCTCACAGCACACTAAAGGTTGGAATAGCAAAGCAGACACATGAAATGCACAAACAAGCCCTTTGGCTCCCATTTTGCTCTCCCTTTCAGCATGTCCCTGCTGCAAGAGTCCCTGATTATCCTGCCTCCAACTAGGCATCCTGCTCACTTGTATCACTTTGTTAATTTGGGGGGAAAGCCAGGAAAGCTTAGGCAGCCAGAAGCTTCAGTAAACCAGATCTAACTTTTCTGCCTTTAACTGTTCTTACTGAATGCTGTTCCCCTTCTGCTCCTGTCACGCCTGCACAAGTTGATAAGCTGTTAGGGGCAATTTCTGCCTTCTCTCCCATGTGGAACAATCCTAACTATATATCATATATGTACTTACCCACACACATGTCTACATAAAACCACGTATAAATATTATATATAATAATATTTACATTCTTTCAGTTTTATAACTGAGCTCAGTTTCCAGCCAAGTCCTTAAATTTCATGGAGGTAGTCCTCCTAATAATAATCACCATCACTGTGTACTGGTATATTTTATTTGGTTGCTTGTTACTTGATGTAACAAAATGAAAATAATCTATAAACTGTTTGAAAGATCGATTTCTGTTTGGCTGAATCAATCCCCTCTAAGAGGATATACTGTAAAGGCTATTTTACCCTTAAACCATAATCCTAATTCATCAAATTGTATTAGTCCAGTTGTATAAAGCAACAAAAATCACCTCACTCTCCTGTAAGAGCATTTCTGACCTGAATGAATCTTCAGAAAACTGCAATTAAGGTGCTTACCAGAAAAAAACCCAAAATAAACTACAATATACTATAAACTAAAAATCACCATTTCAAAAAGAAATAATGCATACCGCTTGCCGTCTTCAAGGTATTCCTTGAACAAACTCTAAACATCTTCATGATTAAACCAGAAAGATGAATTTTACTTTTCTACCTCCAATTTATGTGTTGCATGGCTCATAGATTTTCTAAATTCAGAATACTGCAACTTACTTGTCCTTTCACAGATAAAAACTTTTGCCACAGCAAGAATGAGTCTAAAAAGACAGACAGACCTCCTAATCTGCTGAACTGAAACTTAGCCAGCATAATGACATTCACAGACATTGTCAATGACAAATCATTCACAGGCCAAGGTAGTATTCATTTTTTAAAGTATGCACTAAATTACACCTACTTGCTGTCGAATTTCTTCTTCCATCTTTACTGGGGACCCCAACTCTGCGACTTGTTTGACACCTTCACTAGCATATCCTCCATACTCCCAAAGGATGTAGTTCTTCGAGTGAGAACTACCAATGATCGCAGACCAGTGGTTCGTGCGTCCTTTCGGGCGAGGGGAAAAAATAAAAAAAAAAAATCAACCATCAAGACAGTCTTAAAGCAAAATTCCTGTTTTTTTATTGAAGTGAGAGGTTTGAAGCACCCAGTTCTTCATCAGTACCAAGCTTTTGCATGTGTTGCACACTGTCAGTTCTCACTACATCAATACACTGTATCTTTAGGGTAA